>NW_017731556.1:63572-123493 GCF_001890085.2 Hipposideros armiger
AGTTATTGCTATTTTATTATTTATATTGTTGATCTTCTTTTGTTTGTTTATTTTCTCCCTTCTTCTTCTTAAAGAAGTCCTTTCAACATTTTTTATAATACTGGCTTGGTGGTTATGAATTCCTTTGGCTTTTTCTTGTTTAGGAAGCTCTTTATCTCTCTTTCAATTTTAAATAATAGCCTTGCTGGGCAGAGTGGTCTTGGTTGTGGGCCCCTTTTTTTTAAACATTACTTTGAATATTTTCTGCTACTCCTTTCTGACCTGCAAAGGTTCTGTTGAGAAATCAGCTGACAATCTTATGGGGGCTCCCTTATAAGCTACTAGTTGCCTTTCTCTTGCTGTTTTTACAATTTTCTCTTTGTCTTTAACCTTTGCAGTTTTAATTATAATATGTCTTGGTGTGAGCCTGTTTGGGTTCATCTTGTTTGGGACTTTCTGCACTTCCTGGACTTGTATATATGTCCATTTCCTTCGCCAGGTTAGGGAAGTTTTCGGCCATTATTTCTTCAGATAGGTTCTCAATCCCTTGCTTTATTACTTCTCCTTCTGGTACCCGTATGATGCAAATGTTGTTACTCTTGATGTTGTCCTAGAGGTCTCTTAAACTCTCCACATTTTTTTGGATTCTTTTTTTTCTTTTTGCTTTTCTGATTGAGTGTTTTCTGCTACCTTGTCTTCCAAATAGCTGATTTGATCCTCTGCTTCATCTAGTCTGCTGGTGATTCCTTCTAGTGCATTCTACATTTCAGTTATTGTAGCCTTCACTTCTGACTGGTTCTTTTTAATAATTTCTATGTCCTTCATTGTGCTTACTATCTCTTTGTTGAAGTTTTCACTAAGTTCCTTAAGCAGTCTTATAACCAGTGTTTTAAACTCTGTCTTTGGCAGGTTGGTTGCCTCCATTTCATTTAGTCCTTTTCCTATAGGTTTCTTCTGTTCTTTTATGTGGGACACGATTCTTTGTTTCTTCATTCTGGCTGCTCTTTGTGCTCGCTTCTATGTGTTAGGTAGATCTCTTCTATCTCTCAGTCTCTGCTGGGTGCCTTTATGTAGTAAGTGTCCTGTGTGGTCCAGTGGTGCTGTCTCCCTGATCACCTGTGCATGTGTTCCAGGAGTGTCCCTTGTGTGTACTGTGTGTGTTCTCCTGTTGTGGTTGAACCTTGATTGTTTTTGGCACATCAGTGCACCCACTGGGATTGACTCCCAGGCTGACTGTGAGGATTGGCTACACCTACAGTGTATAAGCTGCTGTTTAGAGGCTGACCCCTAAGAGGGAGACTCACCCTAATAGACTCTTGTGCCTGTTGAGGTCACCCTTTGGGTGTGCGGCTTGCAGAGATAGCCAGGTAGTGCTCTGGTATGGCCTGAAACTTGCCTCTGGGTGTGTTGTTTCTGGTGTCTCTTGGGAGAGGCTTCTGTGCAGGCCAATTTCAGCCTTGCCTGTTATCAGTCTGCAGTTATTTGTTAGGAACCACAAAGCTATATGTGATTGGCTGCTGCCTATGCTGAACCTGGAGGCATGTGTGGTGGCTTCACTGTGAACCAAGGCTGGCTGCTACAAGTATTGGGTCTGGGACAGCTTAGCAAAAGGCCCAGGGCCCCCTTAGGCTTGATGCCACCTGCCCATAAGGCTCAGCCATTAAAAGAGCCCCCTTAGGTGCACAGGCCAGGATGGTTGACCTGGTGATGAGAGTGTCTCTCGTGATGCAACCTAGCTGAGTGGGGCAGGGTTCCAGAGAGTCACAGGGTGTGTGCTGTGGTTTTTACAAAGTTAATGCAGATTTTATTCTTGCACCAGTGCCAGGCCAATGACCACTTTGCAAAATGTCCTGTGAATAGTGCAGCCAGCCACCACTTACCTCAGGCCCACAGTTCCCCAAGACCTGCCCAAGAGAGGCTGCAGCACAAGTTGTGACTGACTTTCCACCACTGAAAGTTCTCCAGGCTGCTGCAGGCTGTCCATTGCTGTGAAAGTCTTCTGCAGCTTATGGGACAAGGCCAGCTGCCCAGCAGCCTAGAGTGCCACCAGCAATGCAGCACTAGCTGGGCGGGGTGGACACCCAGGCATCACCAAGGTGGTGTGCATGTGCAGATTTTACCAGACCAATGTGGTCTCAGGTTTGGCCCTTTGAGGAGGATTCCACATAGAAAATATGGTGCCCTTCTATAGGCTATATGTGAGATATTCTCCACACAGGGACAATGGCAGCTGTCCATCCAGGCCTCTCTTCAAAGCCACACAACTCAGTCTTTCCCTGTATGTCTCTGGAGCCTCTCAAGTTGCTGCCCATTCAGTGGAACCCAGGTGAGAGTTTGCTAGAGTGTGAGTCTGTGTGCAAGCCCTTTAAGAGGATTCCTGGTTTTCCAACTGCCTTCCATCTCACGGGGATGGATGGATAGCATCCTCATTGATTTTAACTGCCAGATGTGATAACTCCGCTTCCAGACCCAGGACCCCTGAACTGCAGATCCCAGTGTTGGGCCTGGACCCCTCCCTCTTCAGGGGTTCCTCTGATACTGAGGTGTCCCTCCCAGTGTTCCACAACTACCTGTGTGTCAGCCCATTTCATGTCTCCACCCCTCCTACCAGTCTCGATGTGACCTCGTCTTTATATCCTTAGTTATAGAGATTCTGTTCAGCTAATCTTCAGGTGATTCTTGAAGTTGATCATTCTATAACTTAGTTGTAATTTTGATGTGATCCTGGGAGGCAATAGGCATAGAATTTACCTAATCTGCCATCTTGAATATTCTCCAGGGTTTCTTGATGACGACAGAAACATATGGAACTCAGAAGCCCTAACATCTTAAAGTTGAATCAAACTTGTTAAAGTTCTCCATAAAGTTGCTTATGTTTGTGTGGCATAAGAAAATATTTTCTCCCAGACTTTGGGATGGAGGCATTCCTTCTAGTAAATAACACGTCTCTCTACTTAACTGCTCTTTTTTTTTTTTCTTTCTTTGGATTTCCAGTTCAGGAGAAAGATAATACCCCAATCAGATAGATTACTTCAACTTTGACATATCTTATTTGTAAAGCCTGAATAGCATTTTGCACATGGATGCTAATGAAGCAATTCATCTGAAGAAAACATTAAATTGGACTCAAAGAAATTAAAAGAGACATTTACAAAATGCCAAGATAATTCCTTAATCTATCTCTTACTGCTGTAGTAGCTTAAAATGAGAGCCAAGTAATTTTATCAAGTGGCTGAGCTACTCATCAGGAAAGTCTAGGTCCTCCACTCCTCCAGGATCTCATACAGCTTCTTGAAAATTTATCTAAATATACTTGAAACATTTTCACCTTTGTCAAATTTCCCATAGCTCTTGAAGTGTGATTAGAGATAGAAAGATGGAGATATCAATTTCCAACCACGCATGAATGATGATGAGCTTCACTCATATTGCCCCAGAGCTATTTGGTTAGACTCCCATATCTAAGTTCATCACTTTTTTTCTTTTCCCTTTAAGATCCTATAAAGTTCTTATTATAAAACATGAGTTCACTTTGATAATTTGCTCCTGAAGGTTTTACTCTTTTTCTGCCACAGAATATAAAGATATAGAGTAAATTTGTGCTGCCCAATGAAGTAGACACCAGCCACAAGTTGCTACTTAAATTTAAATTCAAATTAATTAAAATCAAATAAAATTAGAAATTCAGTTCTTCAGCCATACTGGCTACATTTCAAATACTCAATAATCATGTATGGCTAGTGGCTATTGAATTGGTCAATACAGAAAAAAATCATTTCCATCTTCACAGAAAGTTATATTGGACAGTGCTGGGCTAAATAATTAAGGAAAATAATTAGTTCCTTAATTTAACTGGGCCAAGGTATTTTTCAGCATGTTATTTAACTTCTCAACTCCTTTAGAATATAGGTGTGTCTCTCATAAGCGTATAGCTATTGTAGGTTAATGTCCAACTTGAGAGGTTAATTCAGTATCCATAGAAAAGTTTAGCATGCTGCATGAGCAGGCGTGGAAAGAAGATGCCATGTCAAAAGGAACCATTTGAAATGGGCTTTCTATTGGAACATGCCAGAAATCAGGAGGTGAATGAAGTTCTTTTTTTGTAACGCTAAAATCATGGAACAAGTCAAAGGCCAGAACATTAGAGTTGAGTGCAGGTCAGGAAAAAAGTTAAAGCCAAAATGCAGTTGCTCAAAAGGAGCATGGAAGGGCAAGGGATTCACAAGTGGGAGCCAGAGTTCAATGCCAGAGGGAGGTGGATATGCAAAAACAGGGGCAGGTTGTATTGTTCACACCATGTCTGAGGATGGGCCTCCCTTGGAAATACCCACTAGGATTCCCGAATGTGTCACTTCATGGTGCAAAGGATGGTGCTTATGAAAAGCTGAGACTAGCCTGGAATATGTATGTAAAAAAAACAACAAAAACAAACTCAGTATTTGTGAGGAGAAGACCCTTCTGGACCTTCTCACTTTATCTCTCCTCTAGTTTATTCCCACTCACTCTTCACAGACTGCTTCTGATCATTGGTTGTGACATTTAATATTCCAATTTGTACCTAGAGAAATATCTGGAGGAAAAAAGTTCCTGTGTGTGTGCGTGTGTGTGTGTGTGCATGTGTGTGTGCATGTGTGTGTGTGTGTGTGTGTGTGTGTTTGCATGTAGATTCAAAGACCCAAGTAACTGAAGAGTGGCTGACTAGTGAAGAATGAATATAGAGGGAAAAGAAACCAAATATCCCAGTGATGGGAGGGTTACGACTTTTAGAGGTGTTGGTATGGGATGAGTGTATTTTGCTTGTGGGAAGTACATGAATTTTGGCGGGCCAGTGGTTGGACTTTCTCCCAAAAAGGTATGTTGAAGTCCTATCCCTTCTTACTTATAAATGTGATCTTATTTGGAAATAGGATTTTTGCAGCTATAACCAAGTTGAGTTCCTACTGGATTAAGGTAGGCCCTAATTAAAAAATCAACGCCCCTATAAGATGAGGGTAATTTGAACACAGGCACACACACACAGAAAAACAATTTGATGATGGTGGCAGAGTGGAATACCAAGGATTGTCAGCAACACCGGAAGCTAAGAAGAAGCAAAGAATAATCCTCCTCTAGAGCCTTCAGAGATCATAACCCTGCCAATACTTTGATTTCAGATTTTTAGTCTCCAGAACTGTAAGACAGCAAATTTCTGTTGCTCTAAGCTACCTGGTTTGTGGTCATTCATTACAGTAGCCCTAGGAAACTGTTAATAATATACCCAAATACATATCTTCTTTCTACGTTTGGAAGTGCCTCAAGAGAGACCAGGGCTTGCTCCATTTTACTGGATTACCTGGTCAGAGTTGAGGTACCTGCTTTGTTGGAGGCAGATTTCCCTTCAGCAGACACAGTAGATATTAGGATGGCAGGACCAGGTGAGTTTTAATGATCCTATATGGCAGCAATATAATAAAAATATAGAACAGCAACAAGGCCTGACCCTTGGACTAAGTTGAGCTAAAAAAGAAAAAAAGTATCCCTGAGGTTATTACAATTGTCATAAGAAAAGGATCCCAGATAGAAAAAAAGATAGTCTTGCAATAGGTGATAGAGGGGTTCAGCATCATCTAGTTTGAATATGAAAAAGAATATGATCTTATTTGGCATTCTAAGCAATAAAGCAGGATGTATTGGTTGCAACAACAACTATTTCATCCCTGACATGTGGTACATCTGGGTCTTAAGAAATCCAACCTAGAGACAGGGGAAAATGTGTTCTTTACTTTTCTTTAGGATCAAAAGGAATAAGAACAAAAAGCTGACATAACAATGATATTGCAACCTAGGCTAACTCTAATAATTCACCTTTTCACCATTTAATTTTTATGTAGAGGTATGTAATGTAATTTGCAGTATATTCAAGTCTTTGCATGATAAACTGTATCAAATCTGTAGTTTTTGTAGCTACAACCTGGACCTATATGCCTTCTCTCATTCAGGCTCTGGGCCACTGTAATACAGGCCCTCGGTACATTAGGAGGCCCTCTAAATGAGCAACATAGGTCTGGAAATACTCTTGGGGATTCAGAAAGGAATTTTATTTTATGAACATCATACTAGAACTCCCAATCTACCTAATTGCATATATAGAACCAACCTCAATGGTCCATCTACTAAGATCCTTGGTTTTCTGTGATTATCTAGCTCACTGCAGGATTAGAGACCAGTCCTCCGAGTTCAGCTAGCTGGCTTGGGGAGCTACAGTCTTTGAGTCTTTCTTCACCCTGCTCATTTTTACCAGAACTCTTTTCACAGTTCTCAGCATCAGCTTGTACCACCCCTCCTTATTAAAAATCTGACCCTGGCAAGATCTCTTCCCAAAAGCACAGCTGTGCAACACCTGTCTCCCAGGATCATGACACCTGGGCAGAGATACTAGGTTGCCACTCACTCATTGACTTGGTCCCTTCCCACGAGGCAGGAAGGATGCAAACAGTCTTTCTGTCTTAGTTAGGTTTCCCCCATCCAGCCCCAGCCCACAATCTGGTCCTGCCTTGCTCATTTCTCCCTAAAAAATAGCCCATAATGCAGCACAGCCAATGCCCCATCAATAGAATAAATAGCAGGAATCCATTTTATACATGGAACTTATTGTTTAAATTAAGCTCTGCATTTTCAAGCTATTTTATTACTGCTGATATTTCTTTATTGTTTTAGGAATTGAAGTGGGAAAGGCATGCATGATTAAGCATGTTAATTCACCAACGAAAAATGTGTCACCAAATATTTAACAGTTTCTTTCTTCTATTTAAT
This sequence comes from Hipposideros armiger, assembly GCF_001890085.2. Classification (NCBI taxonomy): domain Eukaryota; kingdom Metazoa; phylum Chordata; class Mammalia; order Chiroptera; family Hipposideridae; genus Hipposideros; species Hipposideros armiger. Next base: position 70,344 of record NW_017731556.1, read on the forward strand.
GTGCTGAGACCTTAAAAAAAAAACCAAAAAACCAGACCCACAAAGATTTTTGCCAGTGAAAACATCATTCAAGCTACAGTGATGATAAGAAAGGATTGTTTTTGCCCTAATTCGTTGGCAGTAGAAAATCACTGGGACATACTTGAACAGTTTGCATCTTTTGTGATGTTGCATCAACTTTCTCCACACAAGTCTCCCAACTCCAGGCAATACTAAGGTAAAACTATATGCAAACTATTTGAGATAGTTGAAATCATCAAAAAGATCTATAGTTAGGTCCAGAAGAACTGCTACAAAAATTCAGTTTTATGCTTAAACGTCAATGCACCATATAACATGCTTTACTTTTGTTTTTTCCTACTGGCTACCTTACTTAGTTCTTAACTTTTTTTCCTAGTGTTCAATACCTGGATACTAATACAGTTATAAAATATTTTTGTTGTTAATGTGGTTAAATAAAGTAACTTTTATTCTAAAAAAATATGCCTGGCCACCATCATGATTAGGCATTTCAGAGAGGTGAACTTTCTTGCTGTACAGGGACAGACTATTTTTGGCAGAGCTATGCCACAAATTTTGGTTACACTAATCACTGTTTTGTGCACAACAAAATCAGAAACCCTATCAATTGTGCTTCTATTGAGATTGACAGCAACAATTAACTTGACCAAAAATTATTGTCAAAATACTTCTTGGAATCAATGGCCAGGGACTTGGGAATCACCAATTTTCTATAAGGGCCACTCTTAGAATCAAGGAAGAGGGTTAAAAAGTTATTAACTGAACCGAACAAAACAGGGTAAAAGAGATGCTAGTCTCTTATGGAATTCTTTCTAGAAAATATCTGATGATTCTAATAGATATTTTAAAAGTATTGCTGATGAGAACAGCGTGTTTTCTAAAATCTACATTCTAAGAATTCTGTTTAAAATATAGTGAATAAGAGGAAAGCAAAACTTGACTATTTGAAATGTGACTGTCATTAGGTAACAGTAAATTAGTAGAGCCTTTGCAAGGATGATGAAAATAAGGGAATTAGATTTTTTTTTAAAAAACCTAGAAAATATTTACGTAGCATCATTCAGGAAAGATTCTGAATTATTTAAGTACTGGTGTCATGGTAACCAGTACATTAGGTCAAATTTGTTTTGCTCTCTTTACTGGTCACCTCAGAATCTTTTTTAGGGAGAAAATGATTCTCAAAGACTACTTACATTCCCTTAAAGAAGATAAGAACTTAGCAGAGAGCATGGACATCAGCAAAAGACATGATAATTAATGAGGAATAGAGCTGTTTGCCTGAGAAAAGTGATTTGTGGGGTTTGTGCCCAAAAAGAAATGGGAAAGATAAATAAAGAAATGAGGAGCAGGAAGAGAGGAGTAATGAAATATACAGGGATGAGATAAGTATCCATTATATTTATTTTCCTCAATGCTATTATGTGAACCTCTCCTCTCATTCATTTCCAAAAATCACTAGTAAAGTCGGCCTGGGTTGTGATCGCTTTGTTTGAGTGTGTGTATTTGTGTGGATAGGTGTGTGGTAAGCCTGAAGAGACTGAATTTTATATTTTGGCTATCATGGTGCAGAACAGAGGTTACCAACGTAAAAGAAAAAAGAAAAAAATAATAAGGAAAGGAAGCAAAGGGGAAGGAAGAGAAGGGAAAGAAGAAAGGGGAAAAAAGATCCCCTTGAAAGCAGAGAGAGGAATTCAGAGAAATCTTGGCGTGTGACTTCCATAGGCTAAGAAATTCGGGGAGAGTACAGGGCCAACACTATTTTAGATCCCAACATAGAGGTGACTCAGCTGATACCTCACTGCCACTAGGAAAAGATGCTCTTTGTGAGGTTGGGATACTTTCCAAAACTCCTTAGAGCCTCATTACTATGCAACGTTTTTTACTCTGATGGTGATAGACTCTGCCTTGAGTGCTTGACTTAATCTCAGACAGTTGCCCGAAGTTAGCCATACAGATGGCAAGATAGATATCAAGTTTGTTTCTTCACACGGCATGAATAGGAGTAGGATATTAGGGCTTGGGTCTGACACGCCATGGACTCATCTCCACTAATAACAATAATAAGGAATAGCTCAGAGTGCAGAAGTCCATCTACAATTGCCCTGGCCACTCTGTGTCCTGTGGCCACTTTTCATCTATCACTGGGGCCAGACCCTGAACCCAATGATCAGAGCCCTTATTGAATGTCTTGACAATTCTGAACTTTGGGGTGAAGAATCCTACAGTCTATAGGGTTTTCTACAATGGAGCAAACTTTCTGATACTGCTGTGGTCCAAACACCAGATTAGGACTCCGGTTAATGCCTCTAGTCTCTCCCATACCTAGACAGCTACTTCTCTGTGTGGTGGAGCACCCATTGTGATTGCTGGGGCCAGCCTTAGCAGCCTGTGATGTTTCTCCCAGCCGGTGCTCCTTGCCCTTGGGCTGAGTACTCCAGAATCAAACTGATCTTATGACATAATCGCATCTCCATTTCTCAGAGGGCCCAGTGACTCGGAGCTGTTAAGATGTGGTTCAAGGTCATCTACCTACACTAGGCTCTCAGAAACAGTTTTGTCTAAATCTAGGCCATCTGTTCTTTCCACATTGCCACCTAGTCTCCCATTTTTTATATTCTGAATCATTCAAAAAAGGACTTGAGGTTTTAAAATTAATACCTGAATTCTGGCCTATCAATCAACCTCCTGTGCATTTGGGTAGTATGAGAAAATTCCACTGCAAATTATTCTAATGATACATTGGTCTTTAGAATTATAGACCCAGACACTAGACCAACGGTGAATTCATCAAAATGCTGACACCCCATAAGGCCACCTGAAACAACCCTCTGATCTTTTGCAGGTATGGGGACAATAGGAGCACTTTGGCTCCATCACTATCCATGTAACTACAGACACTGCACATAATGCCACCTAAGAGACTATTTAACTCTGAGACTTGAGATCCAGTTGCAATTATCCTCAGCTCCCAACAAGTCACCTTAACAGCAAATTGAGTTTAATGATTAAACCTTATCTTTAAGCTCAGAATAGCTGCACTGGGGAGTGGAATGAGTCAGTCCTGCCAAGACGTTGTCACCTTATCTTGCCACATTGCGGTACCAACCAGCTGCTGGCACAGAGGTCCCTCCATAATTCTCCTCAGCAATTTTAGCTGGATCTTGATTTTGGAAGCACAATGGTTATTTGACGGGCTTCGAGGATACATTTGGCCCTACTTCCTGTTTTCAAAGCAGTTCTCCCTGGATCTCCTTTAAATAGAACTTTGAAGTGTTCTGCCTTCTTAGTGGGGCCGTTTTAGTGGCTGTCTACCTAAAGAGTTATCTCCAGCAGTCTGACTGATATCAGGGATGCTCTTAACCTTTTGTTAGTTCATTTACTATCCTGGTCTCAAAAGCCAACTTTTCAACTTCGTTGAAACAGAGTGAAGTTTTTCTCAAAATGGCAGGGCGTTTCTTTACTTGGCCTGTTCTTTAGCTATCACAGCAGTTAGGAACAAAATCTCTGGGTTCACAGCTGAGTACAAATGCCAGCGGCAGCACTTACCAGCTGTGTGGTCTTGGGCATTGCCTTAATCTGCCTAAACCTCAGTTTCCATTTCTATCAAATAAGATCTACTACCTACCTTTATATACTGTGAGAATATGTATATAAGGCACTTAGAATAGACTTTCATATATAAATCAATGCTCAGAATATATTATCTATTATTCAAATTATTGTCATAAATTAAAAATAATTGAACAGCCCTATAAAATGAGAAAAAGCAAATTATTGCTTGGGAGGTGGGGTAGAGGAAAACATTTGTATATCCAAAGTACTTACATGCATCCGTGGATTAGGGTTCCATTTACCTTTCACAGGTCTTCTTTCAGCTTTTCCCTAAATGATTAATGCATTTAGCAGAGAACTTGACAGAGTAATCTCTCTAAAACCTGGCACTAATCTGGATCCATTCTGCTCAGAAGACTTCAGTGGTCCTCATTGTCAAATAATTCAAACACACACTCTTTGTCTTGACAGCCCTAACCCCTATTCAAAGGTCCTTCAAATGTTAACTATAAAGAATCTAGCAGAGGGCTTGGGACGTAATTGACACACACTAAGTCTTGATTTGTCTTCCTTTCCTTGAATATTATTGCTAAACTCAGCTATTATACTATAATATAAAATAAAATAATATAATATATAATTATAATATAATATAATATAATATAATATATAAGTATAATATAATATAATATAATATAATATAATACAACATAATAACTCCCTCTACACTTTTGCGGGTAAGGACATCTCAATGTCTACCGAATGTATCATATGTAATGTTCGCATTTGCCTCTATTTCTCTTCCTGTGTGTCAGCCATATTTTTCCTCCAGGCCCAGCTCAGATGATAACTCATCCATATCTCTTTGCTAGTATTCCATTGGAGAAGCACTGTGGTTTTTCTAAACAACTTTATACTCTTATCTACTTTACTACATTCTCCTGAAACTCTCCAAAAGTTTCATAGCACTTTGGAAATGGCAGGGGGTTCCCATTTTACCAGAGGCATTGGTGAGGGGGAAATGACCTGGTAGGAATCCAAGCTTAAGAACTGACGGAGACTTGAACCTATGAAAGAGCTGGCCTTGGAAGTTCAGCAGACCTGGGTTTGAATCTCATCTCTGATGTTTAACAATTACTTGGTCATGGACAATGAACTTAACCTCTGTGAGAATTGGTTTCCTCTAACAGAACTAGTAATGCCCACTGTGGAGGTTTTGTTCTGAGATTTCACATAATATATGAATATCCCAGTGCCTAGCAGAAACGTAGATGCTAAGTAAGTGGCAAATATAATTATTATTTAGTCTATTGGCAAAGTGATTGGCTGTAGTAGGTCAATATTCAAGGCTGGGCCATACGTAAGCCTAGTCAGAGTTCATTGAGTTTCTCTAAGTTCCAGGTATGATGTGTCAGTCAAGGAGTTCAGTTCAGCTATGGTGGAGTGCAAATCCAAGTGATACCTTGCTTGAGAGGGACATTCAGATTATTCCTGGAGAATATGGGGCATCTTCTTAAATATAAATGTGAGACTCAGGCATGGATGTGTGTTTGTCCAACATCTCAAACCTAGTTATAATGGCAAAACTCTGTCAAACCGAGAAAACCAGGTTTTCTGACTCCTAAATCAAATATCTTCTTTTACAGACATGAAAGGGCCTAGTGTGTCACTAGTACAACTCAATAAGTATTAATCTTATTTCCCTTTGTTTTTCTTTTCATCTATTCCTAGTTAAACCTCTACCAATTACAACTACTCCAAACTTGCTTCAGTTGGGAAAGTTGTTTTTGTTTTTGAATAGGAGGATAAGGGGTCTAAAATTATGGCACTAAAATTCTTTTTCCCCATGTTGAAGTTGCATATTGTTCATGCAATGAATCAATTTGGCTGGAATTCAAACTAACGGAAAATCTCTTCACAGTGGGTAAGAAACAGGCATTTCTTTTCTTATTGTAGTACAGGTAGATGAAAGCTATGTCTGAAAGATGTGGAAACCTTTTTCATTTTGCACCTGGATGTTTTTGACATCATGTAGCGTCAAAGTAAATTTCTGCAAGTCTTAGATAATCAAAGTAGAGGAAGAAAGAACAAAATCCAGATTTTCTAGGCCTCTCTTTTATCATCACTTTATTCATTTGACAGCAATGTTTCTTTGTTTCTCTTTGTTTCTAAATGTATCTATATTGTTTTCTCAGAAGTCACAGTTGCTTTTGAAAATGTTTATCACCCTTAAAGTAAATGAATTATTTTACAATCCATTGACTGACAAGTTAAATTAATTACTTTTTTGAGACAAAGTAAGCAATCATGTTAGATTAAAATTCCTCATTGCTGAACATCCCAGGATGCCATTTACCAAATACCCATATGCTTGTCAAAAACAAAAACAAAAACAAAAATACAAAAAAGTAATTTAGACCATTGGTATTTGTGCAGTTTTTGATGAATTAACATTTTGAGTAGGCACAATTCAGACATATATTTAAAAGCCTTAGGTAGGAAAAACCTAATCTATGTGTTTCTTGGAAAAAAAGAAAACACTTTTTTTTTAATGTTTTGTAGGTTAAGATTAAGAGAATCTAAAGGAGTATAATCTTTATACTAGAGGCAGAGATAGGCCTTAGCCATTTCATACCTCAGGAAAGCACTCTTTCACTTTTTCGTTAAATTGTACACCAAAGAAAAGCAGAAGTTATTGTACATGTGGGTGTATTATTCTCCAGGTCTATAAAGATCCAAAATCTAATTAGGTTAAAATTTTGTATACAGATACAATGTCTTCAGTATGACAAAGCCAGTCAACAAAAGCTCTCCATTAACTGCAGCAAGAGAGCTGATAGCAGACACTTTTTAACCTATTAACCATTTCCTTTTATGCCTTTCTGTCAGAATTTCAATTGTTGCTTTGATATCAAGTTTTTCCTAATTCTAAGGAAAGAAATTCCCAGCCTCCTTTGTAGGTTGGCATGGCCAGTGACATGAAATGAAATGTAAGCAGACGTCATCATGTGTGGCTTTTCAGAAAGCTCTTTAAAAGCAGGTTGACCAACCCCTTTGGCTTTTGCCCTTTCCATCTCCCTGCATGGGACGCTGATGTGATGGTAAAGATGGGGCAGCCATTTTTCAGCCCCGCGGAGACGTGCATAAAGAATCTAATCCCAGGCTACGTGGAAAGCCAGAAGTGCCAGAGTCTTTAGTGGCCTCATGGAACCATTTTACCATTCTGGGACTTTCTACTTCCTGTACTCCTTAATCTAGGAGACAAATAAAAACAAAAACAATTTAAAGGGATCGAATTGGATAATTCACAATAAATGGACTTTTCTGTTATGTGCATCAAATTTATTTCTTTTTCTGCTGAATGGCAGGTTTATTGATCTTTTGAAGAGAAAACTTGAAAATTTGCATTGCTTCTTCCTTGTGGAGTCATTTCGGTGTAGGAGAGACATTTTAATTCATCAGCAACATACAGATTCCTGTATTCATCATGCTCACCCTGGAAATGTCCACAACCCAAATTATAATAAGACTATTTCACTTATGTCAGATCTCCAACAGAACTGATTAAGTCATCAAGAAAGATAAGAGGACATATTTTATATGTACCCAAAGTACTCTCACTTTACTAATTGTACAATTACTGCTACTACTACCACTCCTACTATTATATTAATAAGGCATAAAAATATTGGAATACAGTGAAATGGTTAAGGGTGAAAGTTTCTAGTTTATATATGAATGAAAAACAGCACCTTTTTCCAACTTAACATCTTAGTAATCATAAAACTTAAAAAACATTTTAAATTAAGATATAATTTATATGTAATAAAATGTACAAGTCTCAGATGTTCAGTGGCTTTTGTCAATTTTATTCATTCATTTATTGTCAGTATTTTATTTATTTATTTATTTTTAAAGATTTTTATTGGGGAATTGGGGGATGGGAACAGCGCTGGGGAATTGGGGGACTGGGAACAGACAAGTTGCTGTCCTTTTGTTCTTCAGTCTAGTTGTGGAGGATGTTGCTTCACTGGCCCAAGTTGGCACCAACATTGCGCTCTTCCCGGGCGAGGCAGATCCGTTGCCCGCTTCTGGACGGCCGCTCACGCTGGCTGCTGGTTACACATGGTAGCACATGGCAACCCACTGCAGCAGGGGCTGCAGCCTACGCCTTTGCCAGAGACTCACGGCAGCCCAGCTCCAGGTTGAGCTGTTGTTCAGCATCTTAGCTATAGAGGGCAGTGTCACTGGCCTTCATACGTGGGATCCGAACTGGGGCCCTCTGGCATCCCAAGCCAGCTCTTAACCAATGCGCCACTCAGCCAGCCTTATTGTCAGTATTTTTAATTTTAGCAATACTGGTATTATCTCATTGTGGTTTAAAATTGCCTAATAACTAATGGTGGTGAGTAATCTTTTCATTTTTATATTTTTGGGTTTGATTTTCTTTTTCAAATCTTTAAACCTTGATAGTTTTACTGGGTTATTTGTTGTTTTTGCTCTAATTTTTCTTCTGAATGCTAGTTTGGCTATTTGCCACTAGTTTCAATGTGTAGCATTTTCATTAGAGTTCAGTTCTGTCATTTTTGTTTTTCTTATGATTTCTTCTTTGATCTATGAGTTATTTAAACTTCTGGGTTTTAAATTTCCTGACATATAAGGTTGTAAATAAGTTACAGGTTTCTGAATGAATTCCATTGTGATCAGAATGCTTTATTCAAAATAGACTAATTATTTAAAATGTCAAAATGTCCTGACACTTGCTTTACTTCTAAATATGTGATTAATTTCATCCCCAAATTGTACCTTTCAAAAATAATGAACTACTTGCTATCCCCTCAAAGTGCCAAGTTCTCTCACCTGGAATTTTCATTACTTTGCTTGAAATTTTAAACCTCTTCCTGAATTCATTCTTCTCTTGCTTTGCTCCTGATCAGCTCCCCTGAATCTAAGTTAAGCATTCCTATGTGTTTCTTTATCCTCTGGATTTATCTTTTTTATAACATACATCTCCCACATCAAGTTTGCTTCTAATACATCCTGCCACTTGTACCAAGACCACCTGAAGTGCCTCAAAAAAATAGAAGTTTCTGGGTTTACCCCAGAGCTATTTATTGAATCAGAATCTCTGGAAGTAGAGTCCAAGAATCCTAAATTGTATCAAGTATCCCAGATGATTTTTACGAACATTAAAGTTGATGAATCTTTGAGATATATTGGAATCATGTGTTTGTCTATCTTCCCCAATGTTGTTTGTTTATTTGTTTATGACTATGTCTGCCCAAAATGACAAAGACTTATGTTGATAAATAAAAGACACAATACATTTGGTATAAATTTTAAATAATAAACCAGGCAGTTGCCCATGTAGTATGATTTAAGGGAAGGATACTTGGCAAACTAGTAGGCATAATATAGTCATGGGGATATGAAATACAGTATGGAGAATATAATCAATAACATTGTAAAGATTATTTAGGGTGCCAGATGGGCACTGGACTTATCAGGGGGATCACTTCATAGACTGTGTAGATGCTTGACCACTGTGCTGTACACCTGAAGCTGAAGTAGAATAATATTGAATGTCAACTATAATTAAATTACATATATATAATCTCCACAGGATATGGAGTACAGCATAGGGAAAATAGTCAATGGTATAGCTATTGGTAACAATGGTAACAGCTATAGATGATGTCAGAGGGGTAGCAGGTTGGGGGGGTTATCACTTTGTGGGGAGTGTAAATGTCTAACTATTACATTGCTTTGTACACCTGAAATTAATTTTAAAAATAAAAATAAAAAATAAACAAAAGAAGGCTACTTCTTCAGTCCATGTTGAAGTCTGGGCAATTCTACTAGCTTTTAGTGCCCTGAGCAAAATACTAACACTTCTTTCTATTTGATTTAACTGGTCACACCAACTTAAATTAATTTGTTCTTGACTTCAGCGAGACTCAGAATTGTAAGAGACTATTTAATATAAAGAGGTCAATTCCTGTCATTATACAGATGTATAATCTGAGCAAGAAAAGTACAGTTGCTTACCTAAGTTGTTTAGCAGAAAGATAATACAATTCGGACAAGATTCTTCACTATTTATTCATAAACAAAGGAGAGGAATAATGAAAAATACTTAGAAAGAAAGGGAATCTAGGGTGAAGAAACACCAAGATAAAATTTGCCTAAGTTTTATTTGTTGGGATGTTAAATAAGCCAACCTGTGGAACTCAGATGAGAGTTTTCAAAAGAAAAAGTCAAAATGAAGGTAATCCACTAAGGGATACAAACATTAATATATAAAATTGAAAAATTTTTAAATCTAAGCTAGAAACTTTTTAGTCCTAACTTTTACCTTCATTTTTAAGCAGCCAAATTTGAATTATAATTATGAGCACTGCCATGATATGTTTAGACAATAAATTAATAACTATTGGGTTGTCAGAAAAGTCATGACGTATTTTTTTTTCATGTTTTTTGTTGTAAAAATGTGCCATGACTTTTCCGACAACCCAATAGAAGAGAATATGGTTGAATACTGCTTTTTTTTTTTTGGTTCAGAATAATTTAAGTTTTAAGTGGTCCTGGATTAATTTCACATGCCCCAGTTAAATGAGTATACTAATTCAATGAAGAGAGTTTACGCTGTTAGGTATTTTTGATGTTTTAACTAATCTAGTTGCGATTTCTCTTTCCTCTAAAATGCTCCACCAGGTGGCAGTAAAAGCACCGCCTATTCTTTTAAAAATGGAAACAACCTGCTGAATTAGTCAAATTGATCTCTAAGTATTTTGTAGAGTTAAATTTTCACTGTCTGGGAAGAACTTTGCAGAAAAAAAAAAGGGGTTGGATATTTTGTACGTTAAAGATATAATCCGAGATCAATGACAAAGAAAAAGTTAAAAAGAAGAGCCAAAATAGAAAATACAAAACACTGACCTTTGTAAAATAAATCTATAAATTGAGCCAATAAAAGTGAAAAGGCCAAATCTGCCACATTTTGAATACATTTCAGTCAAGTTTTGCCTTTTCGTACTTGGTAAATTATGGTGTCTTTGAATTAATTTCACTTGTGAATATTTTTGTTTCTCCATAGTCCAACCAAAATACTTCAAATACATAACAGAAATCACTGAGTCCTCCACAATTCAATGCAATTAACATTTATCTTCAATCTCTTTAAATCGACTGAAACCCATGAGCAGAATTAAACTTCAGTTCTACCTAGTTATTATAGCAGTACATCCAAGATCTTTCTTTGATTAAACTAAAGAAAACTCTGCCCACTAGTTCAGAGAGGTTTGTCTCTGCCCTGGAGGAAAGAAAGCCTTCCAGGGCCCAGGGTTTTCCACTGTAAGGGACTTTCTCCCTGCTGGTGTTGCCCAGAAATGCGATTTACTGCCTCAAGGGCTGCTGAGCTCCTCGCCACTCCTACCACGGAAATAATCAGGCGAACACTGACTTTGGTGGAGTCCTAAAACCCTGGTCGGCAGCTGGCAAAGGGGCTCTTTAAGTGGGTTCCTTCTTGAAACATTCGTAAGGACCATTTTTAGCTTCTCTTAAACAACACATCCCCTGATGTACAGAAGTTTTTCAAATTGTATTGATGCTGTGCCATTGCCAGAGTCACAGACCAGCTTCTTAAAAAAAGGAAACAAAACCGCCAGCCAACTTGCCTGGAACTTTGACTGTTTCTTATTTTGGGCTGCAGATGTTGCCCTTTGTAAAAGGAGGGAGGGGTACCGGGCGTTCAGGAGACCCACCTGCTTTTAACTCAAAACACTTTGAAGTTATGCTCAACAATTTATCTTATTTAATTAATTTTAACATACTTATGAAAACAATAATAACAACAGCTGCCAGGTAGAGTGTAAGAACTTGAACCATGAAACAAACTAGGTACTTTACTTTTTTTTTTTTTTTCATTTTATCTTCAGAAAAATACTACCAGGAAAGGTTTAGTAGGTAGATGAAGAAGTTAAAGTTTAGGAAGGTTAAAACGTTTATCCAAGGCCACACAGCATGCAATAGGCTACAGGTGACCTATCTTTGGAGAAGTCCCAGCTCCTAATTCTGATGCATTGCTTGCTGAGTATTTAGAAGTAGATCAAATGGCCCATTAGGGGTCTTGTAGACTTGATGTTGGTGACAGAATGGCTGAATCAGACACTTGGAAATATGTGAAACATTCAAGCTCCAGGTGTCCATACTGGAGATCCTGATTTTAAGATAGGGCCCAGGTATCTTATTTTATTGACTAGCTCCCTTGATGATTCTAATGTACAGCTAGTTTTGATAACATATTGAATTCATATTGTACATAATATGAATTAATATTTCCCATAATGAGTTGGCATAGAATAACTCTGTCTCCTTTCAACTGGCAGTTGTCTTAATTATTTGAGAAATTAAGGCCCCTTAAGCCCCAAGAAGGTGGCCTCCAAAATGAGGATGAGCTGATAGAGCCAAGCTACTTTAAAAAAAAGGATTTCAGGTTGAAAGATATTTTGAGACACTGCATTTTACACTCCCGACTGGAGAATGACAATCTAATGCAGTATGTTAAAGACTGACAAATCTTGCAATAAAGAAACCTGTTTAATTCTATTTAACTCAGGTGTTCCCCAAACATAGTTTACGACTAACTTCTCTTGTTGCACCTATCAGTTCCACAGTAGTTCAAGGTTCAAGCACAAACAATCGGGGTGTTGGATGTAGAGGCAACTATGTCGGGATGTCTGGCTTTTGGGTGTGTGAATCCTCTTCTCCTCAGACTCTCTTCACTAGACTTGTACCCTTCAGCCCTCGCCCAGCTTCCTGAGTTCACAGTAGCCAACCAGGTCTGCCACAACCCCCCACACACTCTTGTCTTCCACTTTGCCCTTAACTCATTGTAAATGGATTGGAAACCTCCACGGTGTTTAAACGTTCTCAGGCAGCATTTCTGAAGAGTGGGTCGAAATATTGGAAAAGTCTAAGTGGAGACAACAACAAGTCAGGAGCTTGGTTCCACCCTTATGGTGTCTTCAAACATTTAAGAAACAGCCCTGATGACAAGGCAGATTTGTGCTCTGCTTTTGTAGAAACATAACTGGCCAGTGTATGGAGGGACCCTGCTCTATCCAACACTGGAAAGAAACGCACCATAAACTAGGAGTGAGTCACCCATTCTTTCACATACTTAAGTGGTGAGTGGCTGGATGACCACCTTTCAAAGTTACCTTTAAAAGGATTCTTGCAGAAGTTTGGGCTAGAGTGGATAATCTAATTCTAGGCATCTAGTCTTTTTAAAGAGATTGCACACTCTTTATAGATCATTTGCTGTGGGTGAACTGATTAAATCATGTCTCCAGTGGCTTTAATGTAATTAGTGCAGCCTAGCAAATAACTGAGGGAATAGCATAACCAGTAAAACTGCTTAAATATTCAAAGCCAGAGTCAGCAAGGACCCCTGAGGATGGGGAACTGTGTGCTCCACTTAAACACATGCCCTGGGCTAAAATGAGTTCTCAAATTTCAATAAGTTAGCCTTTTGACTAACTTGTTAAAAAAGGCCTTATAGGAGAATTACATGGAAAAAAAGTAAACTATTTAAGCTGTCTATTTTATAAACAAGGAAAATAAAATGCTTGTTAATAGATTATCTATGGTGTGGTGGAGGTAGCCTTGTCATATTTGGTCTTTCCTTCTGGGAGCATATTCTTGTGTATGACAACGGGAATAGGTGATATATTTTGTTACATGAAAATCAGACATATCCCCAATGTAAAAACGAGGATATCGGATGTTGAGATTTTTCTTGCACCTTATTTGCAAATGAATTAGTCATTAATTAGATTTTTGCAAAACGGAGTTTTTGCATCTGGCGGTTTGAAGGAGGGTAAAGTCACCCTACTGTAATAAACCTGCTTGTGCTACTTTGTGCAAAAGCTGAAAATTTTATGGCGGATCTTAGTTTTGACAAATCTTCAAAGAGATCTCCGATGACTTTTTAATAGAATTTTGCAGTGGAAGAAAAATTGATGAGGTTACACAAAGAATTGGTAGCAGAATGAGGAGAAAATTTTAGGAGTCCAGAGTCTTATCTCTGGAGGAAAAACTGCCTGTCATGTCCTTGGAAAGTGGCATCTCACCTTTGAGTTAAAAAAAATATATATATATATATATACACACACACACACACACACACACACACACACACACATATGTATATATATACACACACATATGGTAAATTCATTAATTTTTAGTAGTGTAAATAGAAAGAAGGCACCAAAATATCACCAGTAAAAGTCAAGGGTCATAGTGTTGAAGACAAAAACAACAACAAAAAATCAGCAGTTAGAGCTTGAATCTGTGACTATTTGGGACACCCTGAATGAAGCTTTAAAGTTTAAATAAAGAAATAAAATTTTGGACAAGATTCAAGGGTTTATTAATAGAGCAGAAACAGAAGGGAAGTATTTTAAAACTTAAGGGTACATTTTTTAGGATGGCGAGATCTTGGAAGAAAGATCTTCCATGGTATAGGAAGAGAGAGAAAAAAGAAATCAACTTCTGTATTTTTTTTCAGACTATTTAAAAAGTTAGTTCAAAGTTATCACTCCTCATTTCTTTCTTCTCAAATTAGAATAATCCTAAAGGAACTCAGTCATCTTTTGAGGTACTACAAGTCTATAATTCTTATTTTCCTAAATACATTTCCATTTTTATATTATTTTTAGAAAACTATAAATTCAGATTCTTTAATCAAGAAGTCTGGTTATTTTGCTTTGTTTTAAAATAATGATGCCTATTAATTTAAAATGTCAGCTAAAACAGATGTAAATAAAATAATCAAATTAGAAAAGGCAGTTTATTAAAATATGATAGATAATAAAAATTTGTATTATCTCTAGTTTGTTTTTTCCTAAATGCCCATTCTATATAAACAGTTATGTTTATTTATAGCATTATATCTTATCTGTAGGCCACACAGCTGATAGATATGTGAAATGGAGTCTTTTTATAGACTGTATATGCTTTTTCTTTTTGCTGTTGTCTAATTCTAATTCCACACTGAATCAGACCATTTTAGAAATCAGTTAATAATAACTCAGAAGTGAGAACCTTAACTACTCCAAGAACTGGGGTTAGAGGCATTTGGAATCAGGCAGTGTTATCTGGCTTTAGGATATTAGTTTAGGAAGTAATTAAACTAATCTAACTGAAAATTTAATGAATCAAAAACATTTTTATTATTCACCTATAAAACATGCTCTAAATGGGTAGCTTGCTTATTCGGAAATGCTCAGATATCTCTGAGCTGACAGCCTGCAGAGTGAGATGGACCAGTGAGCTAACCTGGAGCCTGGCTCATTCTGAGTCCTCTGATAAAAGCAGTTAGCACAACACAAACTCATTCCTGCTCCCTATCCAAGATAACATACTGGTATTGCCTCTCTTTATTTTTATTACAAAATCAGATTTTTTTCTTTCTTCAAATTCTGTTTGGGAGAAAATTAGTTTTCCTTTTTTAGTACTTAGAATGTGCCAAGCACTGTGCTAAGTATATTAAATTCATGACCTCATTGGACCCTCCCCTCAGCACTGCAAATAGGTTATTATCCCTATTTTACAGAGAAAACTGAGGCCTAATCAGATTGTTATTTGCTCAAGGTATTTGCAAGCAGCTGTTTCTCCACCCAAAATAAGATTTGGGGATTGATTTGGATCTTGGGAAATTCATCTTTAAAGGAGATTTGATTTGCTTATAACAGGATGGACTCCATTCTTACTAAATATGTCAGCTGTTTGACTTCGGTCTAGAAGTTTACCTGGCCCTTACTTTACTGTCTGTCCTAGTTTTTCAAGTCCAATGTGGGTATATTGTAAAAGCCAGGTTTCAAAAGCTTTAGAATAAATATCAGAAATCTGATTCTGAATGTCACAGGACATTTCCCACCAGATGGGGAAAAAAATAAAGGGATTTTAGCGTTCCCTGCCATCTCACAGAATCAGGAATCTATCCTAGAAGATCACAGAAAGACAGAGGCCAAGGTCAGAGAAACAACATGAGCTTCGCGAGCCCCTCTTTTTGGGTGGGGAGTTAGGGCAGAACAGAAATGGTGGGGCACTGTACAATCCCATGTAACATTTTGTTCCTGTGGCAAAAATACCTGGGGTTTTAGATTAGTCCTCTCTTCTAATTGGGAGCATTGCATAGTTACTCAACGTGCTTGCATGTGGAGTTGAAGGCCATATTATAATGGTGTGTGCAGGATGGGGGCGGGGGGTGGCTTGGGGGTCAGGTCAGGAGACATGGAACTAGACCCAGGTCTATGACTAATTACTTGCAGGAGGAGGGGAGGGAGGCATTGAGCGTGTCCCATACTGTCCATTAACCTTACTTTCCCATAAGTTGGTATACATCTTTAGGGTCCTTTGCAGCTTTGTGATTCTAAAGCTCCATGGGTATTTTTTTAAATTTAGGTTTCTTTTTCTCAGTTATTAGTTCATCCACTCCATGCTGACATGGCATCTATTAAATTTCTATCTGCACCTGCCACTGTCAGTATTAGGAAGGTCACATGCACAGAATTCACAGATCCCAGACACATGCCAGTATAAAACACCAAATTCTGCCACCTATATATGTGGCAAAATTAGATCATTTGGATACATAAATTGGTAGTAGGCTAACAATTATTAACTTTGGAATTTTGTTGGCTTATAAACCATATCTGATGATTTCCATAAACCTGTGGAATACATATTATTATCCCATGGTCTAAATGAAGAAGCTGAGACTCAGAAAGATTAAATAAACATGCCAAGGTTACTCAACCAATGCATGGCTAAGGCATTAGTTGATCCTTATTCTGCTCACTTAACAAACTGATGTCCTTTCACCACATCAGGTTGTTTTCAGAGGCACGAACATATTGTGCTTGTTGCAAAGTGGATTCCCGAGTGAAAGATAGAAGAAAAAGTCAGGAAAGTTGTATTTGCAGATTACATGAAGCCAGAACTTTTGTCTGTGGCCAGTGATCATTGAAGGAAGGCAATGGGCTTGCATTGGTTTTCAAAGGGAGTTCCAAAAAACATTTTCTGAAGTAACATACAACCACTACGGGGGAAACTTGGGCTTAACTCCAGCAACGTCTAAATGATAATTTTTTTTTCTTTCTGCTAAGACCCCTAAGCAAGTGGTGAAAACTAGAGCTCAAGTGTTTGGTGTTGATAACACATTTATTAGACCCTCTCGGACATTACCATGGTAGTGAGGCAAAATGCAGAGGAAGTCGAGGCTTGATGAAGAGCCAATCAGATGAGGGAGAGGCAGACTGCTCAACAATAGAAAAACAACTGGTGCACAGGGGAAAGTGCACGCTGAGAGGTAAGAAATTCTAATTGTCACACCAAGTGTCCTCCCTCCCATTAGAGACACAAACCAAGCCAGCTGACTTAACCCATTTAACATGGCTGCATTTGCTTTCCACTGTTCATGGCTCTAAACAAAAGTGCATTGCCAATCTTTCTTTAGGACTTTCTTTAAAAGCCACAACATTTAAAGAGAAAGAGGATCTCTCTGAAATCTCTTCTCTGATCATGAAAGGTGGTTTAAAGTTGTCCTGGAAAGTCTTGTAAAAAAAAAAAAAAATCCCCCAAAATGGGCACCCAAAATGAAGGTGGCCTGGCTGCAGTAGATACTTTGCTGGGATTAGCTCAATATGACCACACTCTTTTTTTTCCTCACTGTTTCAGATAGAATTTTGGCCAGAAGATTTATTTTCCCCAAGAAGGGCAGAAAGACAACATACTAACTAAAGATGATGCAAGAAAAGCCCTTGAAGAGCTTCATTTTTACTAAATTGGTCCTGAGGAAGAAAATGGTGCTTTGAAAGCCTTGCCGAGTGCCACTTACCCTCAAGCAAGCTTGTGGATGGAGATAATCACCTCCAGCTGACCTATAATTATCTAGCTTGAACTGAATCCACCCCAATTATGTACCACCAAATGGATTTAACTGAAATTCAGATTTTCTAAAAATAAAACAACTAATGACCCAGAGCAAGTAACAGCCTCTAGATGACTCATCATGAAAAGTGAGCTTCGCGGGATTACCAAGTCTGCTTGCCAGAGCAGTTGTTGTCTTGTTTTCGTGGATATGAAATTTCATCTTCCTCTAAAATGTTTGAAAATCAGCAATTCTGCTGAAAGCCGCATGCATCTGGGAGACTGAAAGATGGCTCTCTGTACAAAAATTGGCCTCCTAGCCAGAGGCTACTGCCATGATGACAGCCAGCAGCTCAGACAGCAGATGCGGTCCTTCAGCCACACTAGCTGAGAAGGAAAGGCACCACTGTGCTAATGCATGAAATTCTATTACCCATCCAACCGATGACAGCACTTACTCATTTACTACCGTGTGCAAAGACCCAAATACGCTGTTGAAAACACCGCCCTTGCTCCTATGGTCATTAAAGGGACAAAGGAGAGTGGAGGAAAGTGTGGCTGTGAAAAGAGAACTTCCAGGGAGGCTCTTCTTGACTAGTTACTGGCTGGCTGAGTTAGGACAATCAGTAAACAGAGAATGATATTAGAAAAATAATACTACCCTTAAATGAGATGCTCTTGCAAGCAAAAAAGCACTATGCACATGTTGGTTTCCACTCATCAGAAAAGATGACAGAAACATTTAGTGAGGGCTTGAAGTCTCATGTGTTTGAATTCCTCTCTCTCTCTCCTTATCTCTTTTATCCATTTCCCATTGCTGCTGGCTCTCCCTCAGCCCACACAGGATACAAGCCTCTCTCAGGTGCTGGGCAGTGTGTAGTTACTGAAATAATGTTTGCTCTAGAGCGAGGTGATAGAAACCTTAAAGCAAGCAACATTTTAAAACACTGTCACTAACAGGAGTGTTTTTCAAAAACTTACGCTGCTGTTCTTTATTTTTTCATGGACCCTTGTGATAATTTCCAAAAGGAAGAGGACATGAACAGATGTGGTGAACAAGTGCTTGCAATGGAGAGGAGAGGAGCAGGATCTCAGGCTGGTACACTGCCGTTCATTAACTGAACACAGCACACCCTACCTGCACTCACTGACCCCGATCCTTCTTCCAAGGATGGCCATCCTCCTTGAAAAAAGCCTGCTTTGCTGATGAACCCAGGACTACAAAGCTGGAGTGGAGGTGAGGAGGTGGGGAATCTCTAAGATTTAGAGATAAAGGCCTAGAATAATACAAAGAGTAAAAAGAATGTTTTCTGAGGTGTTTGTAAATAAGCTAGGAATTTTTGTATAGTATCGCTTCATTGTTAATTTCCTTATGTCAAAGGTGATAGATATCATTTCAGAAACTTATTGAAATTGGTTTCCAAAGGAAGGGGCCACCTCCAACCTCACTTAGGCTCTCAGTGTCTAGGAAGATATGTTCTGAATCAGGGACAATCCTCTTCCATTTTATACATTTTTATGTTGGAGATCCTATGCAAGTAGGTTTTTACAACCTAATTAACATTTTGAATCTGGTGTTTAAAAGGCAATGGAAACCTAACTTAGTGCGACAACACAGAGGTGGAAAATCAAACTGTATTTTCAGCTCTGACAATTACACTATGACTGACAAATTATTATTATTATTGAGCCAACAAATAGACCTATGAATGACTTTGGGCAAGACATTTCATTTTGCTGAACCTCATTGGCCACATCTATATGAAGGGGACAGAAATATTTGCTCCTTCTCGTTTTTTTTTTTTTTTTTAACCTCTCAGGGATGTTGTGAAGACAAATAAGAGGATATTTGAGAACATAGTGTCCTTCAGAGTAAATGTTCCAACTAAGTTTCTCAATATTTTTGGTATTCAAAATGTGCTGCCTATCACAGGTAAAGGAAGCACCTTCATCCACCCTAGGCTAGTTTTTTCAATCTGACATGCTTCTAACATAGTGGGGGAAAATGCTGTTAAAAAATACAAAGCCCTTCTCTGAGAGCTCTTAATAATAAACCAAAGGCTATATGACCTTTCATCCCTTATGGCATGAGGAAAGGCCCTTTTATAAGGCCGAGGAAACAGTGTCACAAGTGTATGAGTAATGATAGAATCCAAAGTTGTTGTTTTTTATTTTTTTATTTTTTATTTTCAGTGGCACTGTGTGCTCTCCCTGCTTTAGAAAAGGCATACAACACATCACTCTAATAAAGTAAGTGAGTTACTCCCCCAAATGGAACTTCACATTGACATATCCAGGAGCACAAGGAAGAAAGACCCTACTGTCTGAGGTGCTATGTCTACATCATTTACTGTAGGACGTATGCTCTCACCTCCACCTTGACAATAACCAGGATACAGAGTTATGTGTCAACGCTCTGTAGCTACCATGTTCTCTGTTCAATTTGAAAACACCTAGGACGGTGCTGGGACATAGTACATATTCAATTAAAACTCATTGATACTGAATCTATTGATACTGTCTTATACCTCCCTCATTAACACTCTTCTTATGTTGACTGTCCATTCCAAATGATCAACTGTCACCACTCATTCAAAGAAAATTTTATACATTGGCAATCTTCCGAGAACTTAGTATGTACAAAGGGCATGATCTTGGTAGATCTGAACATAAACATTATCTCTGTTATGGAAAGGAGAGTGCAAACTGGGTTACTTACTCACGCCTATGCTTCAGTCTTACATAGACAATCTCCTCCCCTGGATCCAAAAGCATGACCAGGAAACAGTACAGCTGCCATCCCTTCTCAGAACCTGGAGGTCACAGTCTCTGGCCATCTAGTACTCAGGGATGACTGAGGACCTGCCATGATGCTAGCCCCATTTCTCGTTTAACGGTCCTTGTCCCAACAGGTGCCCAGGTCTTTCATTTAGTTTAAAATGTTGGGTTTTAAAATATATATACTTTGATTTTATTTTGAGGTGTTTGTTGTTTTGTTTAATTGTATTTTAATTAGGTGCCTTCTCTTATATTGATGATTTATGAAATGTTCATCCCCATTTACACTATTGCCCGGTTTTGAATTAACATATAAGGATTTCATTATAATATTTTGAGTTTTGAGACACTAATAAACATCAAAAGTAGATCTTCATAGAAAATTCCATGATAACATCAAAGTCTTGATCTTGTTGTAAACAGAGGCGAGTGATTCCTCCAAATCCATCAAGATATGACGAATTTTTAGGGTAAAGTATTGGAGAACTATTCAAAACTCATCAGAAATAAAGTGTCAAAATGCCACTACACTGCAGCCAGGATTCGTTTGCAATGCACCATGGGCTGAGCTGACATTAGATGACCTTTCTGAGCTGGCCATCTACTACCGATGAAGATTTCTCAAGTGTGAAAATGCAGGTTAATAAAAATTACTCAGAAAACAAGAAACAAAACTCACCACCACTTCTCGGTGTTTGTTGGCCTAAATAAGCAATGCCACGGTGGAGAGTTTTCGTAGCTGCCTCATGTGGATCAGTGTGAGTGAGCCATGGCTCTGAACTTATAATTCTAATGAATCTGTAGGTTGAGATGGGAGTTTTGAACAAACCACCCTCAGTATTTGACCTGGTGATGAAGTGGGATCTGGCTTGCAGACTCATTGAAAAAGAGGCCTTACCTCCAGTGTACTAACACTAGTTATGTATTTTTATCCTCTTTGCAATTTAGACTTTGACAGGCTTTAAAAAAAAGACAGAAGTGTCCCTCCCCAAGAGACAGGAGAAGGGGGAATAGTGGCTCCAGGATACTTCACAGTTTTAACCTGTAGGTCCTGAATGTTTCTCATACTTCACCTATCTTTTTCTGTGTGTTCTTGCCATTTTTCCTTCTTATCTTCCTGACCCACTTCTTTAATATCTACTCTTATAGGCTCCTGTTCTTTCCTCCCTTTTGACTAGATATTTCCTGAGCACCTACTATGTTCCAGGCATTGCATTAGATTCGGAGGCATGGGCAGTTGCAAAAGAGAAGTTCCCTGCCCTCAAGGAGACAGAGCCCAGGGTAAATGTCATCTCCTTCAATCCTCACAAAACCCTGGTGATATGTATTATTTTCTCATTCACAAATGAAGAAACTGGAAATCAGAAAGGTTTAGGAATGTGCCCAAAGTAACACAGCCAGAGGGAGACACAGATGAGATTGAATCAAGGCTCAGCCCCTTATCTTCCCAACCAGGACTCAACCCTTGGGTTCTCACTCTGCTCTCATTCTCCTTCTTCACTTAGTACTTCCCCAGCAGGTCTTCTAATTCCTAACCATTTCCCTTCACTTGTTTCTATGGGAAAGACATTCAAGTATTCTAATTGGTAAAAGTCCTTTAGTTTTCAACCCCTTTGGTAAGCCCTGTGAAAAGAACAAGACTTGACGTTGGTCCACAGATGATCATGAAAACTGAACCACAAAGAAACTTAGAGAAAATTATGCCCATTTTTTGAAGGATTGCTGCCTAATTTTCCTGTGGCCTCGCTAATCTTTTTGAGGTTTATTTGTGTGAGGATTTTTGGGCCTTGATTCCTAACTCAATGACTTGTGATACCTTTCCTGACCCCATTGTCAAAAACTGAAATATGATTTCCTCAAGCAGAGCTTGCATATAATAGGCTGGGGGGAGGGGGAGGAAAGGAGGGAGGGAGGGAGAGAGGGAGAGAGAGAGAGAAGAAGNGGAGAAGAAGAAGAAGAAGAAGAAGAAGAAGAAGAAGAAGAAGAAGAAGAAGAAGAAGAAGAAGAAGAAGAAGAAGAAGAAGAAGAAGAAAGAGAAGGAGAAGGAGAAGAAGAAAGGGAGGAGAAAGGGAGAGAGGGAAGGAGGGAGAGAGGGAGAGAGGAAAGGAGGGAGGGAGGAAGGGAAAAAGACAGAAAGGCAGACTACCTTTCTCCACAGAAAGAATAGAATGCCTTCATTCGTGCATCTTGCAAGTTTGCTGTTAACCAACAAATGTATCATCATTAAAATAACTTTCTACAAGAAATCAAGGGGGAAAAAGGAAGACTATGAATTCTTTGCCACCAAGTTAATGAAGCAAGTAAATAAATATGAACAATAAAGTGAAATAAGATCAAGTTGCCATTCCAGAGGAAAGAAAGGTGGAAATAAATCAATCTCTTTATATATAGGAAGACAATCTCGTTGGAAATAAATGGGCCTAAAACAGGAATTGATCATTTGGGAAACCGGACAAGAGAAAAGAACATAAAACAGCAAAGCTTACAAAGTAATGAAACCCAAGTGTAGGGTTAACATTCATCTAATCGATACTTAACACCTCAAGTTAATGAGGTCCTGGCAAAGGAGTCTAACTTTTCCCTCTCACTGAAGGATGTGAATATCAATTGAAGTAAGACAACAATGGAAAGAAATCAAATTTCACCTGCTTTTTATCATTAAATAAAGGTAGTTTACAGAAAGAGCTGAGGCCTGCCCACCCCCTTCCTCGATAAGAAAACAAAGAGACAATAAGAGTTCATCTGTGAAAACTTTCTGTCAATACTCACAAACTATACTGTAAACAAGACTTTCTACCAGGGCAGGAGCCTAGAGGTGGATTAAAAACAAACAACAACACAGCCTAACCTCTGATTCAATTTGCAATGATATAAATAGAATGCTTTCAAAAGAAGATTGCAAAGTTTTCCCTGAAACGCAGAGCTTTTAAAAAAATCATTACTTTCCTGGCAAGCACTCTAATCTGATTATATGTCTTTTACGTTAATTCTGTCTGAATTTACCCTTATTTCATATATAAACAAATAAAAAACAACCCATTTTGGAGCCATAAATAATTATACTATTTAAGACTTATGCAGAATTTTTAATAATTTTTTATTCTGAGCTATAGATTTGGTTAATAGAATTTGCTTCAAATTATGTGTAGAGAGGAAAATGGTACTCTATCTCTATCAAATAATAGAAGCACATCCATTTGTTATTTTTTAAATGGTGACAGCAAAATCAATTCTTAGGGGGAAAAGGAAAATGAGATTCTGGATTTCTCACCATACCTTCCCCTTCCCCTTGACACACTAATTAGTCTCCAACCCTCTTTTCTTATGCCATACAGGATGTTTTCCTGGAGGAAAAATGAACCTGGCAAAACAGAAGAGTAGCACTAACTAATGAAAAGGACAAGAGCGAAGTGACAAATCCTTTGAATGAAACCATTAGCTACACACTGTTTTCAGGGCTACAGGCCTCCATACTCTAGCATTTCCAATTGTTTACAGAAATTCCTATGGAGAGCTATGCACTGTACACAGCTCCATCCTTGATAGCTTGGTATCTGTACAATTAAGGATGGCTTGTCCTTTCTGTATCACTTCTCAAGACAATTATTACTGTTCTGTGAGACTCAAGAAGAGACAGAAAGGATCCTGCCTCCTTACCACCATCATCTTGTAGAGTTTACACGAAAATCTTTAAGTTTTGAATATCAAGTAAAAATGACAGCAAAATTCCCTGGCAGCTTTGAAAAATAGTTGTCTACAAGGCTTGTGGCCAGAATTTGATAATTTAAAAATAATATAAGGTAAGATTTTAAGCTAAGGGTGACTATTTGAACACTTATGATTTTAGGAGGTATTTGACACAGCATGGAGTGAGAATTGGGCTTTCAGTAGAAATGACCTGATCCAGGCAAACATGTGATAGAACTCAATGTCATCAAGTCCTGGTAATGTACTGTAGAAGAGGAAAACCTAATTTTTCTTCTACTCTTCTAAATTCTTCTGGTAGGACCAATAATCAAATTAACATGAGGCAGATTAACAGGAGAAAATGATCCAATTTATTACATATGCACATACCGGAGTTCTATAAGAATATGACACAAGGACAAATTGGGACAGTTAAGGCTTACATGCCTGTTGAGCTAAGAATGGGGATGGGGAGCACTTCAAAGGACAGAAAGTCAAGTCACATGGAGATAGAAAAGCAAATGTTAGGTAAATAAGTGTTGGCTGGGCCATCTTTAATGATGGGACACAGAGAGGGCTTTGACCACAGGGGCCTTGCTCAGTTCCTTTATGTCGATCACACTGAGTTCATCTTAAACTATGACCCATGATGATCTCTCCCTTCATGGAGCAGGTCTTCTATCTAAATTCTTTTAGGCAGTTAAAGTTTCTCCCTGAGTCTATTGTTTTTTTAAAAATAAGCAGTTTAAAATGATCAATATCGAAAAAAAGGCAAGTTTTGGGATAGTCTGCCTCCCCTCAGTAGTAACACATAAGAAGTGTCTTCATTGTTGTCTGTTTTGGGCACATCTATACCTTGCCATAATTTTTTATTCAAATTCCCTATTATGCTCCTGAGGAAAAATAAAGCAGATTTAAAAGGGAAGAAAAAAGACAAATTGAAATATCTTTCAGCTCTTTATTTTTATATTTAGCTACATCTTCCAAAATTGACTAGAAAGCTAATCATATGTATATATATTTCACTACAGTGAGATCTGGGGTTACTTATGCCTGATAGAATTCTAAAAAGTTGTAAATGAAATTAGCATTAGCTAAAATATGATTTTAAATTTTAAGGCGAAATTGTCAAATTGACATTTAGGGCCTTAACTGAGGGAGGGAGGGAAATAATCTCATTGCTGTGGAAACCAGTGTGAATGCATACGGTAAGCTTCTCTGTATCCAACGGTTAATTCTACTTGAGGTTAACACACACACACACACACACACACACACACACACACACACACACACACACACACACACACACACACACCATTGAACTTGAGGACATAAAGCACCAGGCTTTACCAAGTGGAAGTAACTTCCTGGCAGCAGTCCCTACCTATTATTACATTCAAGAACGGGTCTCACTAGTTGACAAGGTGGGATGGACCCAGAATCCAATAATTTCTTCAGGGACGATCTTCCTGGGGATAGTTCTGTCCACTTCATGGGCTTCTCCTGGGCCCTTGCCTCCACAGCTTGCAACCTTCTACAATAATATTTGAGTGAATCCAGAGATTCCAGGGCAGGCAGAAGAAACCAGGAATTGACCTGAATGTCTGCAAAGACACCAAGACTGACCAGCTCATTATGCAGCTCACCTTGCCAGCTTCTGATATTAAGGGAGACTCCGTCCCTCTCTGCACCTCTATTTACTGTCTGCAAAATTTGAGAAATATTTTTTCCCTACTAGGTCTGCTATGAGAAATGATGAATACTTATAAAATAAAAATGTCCTATCTTAGAAATTGTTTATTAAAAGCAATACCAGTAATAGATATCATTTCAGCAGCTTAGTGAAGGAGTCTCTTCATTGTCCCGAGAAAGGGCCCATAAAAATGTCCTTCAATGTCCACACAGACTAATTGCTACAAATGTGTGGATTTTATCCTGACATGCAGAGTAGAACAGCTCTTTGTGGTAGTCAGGGGCTTTGGTGTTTAGTTGACAGGCTTCTCTAGACCAAAGGAATTTGGGTTTCTTCTTACCACAAAATCCATGCACAAGTGTTACCTTCTTGGCTTCTGTAACATCATGTCTTTTTCAAAATTATGCAAGTAGAAAATCTAATAGCGAAATCTAGTTTTAATCTATTTTGATCTAGTTGCATTCTGTTTTGATTCAGTTATTTCCTCTTTTGAGTCTTAAGTAGCTTTGAATTCCTGTTCTGCCTTTATCAGGAAAGAAATGAACAAACTAGAACAAAAATTGTTACTAAAAATATAATAAACTGTAGCTCAGTATTTTTCTTTCTTCACTTACTGACCAGGACTATCAGAACAAATATTGGTTAAGATCTATGTTTTGAAGGTTTTTTCACATGGATGGGGGTAGGTTAAGATTTTTTTAAATTGTGCTTAAAACTTGGAAAGCAGTGAAGCAAACAATAAACACAGGTTTCAAAGGCAACAGTATTTTAAATATTCAATTTCTTACTTAGTAATATTAGTTCAGAATAGTTCAGATCAAGCAAAGAAATAGTATCATTCTGAAGTACTTTAAGAAAAAAAAAATTGTTCCCAAGCAAGGTTGTCCAGAGGTTCATTATGTCATTCAAACTTCTGCATTATTTTTCCTCAATTTTCTCATGTTGGTCCCCTTTAGTTAGCACCTCTGGCTGTAGCAGTTGTTAAAGAAAAATTTATTCTGACACTTGAGGCAGTAAGGCAGGCTTTATTTAAGACTATTGGCAACAGTTGTAGGGACTATACCAATGGGGTTCTATGGTAGGGGAGAGAGATTGGATTCAGCTCCAAACACAACAAGGAAAAGTGGGAATTTGTATAACCAAGGAGCAGGGTGAGGGGTCAGTGAATGGCAAGTTACTAAGAGGAAACATCAGAGGTAAGGGTGATTCTGGGTAAATTTACTTGACCGGATCCTTACTAAAGGTGAGCCGGGCTGATCAGATATCACCAGGGGGATGGCAGGGGATGAGAAATTTGATCAAATATTGAGGGTCATCAGATATCCAGTGTAGGGGATTCTTGATAAACTGACTCAGTGGGATTCTTGCATAAACTGGGTTCTGGAGGACATGCCCAAACCTGGGGCCCAGTCGGGCTCAGAGGAGCCTGTTTAGAGTTCGGTCAAGGAGAGAATTTTTGTTGCACTTTTAGACCCCTATCTTCTTGGAAGAGAAGCAGCCCAAGCCCCAGTATTCCCTGAAACCACCTGTAAAACACCCTGAATGAACCATCCCAGGGTGAGTGCCAGAATATGGGGGCACTTGGGTTAACTGAAGCCAACCAGAGCCCGCCCAAAGAGCTGAAGTGGGGCCATTTTCACTTAACTAATATAGGGGACAGGTGTATTTTCTAAAAAAAATTCAAGTAGTGTTACAAGGAAAAAAAAGGAAAGGATGCTGATCAGTAAACAACAGAAGAGTTTGGCATCTCTGAGCACCAATGGCCTCATAGCAGTCCATGGGATTCCTGTCAGTGGTTAAAAGCCTCTGCATATACGTCCCTAACACAGCATTTGCATTATAACACAGAGACATGCCAATGGTAAATGCCATTCTTTGCTTTTCCTGTAACTCTCATAAATAATTATGCTTTTTTTTAATTTGAGAAACTGTGTCAAACTTAAAGGTGCCACCTATAATTTGTGGAGTACTGAGTGTTTTCTGACCCCTAACATCTCCTAACAGGGGTATTACCATGGTAACTGACTGCACTAAGGGACCACCTAAGGTAGAGCAGGTTCATGCCTTAGACCTTCCCAACCAACTTTCCCGTTTCCTGGTTATCAGTCGTGAATGTCTTAAAATGATCATGTTGGGGATGACACGTGCCCAGAGGTCTCCCCTCTGCAATAGAACCCTGCTGTTCCCACTTCTCTCAGTCACCCTCCACAAGTTTTTGATCTTCATACTAAGGCACTCAGCATTGCCCTCGGCATAAGAAACCTTGCTCTGAGAAACTCCCCTGAAGACTCATAAGCACGAGGGGAATATAGGAAATATAACTGGGATCATTACATACTTTCAGCTGCTGCTTGTGTCATTATGAGACACCCATCATATTTTGGAGCTGGACTAGAATGCAGGGGAGTACCCTGACCTGGGGATAGAGGGAAGTACATGTAACAGAATCTTATAAGAAAATGAGGATGTTGGCCAGGAGTGAGTTCTTAAATAGAGGCTACCGTTTCTTCACCATCTTCCTTGGTTGACTACATATCGTAAGATAGCTTGTTTCTGTAATTTTCCTTCTCTGTCATTCAACTTCTCTCCAATACATTCTCTCACCATTTATTTTATTTTACCTTTCATTTAAGCATGATCAATATAGTCATGCAGTCTTTTTAAAATATTGCCTCTTGGATATCTAAAACAAAGATTATAAATCTTTTTTTTTTTAGAAAAGTACAAATTTTTACAAAAAAATTAAAACATTCATTCATTCATTAACCCTTTCAATGTATATATATATATATAGATAGATAGATAGATAGATAGATAGATAGGTAGATGCCTGTCTGTCAAGTACTGTAATTGTTCTATTTAGATTATTATTTGATGTAAAGATTTATAAATCAAATAATAATCTAAATGGAACATCAATATATATATACATTAAAAGGGTGAATGAATGAACGTTTTAATTTTTTTGTAAAAATTTATACTTTTCTAAATTGCAAATTTAAGAACTACTAAATATATTTAAAACATGGATATTTTAATTTGTTTCAACTTAAAAAAATTCTTTAATTTATTCTCCATTGAAATAATTTGTTTTAATCTTTATATTGCAAATATATGTGAATGAAAGTCTACAAAACTTAAATGTGTAAAGGATAATAATAAAATGAACACACATGAACTCAGCACCAAGGTTAATAAATATTAGATGATTACCAATATCTTTGAATCCTCTGTGTGTCTCTCCCCAATTTAACCCCTCCTATCAGATGATCACTATACCAAATATTGTTTATAATTCTATTATTTTTCTTCATGATTCCACTATTTCAAACTATATTGTTTAATTTATTTCTATATTTGAACTCTATGTAAGCCGAATCACATTGTATATAATCTTTGACAAACCTCATTTACTCACATTATGTTTCTGAGATGCATCCACATTGATATGTATACTTTTAATTTATTTGTTTTAACTGCTGTACAATATTTATTCTCCAATGTATGGAAGGCAAAACAAACACTATTTAACCATTGCTCCAGTCAGTGACCATTTGAATTATTTCCATGTTTTTATATTACACACAATACTGTGGTGAAAATTTTGTGCATGTCTCCAGGTGCTCATATGCAAGAATTTTTCCAAGATATATACCTAAAAGTCGAGTAATTAGATTATAAAATATGTGTGTACTTACATTTATTAGGTAACACCTGTTTTCCTAAATTTATACCACCTGTAGTGGGTGAGAATTCTGACTGTTTTATATCTTTTCATAACCCTGGAATTATCCATTTTTCATTTCTGCCTAGTATAATGGTATTGAAATGCTATCTCATCATGGTTTTAATTTCATTTCTCTTATTAATGAAGCTGGGCATCATTTTATATGTTTATGGGCTGTTGGTGTACCCTCTTAAAGAAATCGCTATTTGTTTTAGTTTCATATTGTTGCTGTAACAAATTAACAAATGTAGTAGCTTAAAACAACACAAATTTAAGTTCACATTCTTAAGGTCAGAAGTTTGAAATGAACCTCAGGGTGCTGAAATCAAGGTGCCAGTAGGGTCTGTGCTTCTTCTGAAGGCTTGAGAAGAGAATCCATTTGCTTCCTTTTTTGTAGTTTCCAGATTTGACATATAAAATATGGAATTCTCTGTCTGTCCATAAAAATTTATTTTTATGTACTGTATTGAATCTTTCATTTTTGCGTTACAGTCCCTAATAATACATTAGCTTTGAAGTCCATTTTATCTGATATTAATAGACCAGGGGTGCAAAAAAACATATACACATGACTTGTATTCCTCTTTTGTTATCGGTATACACTGAGTATTACAATTTTAATACAGTTTTTTCCTTATTTAAAATGTGTACACATTTTTTTGGTGCCCTCTGTAGTTCTACCACCTTACTATTGTTAGTATTTGCTTAGTATATCTCTTTCTAACATTTTACTGCCAAATTTTCTGTGTTTTACTGTTTTTGATAAATGTTTTAAATACATTGTTATTGGGTGTTTTTTATAGCCACTTTACATTCTTTGTCATTGTAATTGAAAAGTTTAGGGCATTTATAGTTATTGTGATTATTGTATGTTTGGCTTTATTTCTCTACTATTTAAGTTTGTGGTATTAATTAGTGTTTTTCTCCTCTCTCTCTCCCTCTCCCTCTCTCCCTCTCTCTCTCTCTCTCTGTCTCTCTCTCTCTGTGCACATGCATATGTGTGTGCATATGGGTGCTATGTTCTTTTCATGCCTTCCTCTGAAAAATTGAGTTTTATTTCTGCTTCAGTTCATTTCCCCCCTCCCCCATTTGTTTGGATGTGCTGTGTTGTTTGCTATTCTTTTAGTAGCTACCCAAGCTATGTTTAAAAGTAAAGTTTTTATTTTGGAATATTTTTATATTTACAAAGAAGTTGCAGAGATATTACAGAAAGTTCCTATATAACTCTCAGCCAATTTCTCTTCTTAACATTTACATTACAGCAGTACATTTATCAAACTAGAAACCAACATTGGTACATTATTAGTAAATAAACTTCAGATTTTATTTATATTTTACTAATATTCTTTTTATATTGTTATTCCAGGATCTAATTGAGGTTCTACATTACATTTAGACCTTGGATCTTTCAACATACATATATAACAAAATTTAAATTTTATCAATGTCCATATCTGCCTTTCAAATTATCTAAACAAATTTGAATATTTTAACTATCGCCCCCATTTCAATTTATGCTATTGTGATCCAGTATTTTAGTTCTAACTTTTATTATGTCCCAAAATTAATCATTATTATTATTACTATTATGTATATTTTATGTTTGTTTAGACTTCCCCACATATTAATGTTTATTCAACTTTCATACACTCATGTTAAATACTCTATTTAGAAACATTTATCTCCTTCTTGAAGGCATCTTTTGGAATTTTTTTTAGTGAGTATCTTTTAGTGGTAAATATATTAGCCTTAGTTTGACTCTGAAATGTCTTCATTTTATTCTCATTAATGAAAGATAGCTTTCCTGGAGATAAATACTAAGTTGACAGGTTTATTGTTGTTGTTGTTTTTTAGCATATTGACGGTATTCTGCTGTCTTTTGGTTTCCATTGATGATTTTGAGAAGTTAGAAATCAGTGCAATTTCCATTCCTCTGTTGAGGATCTGTTGTTTTATTTGTCTTCCTTAAAGAAAAGCATCTTTGTCTTTCATATTCAGCTATATAATGGTAATGTGTCTTGTGTGGATTTTTTTTTCCTGTTTTTAACTTATTGGGTCCCCTACATTTGAGAATTGGTGCCTTTCAACAATTCTGATAAATCTTCAGTTACTATCTCTCAGATATTTCCTTTTCCATTTCATTTATATTAATTACTTGGAATTACACATAAAATAGATATATGTACTCGTACATATTATGTATATCATAAATAACTACATATGTGTATAATATATATCTTATGTGGTTCTGAGATCTTATACTCATCTCCTTTGCTCATACAGCATTCAGAGGGAAACCTCAAAATCTCAGGGCAGGTAATTTCAGAGTAAAAGCCAGCATCAACATCTGTCTGCTCTCCCTCCTGTTTAACTTTGGTTTTGCCACTGCATATTCTTCCTTTTCATCAGTGTATTTAAAAATATTTTCAAATTAAATTTTAAACAGAATTTGATTTGTTTCAATCAGAAGAGTCATTCACATTATCCAATTTACAATATTGATGAAAACAGACATCTGTGGTAACAAAAAAACTTTAGTTTTTTTTTAGATTCTGTTTTTGCTTCATGGGGAAGTTCCACAAGCTCTGTTACATAATTTGGAATAATAGAATTCATGAGTGAGAATGTCATTTTTATTTGTGTTAGATAATGTATATAAAGTGATGCTTGAGAAACTACAGCACATAAACTGAAATATAGCCAACTTATCTAAAACTTGTCTAAAAACCAAGTATTTAGTTTATACAATCAGGGGTAACTGTCACTGATTCTTCATCAATCACAGTGTAAGACCAGGATTAAAATTGATTCTATGCACATCAGTTGTTTGTCAACCACAAATCATGTACAAATTGCTATAGCACTGACTGGCACAAAATACTCTGGAGTAGAATAACAGACAGAAATTGAAAGTCAGGCAACGTTGAGTAGAAAACTAACTACCAATAGTGTGCTATTTACTTTGGTTTACATTATGTTCTTATTTCTATCTTTGGGCATTATGAATTAATTTATTTATTCATTTATGGTCATTATTTATGAAATCACACAAATAAATACCCTTTTTGTTTCGTGGGCTTTCTGAATATATGATCAGTTCAAACTACAAATTTTTAACTCTATTTCTAAATATCACTGGTTAAGAACTTTGCAGTTTCCTTTTAGAACTATCCTTTTTTTTTTTTCTCATTCTTTAAAGCTAACCTCTTTGCTCAATTGTGGATAGTTGTTAAGAGCTTCCTTTCAAATGCAAAGATGATAAACTGAAAACAAGAAAGCTGTTGTTCTTTTAACACAACAGAATATTAACACTCTGGGTTGGGGGAGATATCCCTACTGATTTTTAACCACCACATGGAAGTTTGGGACCCATTTCATGTCTCAGCCCTTCCACACCTCTTACCAGTCTCAACATGGATTGTTCTTTATATCCTTGTTATAAAACTTCTGTTCAGCTAGACTTCAGATGGTTCTCCATGTTGATTGTTATATAATTTAGTTGTAATTTTAATGTGTTCATAGAAGGAAGCAGGAACAGTGTTTATCTACTCTGCCATCTTGGGCCTCCTCTCCAAATCTGGTATTTTTAGATATGAGGTGAAAAAAGGCCAGTGAAGGGAGCAGAGAGAGAGACCCAGCCAGGAAGAAGCTAACTCGTAGACTCGTGTGTCAGCACGCAGGGCTGGTGGTGAGCCTGTGAAATGAGGTAACAATGCCTAACTTTTGAATAAAGAAAAGGAAGAATGGTTGTAGATATTAAAACTGGGCGATTTCATTGGATATGAAGGGAAACAAAGGAGCTCAAGTCGGAGGAGCACAAACTTCTGGTCAATAGAAATCAGGAGATTCCTGAGATTGGGGGTCCCTAAGAGGAATTGTTCTAATTCATCAAAAATATTTTATTTTTCC
Source organism: Hipposideros armiger (assembly GCF_001890085.2). Taxonomy (NCBI): domain Eukaryota; kingdom Metazoa; phylum Chordata; class Mammalia; order Chiroptera; family Hipposideridae; genus Hipposideros; species Hipposideros armiger. The sequence continues at coordinate 103,652 of NW_017731556.1, forward strand.
TCTATCTGGAACCAAGAAAGAGGCAGCTTCACAGACACTGATGCCTAGGTTTAAATAGTGAGAAAATTAGAGTAGTCGCATTTGATGTGACAAGAAAGGCCATATCATTGGCATAGAAATCCCCTTAATGGAATTTTTATCTCTGCTAATGAGATCCAGAAACTACAAAATCTGCAAGAAGAGGAAAGTTGATGGTTTAAAATTATCTTGATTAGAATATAATAATATCCTGTACTGAGAAAATGCCATTTCACATTATTCTCTACGATGAGGTCTACAATTAATGCCCACTATGTTCCCTAACTCTGAGTCTTACCATATATTGAATTCAATGTCTTTCTTCTAATTCTTAGAGGATTTTGGCTTTGGGTATCCCCTGAGTATAGGTACCAGAGATACAGGATTGTGGAAAGAATTAAAATTTTTTTTTCTTCCTTGCTTCACCTAGTTTCTTTCAAAGGCAGGCAGTATTTCTCCCAACACAAACTAGTTATATAATATCCTTTACCTAACCTCCCAGGAATAAAACCCAGGCTTCTTATTGCTGAAACCTACAAAAAAAATTAATTCCCAACATATTGTCATGTATAATACATCTGGAAAAGCAAGTTACTCATGGCCTCAATTTTGGCAGAATTTTTACTACTGCACCATTAGTGCCTGCTAATGGGGAGAACATATGTATTACTAATTAGAGAAATCTCATATGGAATGACATCATCTACATATGAGCTGAAGTGCATACCCCTATAAAATACAATCAAATATTTTTCTGGCAGTAATCTAACTCATTAAGAATCCTAAATCATCTTGCTTGAAAAAAATTCCAAAAAGTTGGCATAGAGGTCAACTCTACTAATTCCCTGCTTTACTCACATCCCCTGTGACACTGTACAGTATGATGTTTTAATATGCTACCAGGGAGCCTGAGTGCCCCAAGTGACTTTTCTATATGTTAGGGTATGTTTTTGATGGATTAAGTTTGAGACTGTTTGGCCAGTCAGTAAAGGTGGAGCTATTCCAATGGATAAAATATATCTCAGTAGGTGATAATGATAAACTCAGTCAGATAGCTGTTCCATGGTAGATATTAGATAGAACTAAGTTGGTATAATAGAGTGACATATTTAAACATTACCACTTTTCTGAAGTATTGATCATACCAAACTTTTGGGTACCACATACCTTCAAATCAGGCAAAAATAGGATACCCTCAGGCCATACTAGTCTTCCAATAAAAATTCAATTAATTAATACAGCCCATCACTCAACTAGCAAGTCACCTGAGATGTTTGTTTTCCCATGGAGAGATGGCTAAAGCATGTGGAAGAGCCTTGGAATTAGTCAGAAGACCTGAGCACATGTCCTGGCTCTGTCACTATCTAACTAAATGACCTTGAGCAAATTAGTGAACGTCTCCATATACCGTTTCCTCTTGTTATAAAATGGAAAAAATAATAACTACCTCACAGGATGAAATTAGTGAATGTATGCAAACACTTTATTCTAAACGGGCTCTTGACCAAAAAGTTAGACCTTGAGAGCACTGTTGAGAGCCCTCCAAGTTGCTGACATTTTTTGGTTCCATTTTCTTTCTATAGAATAGCTAATTAACTTGAAAATTATTTCTTAACTACATTTCATATTTTATTACCTCTTCCTACTTCTGATAGTTGCTTAATGGTTGGTTCTAGCTCTAAGAAGGACCATATATTTTTTTTAATCTTTCACACATTAAAAAATAATAATAATTTTTAAAGCACCTTGATGATGGTTTCCTCATGCCTCTTTTACAGTATTTGGGATTTAATTGGATCTGTATAGGGCTTAAGCTCAAGCGATGGAAACTAATTGTAAGAATTTAATAGGCTAATGAGTGAATGATTTAAGAACAGGTGGGAATTTTTGGTGAAAATAAAATAACTTAGTCAAAGTTATAGCTAAAAATATCTCTAAATATGAAAAGCTTAAATGCCCAGCTAGATACTCAAAAGAAAATTCTCCACAAAGAAGTACTCTTTGGTTCTGGCCAACAGAACTTTCTGTGATGATGGGTGCTCCGTATATACACTATGCAATACTATAGCCACTAGCCACATCATGACTATCGAGCACTTGAAATGTGGTTAACGTTAGGAACTTAACTTTTAATTTAACTTTAATAATTTAAATATTCACATGTGGCCAGTGGCTGCCATATTAGACAACAACCTGTGTCCATCGATAAATGAATGAATAAAAGAGATGTGGTACATATACACAATGGACTATTACTCAACCAGGGGAAAGAAAAATTCCTGACAGTTGTGACAACATGGATGGATCTTGAGGGCATTATGCCAACTGAGATAGACCAGACAGAGAAGGACAAATACTGCTTGGTATCACTTATATGTGGAATCTAAAAGAAAAAAAAGTGAAACTCATAGAAACAGAGAGTAGAAAAGGGGTTGCCAGAAGCTGGGGTCCAGATGGGGGGGCGGGGCGGAGGGGGTTGGGAAGAGGAATAGGAAAAGATTGGCAAAAGGGTACAAACTTTCAGCTATAAGATGGATACGTTCTGAGGATTTAATTTAAAATATGATGCCTATAGTTGATACTGTTATATAATTAAAATTTGCTAAGAGTGTGGAATGTAAATGTTCTCACCCACCAAAAAGGGGGTAAATATGTGCTGTATTAGCTAACCAGATGGAGGGAGCCCTTTCACAATATACACGTACACTGAATCACCGCAACGCACACTTTAAACATCTTACAATTTTGTCAAGTATAGCTCAACAAAGCTAAAATCAATTTTACAAGAGAAAAATATATTTATGAATATATTTAAAAGAATATATTCACAAGAAAGCTAAACTACCCTTAACTTTTAATAAATTAATCATTTCTTAAAATTTGGCTAAATAGACTATATTTATGTAATACTTGCATTGAATGTATTCAAGAAGAATATATTTATTAATGTATTCATAAGTAATATATATTCTCATCCAGTGTGTAAATTCAAGAAAATTGTTTTCTTTTAAATTTTTTATATAAACATTTTTTGTACTTTTGTATATTCAAAGACATGTCACTCAGCAAACTGATCCTACAACAAGTTGGTTTTCCGTGAATTTTCTTTTAAAGAGTTGACTGACTTTTGGTAGAGATGTAAGACTGATTTTTAATGTCAGGAACTGCCATAGTTGAGCAAAAATGAAAAGTCTAATTAGATTAAGGTAAGCAGCAACAGGTAATGGTAAAACAAATGGGCAGCCTGAGAAGAACTCAACACTTTTGGAAGAAGAGAGGCTGCAGAGAAAGACAAAAGTAAGAAATAAAAAAATGAACAATGTGATAATTTTGGGGGAGCAGAAGATCAGCAGAAGACATGTAACAGAGGCCCCAGACCACCTGGCAGCCTTGCAGGAGAGCTCTGCAGGTCTTTGGGACTGTTAGTGTGAAGTCTGTCCTCACATTAGGGCCTTAGCCTCTAGGAAATGCCCTTTGTCCCCAGGGGTCCTGCCACTGCAGCCAGGCACCTACCTGTTTCTACAGTTTCGGATTTGGTGTGTGTTCTTCCGCTCAGAGATCACAGGAGGCAGAGCCTTCTGAGATCGGCGCCCTCCCTCTGGTTTCCTCCCCGCTCGCCCTCTGTTCAATTTCCACCCGTTTTGGCCACAGCCGGACTTTGAGCTTCATCTGGACTTTGAGCTCCCCTTTCATGTTCTCCTTGTGATGTTTGAGTGATTTCCAAGAAAAGATGGGGAAAATGACAACGCTCAAAATCATTTTTAAATCAGACGTGACCGACTTTGGTGAATTTTAATGGAAGTGTAAAGATCAAGGGAATATTTTGATCTAAAATACTTCCTAATTACAATAAAATGGACTTTTGTGAGGGAAATACATCCTATTTTAAAGTAGTCACACAAGCAAACAAACAAAACCTTTCGAAGTTAAAGTAGAGAGGAGCCAGAGAAGGTAAATCTCTGGATGGGAATCCTTTAGGAGTTTCTCGCTGCTAATTTCCCTTCCACCATCAAACAGGCCTCAGGAGAGCACACTACCCATCTTTAAAACTCTGCTTTTCACTGTCCTTTCCTCTTTTATAAGTGGAAGATTAAAAAAGTATAAAAGAGGTCCAAGGAAGAAAGGGTATCTCACCTGTAAACTGATGTCCACTGAAGGACAAAGCCCTGAGGGCACTTCCCCGGGAAGGGCCTTGTAAGTGAGAATGGGAGAAAAGAGGCCTCAGAATGTGGACTCTATACTGAGCCTGTGAGTCCTCGTGATGTGACTAGACTCACTTAGCCAGCTGTCAGGACAAACAGGTTAGAGAAGAGATGGCTGATGGGTTCAAGCACTCCTGGATGTGTGGTGGTCCATGACCCTGCACGTCTTTCAAAGACATTTTATGAATTCACACCAGGAGGAGACGGATGAAACTGATGTGTCAATCTTACATGGGAATGGCCTGTGTTGTCAGTGGGAGGTGGAGAAGCTGAAAGCTGGCCAAGCTGGAATGAAATCTCACTAAGAGATGACAGGTGGTCCTCTGTAACCCCGCACTCCAGTAACTCAATAGGGATGTTATTATTATTATTATTATTATTGTTATAATTATTATTATCATCTGAGCCATCCTGCTACCTGTTGGCAGTTCAGCAGCAGCTCAGCTCGGGCCGGGAATCAAACTGCTGTTGCTCAGAGCTCGCACACTTGAGTGAGCTCTTAACCAACTGAGCCACTCAGCTGGCCTAAGATGTCCTTATTATTATTTTTTTTTAAACTAGACTTTGCTGTATTTCTTTTTAAAGTTGTGGGGCCCAGCAACATACCAAATAACCAATCAATCAATCAATCACACTGGTTTGAAAGTCAACAAATCCAAATTCTACCTCCTGATTCCCTTAGCATAATCTAGACAAGAACTTTTCCCATAGGAATTTTATTTTAAAAATTAAAGAACCCCTAAGTAAATTAAATGTACAGAAAAAGACACAAAGCATAAAACACCATGTTTTTCAGAGTGCAAGTATCTAGTCTGATAGTAGTTACTCTCCGTTAAAAATGGTTAAAGAAGACAACTGAGATGATACAAACAAACTTCAACACTTCATGAAGCAGGTGGTCTTTATTGGCAAGGATCCAGTAAAATGCAAAATTAGGCAGAAAGTGGGAAGTTTCTATAGGATAAAAAATACAGACAAGGAAGAGAAAAATAGAAAATTGATAAGGAACAAGGAAGTAAGTAAAGAGCCCAGAGTTGGCTTGTCGTTTGGGAATTGGCTGACCGGATATACTGGTCAAGTGGAGCATTTAAAGAGACATAAAATTTACCTGAGTTTGGGCTTGCTGATGTGGTACCCCAGGCAGGAGCAGCTCCAACTTGGGTTTAAAAATTTATTTCAGCAGGAGGCAAGGTTGAAATGAAGTTCAAGGTAGACAAACAGAAGAGATTTACAGAAACAGGAGACAGAATATGAAAAGGACAAAAGCATAAAATAGTGCGATATGTTTTGGAAAATTTATAAGGGTTCCTTTTTTCTTCCTCTGTTTGCTGAGCTTAAAGTGCAAGAGTGGAAAAGAGGCTAGTGGAGAGATAGAAGCAAGACCATGAGAAGATGGCTCAGACTCTAAGAGGTGAGTTAGAAAAAGGATGTAATAGAATCTGCAGGGGGAGAATTTGGTTGACTGTCAAATTCTTCTTAGGGGTCAAATGAGATAATGACTAAAATGAATCCAGGGGATTTAGTTATATGGAAGTTGTTGGTATCCTTAGCAAGGTAAACGGGGAAGAGTTAGTGTAGTCTAAGTGCCTGTCCATTAGCTTTTTTATTGTGATGTAAGTGCCTGACATTAAGATTTTCATTGCTGAGGCCTCCATTTCAAAGACACCCATCTGGAATAAACATATTGCCAGCTACACAGCTAGTGAGGGAATCATGTCTCTTCCATGAAGTTCTCCTTTTAGAAAACCCTGGGCCACCTAGATAAAGGACTTCTTGAACGATTCTGTTTTTCCTTTCCCATGTTTTAATCCCCACTTTTATGTTTTAAATTCACCAATAAAGAGTGACCCTGCAAAACCTTAGGCGCCCTATTCTCAACCCCAATAAATGCAGAACCCCAGGTCCATGCTCTCTCTCCCTCCTACCCTTGTAGTGGCTGTGTGGCCCTGGGTGTGCCATGTACTCTCCAGGACTTGTGACTAATAAACCTTGTTTGTTCCAAGTTCCTGGGTGGTAGTTGATGAGGTGTGTCTTGCAATCATAATAAGAACCACGGGGGCTGGTCCAGCCACAATATTGTCTCCCTTGCAGAAATGCCTGTGGTATTGTCTCAAGCAGACCGGGCCCACATGAGAGTCCCCAGGCATTCCTAGCTGATAGCATCATTATCAGGTAGGCTGAGACCCCAACAAAACAGCCTCATTGCAAAAATAAAGTCTAAAGCTGGACTGCAGTGGGTTGAAGCATGGGTGGAAGAAGAGGATATATATTGATATACAATACAGTTATGTTTTTACTTGGCTGTGAAAGAAAGGGGAGGAACTCAAAACTATGACTAAGAATGCAAATGTAAAATACATTTAAATATCATAAATAACAAATTCACATTTTACCCTGGAGCCTCGAAACTTAACACTGAGTGAAAATTGAAGGAGGCCTATTTTGCATCCCTGAAATATCGAAAGTAGCGTGCTAGGGATGTGTTTCCTGTGAGGCAGGCTCCCTGAATGAGCCCAAATCACTCACCCTCTTATGCATTTCACACATACACTCATGAACAAAGAGGCACTCTTCATTCATTCAACACTATATAGGTCTAGATTGAAGGTTCACTGTGGGCCAGGCCCCACACTTGGTGTTGGGGATACAAGGGAGAGCAAAATGGACCCAATTCACACCCCCCTATTACTTACACAGAATTACAAAAATGTAATTTTAAGGGCTGTGAGAAAAATGAGCAGGGTGCTATCAGCTCATTTAACAGAAGGCCATGAATTAGTTTGAAGAATGAGGTAGGGTAGGAAAGACAGTCCCCAGTGAGTAGAGTTTGAAGTGAAATTAGAAGGATGAATAGGAGTTAATTAGACCAAAGGGAGCGTGTGTGTGTGTGTGTGTGTGTGTTGGAAGAAGGGAATCATTTTAGACGTAAATCAGAGGAGGGGGTGAATGAAAGATGAACTGTGGTGGGAGTGCTGAGGTCGAGGGGGTGAGTGATAACAGATGAACCTGAAGAATCAGGCAGGACTGACAGCACGAAGGACCTTGTGGCAAGTTGCCATGGCTTTGGAAAACCACAGAGAGGTTTTAAATGAAGGAATAACGTAACCAGATTTTAAGTTTAAAACATTCTAGCTGAAAGAAGAATCAGACTCGTGATTGAAGGGTTATGGTAGTGATGGTGGAGGTAGAAAAAAGAAGAGACATTAAAACACATTTTTAGTGAAATCAACAGGGATTGGCAGATTAGAGAAAAAGAAAGTGTTAAGGATTGGGTAAATAATGAACAGTGAAGTAAAAAATATTTGCAGTGCTGGGTCTACTGGTCCCTTGAAACTCAGAAGAACAGAAAACAGCAAAATGAGCCACTAAGGGCATATTTACAAAATTTGCAGAATTCTATTTCTATTCATGTCATAAGATGATGATATCCAACCTAGTGCAGTAGTGTGACTGAGTATCTGGCTGGAAAGCAATCCCACAAGGATATATCTGTAGGATCTTGGATGGGCTTGATTAGAAAGGCTGAAGAGAATCGGGTCATCCCTTGAGAACCATACTCTTAAGTTCTTTCCTCTCAGTAAAATTGTTAGTCAGAATCATTAGGGGAAACTTCTCCTATGCTATTTGTGCAAGTGAGCTGGGTGCTACTTGCAGCTGAATGAGAGTAATGTATCTAACTGACCAAGAACATCAGGACAGGCTGCTTTCCCCCATCGCTGATGGTGCAGAGTTATTCTGTAAGACTATGTCTGTGGGTCAAGTTGTGAGCTTGTCTCCTTTGCCTTAAGTACATATTCCAAACAAACGGTCTGCTTGGCTTGATTAGATGCTGTAGAACAATCTATTCACTGTTGGCACATTGTGTTAATTCTTTTAGGTTGGTGTAGCATCAATAAGCACTTGGGAGTGATCATTTGGTCAATTCAGTTCCGTTCAATCAACATTTATTGAACACCAGGCACTAACGCACCAGACACTGAGCTATAGACTGTGGCTAGACAGACCCATGAGAAACAGGCATTGTCCTTGAGGAATTTACAGTGTAGTGAGGAAAGAAACATAATTAATTTAGTTCAAGTCACTTCTCTACAAAGAAGAGTCATTGCTCTCATTATCGTGTACCCAATAAACTACTCAGTCATAAGCTTAAGGACATGAGAATGTACATCTTCCTCTAGGGTGCTTCAAAAAGGTACAGATTTGAGAGCTGCATTGATACCATGCCACTTTCTAGTCAGCCCTATGATGACAAAAATTCCAAATAATATTGGCTCACATCTAAAATTTAACCTTTGATTTCTAGACCTCTCCTCCATTTTTGCTACCCAACTTTTATTTGAAAATTGGCTATATCCTATTTAAGCCTGATAACAGTAAAACTATCTACCACCTCCTTCTTTCACTCATAAAATGGAAAAGATTGACTACAGACTTACCAGGTAAAGTCATAAACAAGGACACATAGTTGAGAAAACTCTCAATTTCTGCCCTTCCATCACACACATGAAAGGTGGGTCTTGCTCAAGTGCTTTTGTTCTTATGTGCTTTGGTGACCACGAGCCCAAACATCTTTGAAGAATTAGGCCAATATAGATACGACACAGCCTAATTCTCTGAATCTGTCTGACACTTGCTGCTGCTCCCCTCCTTAAACACTCACTCTGCTAGATTGTTCAGCCGTTTTTAGATAGATTTAGATATTTGTGTTTGCTGAGAGGTGTCACAATGCAGTGATTCTCCATTAACTTGATGCCTTTCTAAAAAAATGCAGTTGACCAGGTATCTCTCAGGATTATAAACTTCTGTGGGTTCCATGATGATAAATTTCAAAATCATTGAGCCCTTAATAGTTTGGCTTTCTTGTTAATCTCATTAACATGATCTCTTACCTCCTCCTTACATACATTCTGGGTTCCTCAAAGTTTCTGAACTTTGAATCTCTGAACATCAGGCCATGTCATATCTCTGTGCCTTTACACAGAAATTCTTTTGTCTGCCAAGATTCTTTTGTCAGCCAAGAATGCCTTTCCCCCATCATTACTCTACGCCTACTTCAAATATCCCTTCCTTTTGGAAGGGTATTATGCTGCTCACCTATATTTTGGGTTCTTTTCTCTTTCCGGGCACATACACGACTGAACTTAGGTGTGGCCATGCGACTTGCTTTGGCCAATGCAGTGTGAATTCATTTGTCACTTCTGGGTGGAAACATTTAAGAGTCTGCATAGCTCCTGATAGTGTCTTTTCCCTTGTTGAACCAACTGAAGAGGGCAAGTGTTCAAAATTATGGAGCTACAGGCTGGTGATTCTCTTTGCAGCCTTGGATACTGTGTCACCACATAGAGAACAGTTACCCAGGTGAGTGACCAGACCGGGGCATAACTTTTATATGTGAAAAATAAATCATTGTCATAAGGCCCTAAGAGTTGTTTGTTCCCACACCGCAACCTACACTTATTGACGAATAACACCCATCCAGCTTCTCCAAAAAGATTTACCTGCTAACTCTTCTGTATTTCCACAGTATTTTCTTAAAATATGTCTTATGAAAACCACGTTGTGCTTCTGGTTAAATCCTTTATATATCTGCTTCTCTCAGTAGCCTATGACTTCTTCAAGGATGACGGCCATGTCTTATTAATTTCTATAACTCCAAGACTGAACACAGCTTCTGGAATATAGATGCTCAGTAGGTATTTATTACAACCTAGGTTCTATTCCTGGCTCCACTGGACTATAATTCATTTAATAATTATGTGCTTTTAGCTTCTTCCTGTAAAAATGTAGATGAGAATGACCTTTCTGCCCTTTCAAAGTCAAATGAGTTAATAAGAGTCACAACACTTTGAAAACTAAAAAGATAGAAAACAATAAATTATGGCTGTTATGTGCTAGGGCCAGAACTGTTTGGGAAGCAGCAGAACTGGAGGTTGTCTGCAGAAAATATGGGGAAAATGCTTTAGCATTCCACTTATTTACGTGCAATTCTCAAAGATTTTTTTCTTTTCTGAAAACTGTTAAAAAATCACTGGGGAAGGCAGAGAATAAGAGAAGGAGCAATTTCCCAGCCTGCACAATTTTTTGACCAAATTCTCATCCTCCATTTTCTGAACTGTGCAGTTAGTGTCCTAAAAATGATTCTCCCCACACAGGACTTGAACACAGCGCATTGTAGTTGATACTACAGACACCTTGTCCATCTCTCCCCAGCACCCAATGCGCCTAGCCATGCCCACAGCTTCTTGCTGCCAGCACATCTAACTTTCTGCAATATGTCTAACTTTCTGCTCCAGGGCTTTCTCTGACTCCAGGAGTGTGCTGAGTCTGTACGAAACAAAAGCCCAAAGTTCATTGGTGCTAAGGTCCCTGGCAGCAGCTGCCAACCAATGATGGAATAAATGTTGGTGGATAAATACCCTTTTGAATGAGATAACTCTGAGCTATATTTTACAAAGTGGATTAGAGGCAACCTGAGGAACTGAGTTCTAGATGCCCAGAGAAGTCCCTGCTCCGTACACATCTGTATTGGCTTCCATTTCAGCCCAGCTTTCTTTCCCTACTCCTTTGTGCTTCCTAGGATCCACATGCAAATAAACTGGACTCAAATCCTTGTCTCTGGGAAACCCAATGTAAAAAAACTCACCCTCCCCAAAGTATTTCTTATGTTTTACTATAAAATTCATTAATAAATATACATTTGTTAAACAATAATTATAAATAAATAGAATATAAATATATGAATAAAAACATATAAAATAAATAATATGAAATGAAAAGTTACTACTGACTTCTGCACAAAATCGACATTTGTTGGATTCATAAAGATCTTTCAGTGTAATGTTGTTTTATCAAAAGAAACAGTGTGCAAAGCACCCTACTCCAGGTGCTGTCCATCATGGGCATGTTTTCAAAAGCATCCTTCCTTCGCTTCTATGAGGGCTGTTGGGCGTTAGGTCAATCTGCTGCTCCCTGGGAGGGTAGAGATGGTGGGTGCCCAGGCTCAGAGCTTCAAGAGGACACTGGTCCTTCAGACTCAAGCATGAGATTTATAACAAATGACACAGGCACCTTCCTCCTCAGTGCTGACATCTCAATCTGTCTCTTTCTTGATGTTTCCTTTCAGTCATCGGGCAGTGAAGTACAGGGTCGGTCTCTTGTCTTTTTCCTTCTCCCAAGTTTGAAATGGCTGGTTAAAATGAAGAGAGACTGTTTTTTTATCAGCCTGCTGACAGCTGCGGCAGAATTGTTCCTCAAACCTTATTACCTTTGACTCCCAGCTTCTTCTCCACCATTGTTTTCTTCAGTTCAGAGGATAAGTTAGATATAATTTTCACTGTGGTTTGACTATACACTGTGGATGTCAGAGCTAAAGCTTGCCTGCTTACCAGCACAGCAGGCCCCAGAGAAATAAAAACAACCACAAGAATAATTTAGCCCCAGAACTGTGACAAAGGGATAAAAAAAAACACCACCAAGAGTATATTAAAAACTCAACAAATCCTGCACGTTTTAGCAAATGTTAATTTTTTTACTCTCATGAAATCTCTCAGGTTATAAGAAAGGCTAATTATTAATAACAATGAAGCTTTGAGAGGCAGGTTGAGAGGGAAAATGTATGCAAACTTGCACTGAACATGTGTGTGTGTCCTGGCCATTTCGGCCACTTTCCCAATCAGCATTGATGGCAGAGAGCAATTCACACTGATTGCTGAACAGCTGAAGTGATTGCATCACCTGCTGTGTAATAGTTCAGGCGTTCAGGGTGAGAGTGCATTTGCCATGTGAAATTACCATTGGCAGCCTTTCAGAAATCCTCACTCAATCTGAAAACAGGTTTGGGAACAATTATCAATTTATGCCAAACCAATGCCATAATTTGACCCTAGGTGAGAAAACTAGAAGGGAGCCTGTTTTGGAAATAGAACATTTTCAAATTATAAGGTTGACTTTCTTGCATCATTGTCATTCTGGGATTCTTTTCCACTTGTGAATTGTTTATTTTACTATACGTTTCTGCACAATGAATACAGGCCTAGTAGCTTGTTCACCAAATAGTTCATATTTCATGTGTTCATTCATTCATTCATTCTATAAGTATTTGTTGAGGGTGGCCGGTTAGCTCAGTTGGTTAGAACGCAGTGCTCATAACACCAAGGCTGCCGGTTCGATCCCCACATGGGCCACTGTGAGCTGTGCCCTCCACAACTAGATTGAAACGACTACTTGACTTGGAGCTGATGGGTCCTGGAAAAACACACTGTTCCCCAATAAGTTAAAAAAAATTTTTTTTGAAGACATACTATGCTTAAGGCACTATTTAAATTTACCTAACTAGAGAATAATATTATTGAGGACATGAACTATGTCATATATAAGGTCATGGTAAGCCACAGGCTAATTGAACTGAAGATATTAGCAGGATCTGGTACCACATATGCATCTCTCTCTCTCTATCTCTCTCTCAATCTCTTTCTCTCTCTCTCTCTCTCTCTCTCTCTCTCTCTCTCTCTCTCTCTCTCTGTCACACACACGTGCACACACACACACACACACACACACACACACACACTTTCAGAACCCTGAGCATTCAAGGTCAATGTGTAAGTGGCAAAACTATGACAGTACAAAAATGCCTCCATGATTTTGGGGACAGGGAGACCTGAGGGTCTAATCCTGATTCTGTCAGCAACTTACAATCTGGCCTTCAACAAACAGATTCATCTCTTTCCACCTCAATTTCCTATGAAGGTAAAGACTTTCTCTGTTAGTTTTACTACTTCATCCTCAGTTCCTAGAATAAAGCCTAGAAATGGTAGAGCTCAATAAATATCTCTTGAAGAATGAATAAAATGGTTGGGTTTCAAAGGGCTAGGGTCTGGGCTAGGCTGCAGGTGAGGCAGAGAAACATACTGACTGTCTCTGACCTACAGCCTTTACTAAAAGTAGGCTTGGCGACTTCCTTTGCCCTTCACTTTAGGCTCAAAACTAATCCAAGAGTTAGGCATCCAGTCATTTGAATGGTAAGGACTGGAGAGCATAAGGGAAAAAAAGAGCAGGGGAAGAAATTTGCCCCAGTGCCTTGCACAGACTGGTCAAGGTGCTGGGTGCAGAGAAGGTGGAAGGAGGTGGGTATGAGGAGATGTTCTGGGCAGTGACAGAACAAATATGTGTTCAGGTCAGTCTAAGCTTTTTGTTAGGATGTCATAGAAAAAAAACAAAAAACAAAAAACATTGAGTCCAAAAATCCAGTGACATCTCTTTTAATTACTTTGGTCAAATGTAAGTGTTAATTTCTCTATCATTCGATTGTATCTTGTATGTATCTCTTTTATTGCCAATGTTTTGGTTCATTGCCAATATTTGTTTGAATATTTCTCACAAGGTTATGTGTTCACAGGACTAAAATGCTTAGCACACAACAGATGCTTAATAAATGTTTGTTGGAAGAATATACTGTCTTTTCTGGCATGAACATTTGCAAATGTCAGGTTACTGCCTCCCTATGTGAACATTTAAAAAATTTAGTTTTATATTTGATCATCTTCCTTGCCTGTCAGGAAACAAAATATTTAACGCAACTTACTTTACAAAGTGAGAGAGGGAAGATATTTCCTCACAGGCCTTCTCTGAGACATTTCTCAGTTTCACTTTCTCTCTCTCTCTTTTTTTTTTTTTAATGGAAATGATTAATCACTTCTCTTCTAACTTGGTTCTTTAGGTCATCCACAAAATGTACATCACAACCTTCTGAAAGCCCAAATATAGACTTACCACAAAATCAGTGGTAAGATAAATCAGATAGCATTTTTTTCTGTTGTGACAATATTGTGTTTACAATAAATAAAAACAGGATAAGGGAAGAAAGCACTGTCTTCATTACAAAGAATGATTCTCATACCATCAGGAAGTGGTTATTAAATTGGTTGGTTCATCAGGAGTTGTCATTGAACAAAATTTATTGTAGGGAAATCTGTAGATCATTGTTACAATTGGCCATCTGCCAGCTATCACAGAAATAGCCTCTTGTATAATAGTTAAATTCATTCTAAAATAAGTTTTATTAATGTTACATGGCATAACAATCAGGGAAGGGACCCCAATACAACGTGTTGGTTAATTTATTTGGCAGCGGGCACTGTTGTCAGTCAATAATTGGCTCCCATGTTACAAAATTTGATACATTAGGTCAAAATTTGATTTCCTAGACAGGGATTCTACTTGAGAACCATGGACTCGGGTGAGAAAGCAGAGGCTCTGCTTCCTGGACACAGGGATAGGTCTCCTGACTCTGCCTGGTTTACTTCAGGTCACTAAGCATTCGCTAACCTAATTTTCAACCTAAGTTCTCTTCGCTAGTTCGATTGGGAACTGCTGACTCCCATCTTCACTTTGTGGCGTCACCAAGAGTAGCACATTGGACATGCTGTTTTCATGGGCAGTGATCTGCAGAAGGCATACAGAGCATCCTTTGTCCTAGGGCTTTGAACTTGACTAAAACCACAATAAGCAAGCTGTCTTTCAGGCTGGGCATTGCCAAGTGACAACCATTTTAGACCTAGAATGAATGTCTCATTTCACCTTTTTATATGAGTGGGATTTAGCAGTTTAATCGAAACAGCCAACACTTAGATTTCTAAAAATCTGATGAGGTAGAAGTGATTTTATTTATTGCAAAATTAAATTCTATTTATTGTAAAACTTTTATTAGTAAAATTAGTAAAGCAATATTAATTAAAATATTGGCAAACCATTCTATTCACTCAACAAATCTGTATTGAAAGATTATGAGCTAAACGATGTGCTGAGTACTGTAAATGCAAAGACTGCCCTGGAAGAACTCACAATCTATTGGAGGAGGTATAACAGAAGAAAAGAAATTATAGAGTAATTACTACAGTAAAGGTGGGAACATTGAGAAGGGGCCTTAACTCATTTTCACCTGAGTTTCTAAGCTGTCTTATGCTCCCCTGGGTATTTTACATATATTATCTCACCACTGTGAGGTGAGGGGGAGAAGAAATTTTCCTTTTACCCTTCTAAGTTCTTCTAGCTGGACTAATAGTGAAATTAACACAAGACAGAATAACAGGAAAAAAATAACCAAATTTATTACGGGGAGGGTCCCATTAGAATATGAGACCCGAGTACATATCAGGCAGTTGAGGCTTATATGCCATCTGGCGCTAAGGAGAAGGGGACCCTGGTTTGGGACTTCAAAGAGCAGGAAGGCAATTCACATGGAGCTAGAAAAGCAAACGTTTGGTAAATAAATGTTTGCTGGGCGGTCTTTAACCGTGGGACACAGAGGGGACTTTGATCCAAGGGGTCTTGCTCGGTTCCTTTCTATCACAGTTCATGATAAAACAGTGATTTATGATGGTATTTCCCTTCCTGGACCAGGCCCTCTATCTAAATGCTTTTAGGCAGTTAGAGAGAAGGTTAACGTTTCTTCCTGTTTCTTAAAAATAACCAAGTGAAATAATCAATACCCCTAAGGGCATGTTTTGGGGTGGCAAACTGCTTCCCCTCAGTTCCACCTTTGAAACTTTGAATAAATTCCTCAATCCAGAAGCTATGTTGGTAGATTGCCTCACACTTTACTGTGTGGCTCCAGGGGCGCTGTGTAATTTCCAGGTCCTGTGAGTAACAAACCTTTATTTTTTTCAAAGTTTCCTGCTGGCTCTTGCTGAAGGGCATTTTGCAATATAAGAACTATGAGGGCTGATGTGACCACAACATTGGTTATTGGGAACTGTGACCCACACAAAACACACTAGCATGTGGAAAATGTCGAAAAATGAAAAGTAGCAGGTTTATTAAAACTAAGCTTCTATAATAAATAAAAGAAAAAATATATTTTATGTTCTACTGACAGCAAGTATATCCTTTTTGAGTAAACATGTAAATTTCAATATCTTTTCATTTTTTCCCCTTTCTTTCTATTTCTTACAATCTCTCATATTGTGTTGTCCCTTTCTAATTGCTAGTGTTCTATAATTGGCTAGTGAAATAATTAGTAAACTCAGGCATGCAGTGAAATTGTTTAAAATTAAGAACACTCTTCCCTTGGCAATGTTACTATGTCAGGTCAGACTTCTGGATTTTTCAGAATTTTTGGCACAGTGATAATGTTTGTGTGTTATCTTTGTCAATAGAGTTCTTAACTGTCAATTAAAAATATCTTTGACATCTTTCAAAGCATCTCTATGAACCAATTATTTGCTTTGTGGGTTATTTCTAAGATCCCTGCATGGCATGCACCTTTTATCTTCTGTTGTATATTTTCCCATTTCTCCAATCAAAATATTATTTCCTTACAGACAAATCAAAAGCCTTGATCTTCAATATTGTAATACCTTGAAGCTATAGGTTGACTAACTGTGATGACTCAGTGTCTGAAAAGGAAAAACAAATGGGAATAGAAATGTGGCTTCCTGTTTCCCAGACCAGGAATTTCTATACCTGAAGAAAACCCTTTCACTTGTTTGTTAGAATAGATGACCAGACTTATTTTTTCAAATATTCACGCTGTTGGATAATATGAATTATCAAAAAGTCTTCTATCTTCTAAGATGGGGCATTTCAGCCTAAATCAGTGCTCTCTATCTCATCTTGGCTGGATTGCTTTAAGAAGTCTTCCCTCCCCAGTGTTCAGTTTTAAGAATGCTGAGTACAGGGTTTGTTAGGTGTGTCCCTTAGTAGATGTTAGCATTCGGCTTAAATTGGGATAGGCTTTGTGCTGTTACTGCACTTTGAAAGTCTTAGGTAATAATATCAAGGGCTTTTTAGTGCCTGATATGGGAAGAGTGGGAGGGGAGGCAAGCAAGACCTCACATCCACCTCCTAATAATGAAGGTGAAGATCTTTAGGGGTGGAACACCTGACGTCCCACACCTGGGAGTAAAGGACATTAACTCTGGGGCTGCAGGTCAGATGCAGTGAGTGGAGTAACTCACCTACGACCCACAAGAGCACTGTAGCTCCAAAAGCAATATGATATGATGTGGGAAAACCATTGACACATCCTGAGGTGAACTTCAGGGTAATACATATCGTTGAACAATGAGTATATAAGCCATCTTTCTGAGGTGAGCATTTCTTGAACCAGTATTTTCTTGCAAGAGCATCAGACGCTACTCTTATGTTCAGGTAGGTGCTTTATCTCCAAGAAGAGCTCTGTGGGATAGCTGCAGAGGGCTGCAGAATGTGATCAACTCCCGATGGCTCTGGTGGGAGCCATTGTGATGACTATGACCATGACTGCACCTACGAGGGCAACATCACAGGTGGATAGCTCTTCCATTCAAAAATGGAAAGATGATTCATCAAGGACTTTGCAATTGCTGTCAAAATTCAGGGCTTTTACACGTACACAGGAATTAACTGGGACAGGGATTCACTCTTGAGATATTGGGGTCTTTTAAAAATTTTTCAACCATGTACTTTTATAGCATAAAGAATATACATTAAACAAAGAAGGGTGGAAAATACTTAATCAAAGAACATGTCCAAGGTCAGTATTAAGGATAGCAGTTGTTGGAAATAAAGGCAACACTAAGCTCTTATTCTACTGGGAATTAGGGGAAAAAAGAAACTTAGTGGATGTCATAACCTTTATGTTAACCACAAAGTAAGTACAATAACAAAGAAAGCATAACAATTTATTAAACATGCATGTTCTTCTAATACTTAATTCTAAGCGTACTTTAATGCATGGCAACTTAAATAAGGAGCATTGAGTTTCACAAATGGCCTTCTAGGATAGGAGAGAAACAACTACTTTTGGAGAAGCTCCAATTAGTTGAAACAGAGAGATTAACAATAATCTTGTTGAAAATTGGGGGACAGACTATATGTCCTTTATGTAATTTCCAACTAACTTTGTAATTCTGATAAATACAATCAATATATGGTTGTATTTGATGGCATAATGGTAAAATAAAATTTATTCTATATAATCAAATAATATGTCAATTGGAGACCTTAGTTTTAATACTACAGACATCATGACTGCTATATGAGCATTTATCAATAAATTATATGAAATGTCACTAACCCAAACTTTATAATTTTTGATATAATAAATATGTATTTATTGTATCTTTCGTGTGTGTGTGTGTGTGTGTGTGTGTGTGTGTGTGTACACTTATATTGACATGAATCTGGAAAAATGGATAATAAACTTTTCAAGAAAGGTAGGAATAGATTTTTTAAAAAGTGATTGAATGAAATAGCACTAAAAAACAGCCTACTTTAACTTCTAATGCTAATAAATAATATACATTTGAAATATCTGGGAAACTTTCAGGATGAAAAATATTGAATATATTTTCAAGTGTTTTTTGTTTGTTTGTTTGTTTTTTTAAGGTTAGATAGAGGTTTCTAACAAATGTCCTGATAAAATGAGAAAAATCAATCCGTCATAAGGATGTTGTAGCTCCATGGTTGAATGACCACTTTCTACATTTTCTCCCATCTCAAACATTTTTTAATATTGAGAATCACTCAGCTAGAGCTGAACTGATAAATTCCTTATGATTGAAACATAATCAAATGAAAGACCAGATATGTCTAAAGATATTTTGTAAATTGCAAACAGCCACATAGATATAAGATATTGTTTTTAATTGCTGATCCTCTTACCACCATTCACTATAAGTAGTAAGAGATAATAGAAGGCACTTTTATTGGGAGCTTTCTAATAGATTCTGTTCCTTCATTCTGTCCCTACCTGCTGGCCCCATGAAAACAGGGAAGAGGAAAGATGCTAAAGACAAGATTGTGAGTTTCTTCCAGCCTCAGAGGACTCCTGAATTTTCGTAAAAGTAACTTTCGGAACATGTTTCCTTTGTCCTACAGTCATTGCAAAATTTTTGAGCTTAGTGGTTCAAAGTCTGAGGTTTAGAATCAAACAGAACAGAATTTGTTTCATCAGTAGTGAGAGGTAGGGTGAGCTATTTAAACTTTCTTAGCTTTATCTCCTCACCTGTTAAATGTGGGGGGTTAGTGCTATTATTTTGTCTCCTTAGGGTGCTGTGCTAGACTTTCTTACAGCATTGCTAACTCTTCCAGGTTTAGGTGGCATTCTATAATACCTGAGCACCTTCTCAGCACAAAGAACCCCTTCATCTACACAATAACGACTACATTGTTTTTTTAAAAAAATAGAGTCAATAACTCTATTAAATCCATTTGCTGTTCCTTGAAATATAGCAAACCAAGCAATATATAACCAATATTCATGAAAAAATTCTTTTTCAGCTTTCAGATCCATCACTCCAACCTGTCAGAGCAAATCACAGCGGAATAAGTGGAATATGAAGTAAATGAGCAAATTCAGACATCTCGTCCCTTGAAAGTGCTCACAGAAAGACCTTGGTGTTCTGGGAACTCCCTCAGTCTATCATGGTGGCATACACCCCCCCCCCACCCCCGCCAGCGATCTTTTCCATTCCCCAGCGCTCAGGCTCTTGACCTCTCCTCCTGTCATTATTTGGTCTGTGTTCTCACTTCCTGCAGATTACCTGCAGCTTTAAAACCACACCTCCCACTTTGTATTGTCTCATCCCTTCCCCTTCTCCTTCATCCCCACCCCCTCCCAAGTAACAACCCTCAGTTCTTC
>NW_017731556.1:125824-138633 GCF_001890085.2 Hipposideros armiger
CTAAATTTGTCATTAGCAAATATATAGAGATATTCACACATGATTATATTTCCCTTTTTACCAAGTTTTATCTCAGGCTTCAATGTATCACAAAATCTTCGTCTGATTTCCTGCCCACAAGAATAAACTGTGTTATTGTCCCCAGGAAAACATTATACATACTATATATATGAGTATACCTAAAACACACATTAAAACAAGTATCCCTCTAATAAACATTTCATCTGGTTAAGCAAACCTCTGTTTTAAAATCTTTTGAGCAATTTGTTACATTATATGACACAAAATAGAAGATAAACCAGATCCAACGGGATCTCCAACACATGTCCCTCATTGCTTCTCAGAAATATGGTGCCATGTAACCTTGCAAGATTGACACATTCACGGATGACAGTAGAGAATTACCAAGGGAAATACAGCTCCATCTGCCATCATAATATATCTTGTTGCCAATTGCTGACAGATATTCTACAGGGGTTTAGATATCGTGGCTTCAGTATGAAACTTGAAGTGTTTTTGAGAGGCTACAGCTCTGAGAAGGAAAGAGCAATTGGTCCAATGTCCTTCAAAGCAATCCCTGAATGTTAGCCTGTCCACCTGTAAAAGAGAAATGTATTCAGCAGCTTCTTCAGTGACAGTTATCCTATTAGGGGAAGGGGCAACTGTCCAGGTAGCTCAGCCATCACTTATGTCATTAAAGGTAAAACTACAGGTCTCTTGTTTCCAAACCTCCTGCGGTAAAAAGCGAGACACCTCTGTCCAGGTTCTTAATGTGAATTCAGTTCTCCTGTGCAGGAGGCATTTTACTTGACTCACCTAGAGAATGGATCCTCCTATACTCTAGTTTCTAACTTTCACTTTAAAAAACAAAAAATCCCAGAGCTTTTCAGTAGACACCACTTTTCCATACAGTTGACAGTTGGAGCAGGGCTACACAATAGCATTTATGAGGCCTGACACTTAAGTTCACAAACTTGTTGCAATGATGTTGCTAACACTTTTTGATATCAGAGGGATTATTCATTAGGAATTTGAACCAACTGGACAAACAGTTCACCAATTTTACTATTTGGAAGTGCTGAAAAGGCTGTGGGAAAAAGTTAGACCATCTGAACTTTTCACCAACAATTCAAGCTCTTGCATCATGACAATGCACCAGCTCACACGGCACTGTCTGTGAGAGAGTTTTTAGCCAATAAACAAATAACTGTATTGGAACACCCTCCCTACTCACCTAATCTGGCCCCCAATGACTTCTTTCTTAATCTGAAGATAAAGGAAATACTGAAAGGAAGACATTTTGATGACATTCAGGACACCAAGGGTAATACGATGACAGCTCTGATGGCCATTTGAGAAAAAAAAAGTTCCCAAATTGCTTTGGAGGGTGGGCTAGGCACTGGCGTCGGTGCATAGCTTCCCAAGGGGAGTACTTTGAAGGTGACCAAAATGATATTCAGCAATGAGGTATGCACAATAGCACATTTTCTTGGATGTGTTTGTGAATATAATTGTCTAACCTCGTCTATGGGAGGTCAAGACAAATGTTATTGGGGAAAGGAAAGGAGCAATGATAGAAAGAGTTTTAAGTGTAACTGAGTGTGCAATAAAAGCTCTGTGCCTAGCTAATAAAGCTAAAATTGATAGACTCTTAAACATGTCCACTGAGCCAATATATCAGAAAGACAAAACCTGCCCTGTCCCATGGTATGATTGCAAGATGGGCAAATGGGGCCGCAGAGTCATAACATTAAACTATCACAACAATAAATAATGTCAAGGATATTGTGTTATGTCAGTTTCCTGTTCATGTTCCAAATGTGAAATGAGCAATAATCCTAATGATAAACACCATTTTCATGAAGCGGTCAGCAGTGTGTATCCTTTCTGGGTTAAAACAATAAGAGCATTTCAAGGCAATTTACTATTTTTTTTTAAGACCAAGGAAATAATCCTTTATCTTAAATATGAAGTTTGTGGATTTTTTTTTACCTCCTAAAAGTATCTATATTCACGTAGAATAAGCTCTAAGTGCATATTCTATGGATGTAGTTAGATAGTCAGGATAATGACAAGAGGTGCCACTTAAACTCCTCCTCATTTGCCAGTTACACTGTGGGAAAAATGAAGCATAACATTTCTGAGGGCTCAGAGATAATTCAAATAAGCCAAAAATTTATGTGGCTTCTTCAGAGTCAACATAGATATCAGAGTAGTGAAATATTGGTCTTTAAAATAAAAAGAAGAAGATTCACTAAGTAGGGTCATGGATACTAATGAGGAGAGAACCATAAAGTATCATCATTTTAGTTTTCTTCCCTGATTCCTCAACCAAAATGTCTACGATTAAAACACTCCCTCCTCTCCCATCCCCTATCATTTATTTTTTTAAAGAGCTTCCAAATAGTAGATATTTTTTTAACTTGTATGGACCAGCAATGAAATTAGAAAATTATTCTGATTGCTTTGGGAAAATAAATGAGGCAGGAGACAAATGAAGCCATTTATTTGTTGTTCGACAATGAACCCTCGGGAGCAATTATCACCTCCTTCAAAAAAATAAGTCTGAAATTGTGAAACCTGCATTAGAAGCCATCTACACATGAATGGCAGGTTTTGTCAGCAGCCAATGAAAAGATATGCAAACCTAGAGTGTGTAAAAAGTCTGCGTAGACTGGTTGCAATGAAAAAGCTCAACCCAAAGCAAATTGTGCTCATAATTGGAGAGGAAATGAGAATACTAAAAAAAAGAAGACTGCCAAAAGGAGAGAGCAGTACTCCAGGAGTGGTCTGACTAACTGGCTTAATTAACAAAACTGCCCATATTTTGTTTAAAGGTCCGGTTCATGCCAAAGGTTCTGTGGTTTGCATTGACCACAGGATCCACCCCATTAGAGTATTCACATCTATTAGACTGTGAACTTCACAAGACCCTGCCCTATCTAGCCTGGAGCATTATACATAGTAGGCACTCGTGACATTATGGAAGGTGAGACGGAGGGAGCGACAGTGTGAGTGAATAAAGAAATAAATGCTGAACTGATAAGAAATCAATGGCTAGAGAAAAATCATTTACATTAACACATATTAGAGCTTCGTTTTGAGAATCTGTGGACTGTACAGCCGTTTCTAAGAGGGCCATTAATTGCATGTCGTATATAAAAAAGACATACAGTGTGCCTGCACTAGAAAAACAAAGCTTAAAAAGCTGTGTCTATCATTGCTGTTGGTTCAGAAGTGCTTGGAGCAAAACTGAATGAGAATTTTCACAAACTCTTATGATGAAAAATTGGTTTTTATAAGTAACTTGTCTCACCAGGTCAGCTCATTGCCCTTGACTTCTGAAAGAGATGCATGAGCACCAAACTCTGCGGGGGGCTGGGGGGGGCGGTTCCCCAGATCAGAAAATGGTCAGCCTCTCTTCCCATACATTCTCATTCATTTCAGGTGTTTGTTTTGGGGAGTAGTTTTTGTTTTTCTGTGTGTTATTTGTTTCAGAGAGCTTTTTGCTCTTTGGGTATTCTGCTTTCTCATCAGGTATGGTGCTGTTTTTGTCCAAAATATTTTATAATAGTCTCCCCTGATGTTTCTGTGTAGCCGTTTGCATTTCTCAGCCTCAGAGTGGTCTGATTTCTCTTTCTTTGCTTGGTGTTTTGGGTTTCTTCAGTTTTATTGTCGCAGAAAGCAACTGCACAATCTGGGAAGCCTCTTAAGAAAAGGCACAGAGGCATCTGCATTCTACTGTAGAGAACACATAGGAAATCGAATATGATTTTCTGTACAATTAGGAGCAGCACTGAGCAGACTGAGGAATCCATACCTGAAGCAGCCACTTACTGGCTTTAAACCTTGAGTGATGCCTCAGCCTTTGCTTCACTCCAGACGATTGGGAGAAAGGGAGGGGCGAGAAGGAGAGTGAAGAGAAGGTAGCAGCTAATTTCTTACCTTATTTAATTTCAGGGACTATTGTGGAGAGCAAATAAACCGTGAAAGGATTTTGAAAACAAGAAAGGGCCTCACCAGTGTCAGTGGGGTTGCTTTAAGTTGTCAAGCCTCACTCATTTCCTTCCATGTCCCCCCTAAGGCTGGTGCCTGCCGCTGCTGCTCTTCTTTTTAACTTGGCCGACACAAACAGCTGAAATCTCCCCGCTCCAAATTCACACTGTGTCAGGTAGAAGGTCTGTAGCTTCTGAACTGGTCTATGTTCTTATTTGGGGAATGGGTGGGGGTGGGGAGAGAGGTGACCTATCTTGGGGCACTTCAGGTAGCTCTCCGTTAAGGGTGGTAGGCAGAAACTGGCCTGGAAGTTTAAGTCATACCTTTGTGATAACAGAAAGACTCCTGCAATGATGCTCTTGAGCTAGGCAAGACCAAGAAATTTCTTTCCTCTCCAGGTACAAGTGGTTAAGCATCTTAGCTCGTATATGCCCACAGCCATGTTCCCACTGCATTGAAAAAACAATTTTAGGAAAAAAAGGGAACTAGAAAAGGGGTTGCCGGGAACAAGACTGTTTCCGCCCCTTTTCGTTTGGCCTCAAAGCTGGTTTTCTTTTTCTTTTTAAACTTAAACCAGTTTTGCCTTGGTTTCTGTCCCCTTCAAACCAGAAACCTTGGTTGTGGGGAAACAATTCAGGCTTTTACACTTAAAAAATGAATGGGTTTCTGGCCTTGCTTTTTCTTTACCAATTCCAAATCAATTCCTCAAGAACATTTTTGGCCCCCTTTTCCATAGGATATCCGGGTTCTCCCCACCCCTCCTCGGTGCATCAAGAACTATCACCATATTTCTAGTCACGATCATCTTTCCCCTGGAGTTTTACCTCCTACCATTCTCTCTGTTTCTACTTCTGACCTGCCCAGCTATCACAATGGCCAGAGTGATCCTTTTAAAATAGTCACTACCCCAAGGATTTTTCATCTCACCCAGAGTAAAATTTCAAGTCCCTATTGTGGCCTCCAAGACCCTGCATGATTTAACCTCTTCTGAGTCCTCTGACCTCATCTCCATTACCCTGACCCTTGCTTGCTGCACTTTATCCATATTGTTCTCTTAGATGTTCCTGCAACCACCAAATGCCCTCCCACCGTCGGGCCTGAGCTGCCTCTGCCTAGGAGTCTCTTCTCCCAGACATCTGCGTGCCCTTCACTTTTCATGCACGTCTCTGCTCAAAGGCCATCTTATCCGAGAGGCCTTTACTGCCAACCCCAATGAAAATAACATTGTTTCAATAGCTCCAGCCTCCATTTCAACCTCTGTCCTTCTCACCCAGACTCATTTTTGTATAATACTTACCACTCTCTGTCATATTAAAAATGTACTTGTTTGCTGTCTTTCTCCCACTGAAAAATAGGGAATTCCTGTCCCCTGAGGGCAGCATGTTAGCCATTTTGATCACTGTCATATCATCAGCACATAGAACAGCTCCTGACATCTGGTTGACTCTGCAGGTATATGTTGCACTATGCATGTACATGTGTGAGCAAACCTCTGTCCTCACCCCAGAGAGAAATCAGACTAAGGTAACTGGCCTATGAAAGCAAGCGGGTGCAATCAGACACTCATTAATGATTGCATACCAGTCCCTGGGAGGAGCCCTGGGAAATCCAGCCACATAGTGGACAGCTGTCCACTATGAGTGACACTGGTCTCAGGACATACTCTTTCTCAATCTCTCCCACAAGGACAGTGGTCAGGAAGTCAGCCAGCCTCCCCAAGTGACAGTAATAACGGCAATCATAATAGCCAATATCACTGATTGAGCACTTACTTTATACCAGGCACTGTTTTAAGTACTTTGCTTTTGTTAACGTATTTTAATGTCACAGCAACACTGTGAGAAAGGTCTTCTATTTAATATTAGGAAATTAAACCACAACTGGGCTATGGAACTTGCACAAAATCACGAGCCTACTTAGTTGCAGAGCTGGGGGTTGAACCATTACATGATGGCTTACAAATCCAGATTATTAAGCACATTGCCACCGACTTCACGTGTTCTTTCCCATGACCTACAGTGTGGAAATAATAGTTATCACTGCCACTTAGTGTACACACACACACACACACACACACACACACACACCACACACCACACACCACATACCACACTATTGCATACGTGCACGCACACACAATGTATAACTAAAATAAAAGCTTCACAAAAGAGTACTTGCCCACTAACAGACTGTGGCCAGCAATACAAAAACATACTGCAATGGGCCCTGTTTTGAGGTCCACCCCCCTTCACACCCACCTCTACCCCCCTATCCTGCTTTTAAACAGGTTCCAAGTGTGAATTACACTTAAATCCCTGTTGGCTCAGAGTGAAGGAACTTAATATACCACTCAGTCGATGAAAGAAAAGGCTGACTGTGAGGACCCACCTGGAGAGAGGAAGGGGGCATATGACAAAAGAACAAGATGGAGGTACTCGGGATTAACTTCACTTACTACACGATTTTGCCTAAGGCTCGCCCTGCCCTGCCAGCAGAGCTTCTGCCACTCTACAGAGCCAGAGGTGAGTCACCGTGGTAAATGGAAAGCTTGCTTCTTCTGAGGCTTATTAGCGTTCTGCCAGGTCTAGCTTAGCCTGGCTCCCTTCCTGCCATTTACAGGGCAATGTCTTTATTAACTGAGGTCCCCCTCTGGAAGGGGAAGTCCCAGATATGTTTTAACTTCTGTTATCTAATTGTGGTTTTTCTCCTGTTGTTGTTAGCATTGCTACTAGATCTTTTAAATATTTTAACTAATTGTCTTTTTTATCTTTCTTACTTGTGCCTTAAAATAGTTTATAGATGGGTACTTTTAAAAGAGCTAAATAAATAATGTACTCCTGAGTAGAATAACTGTCTATTTTTATAAAACAATCCCTGTTTTTCACTTGTAGAGTCACTGTGTTCCCAAAAGGAGTTTTAAAAAAAGTTGTTTTTTTTCTAACTGTTCTAGAAAAGAAGAGATTATTCTAGGAAGTTTCAACAATAACACAACACATTTTATTTGAATGGCAGCTATAAATGAAAATAGTGCGATACACTAAAAGGCTTTATAACTCACCAGCCTAAAACCTAATCCAAAAAATCAAATATGGTTTAATCCACTTGCAAAAATTTTATCTAGGGGCCGGCTGAGTGGCGCGTTGTTTAAGAGCTGGCTTGGGATGCCAGAGGGCCCTGGTTCAGATCCCACATATGAGGGTCAGTGACACTCTCCTCTACAGCTAAGATGCTGAACAACAGCTCAACCTGGAGCTGGGCTGCCATGAGCCGGCAACGGCGTAGGCTGCAGCCCCTGTGGCAGTGGGTTGCCATGGGCTACCATGTGTAGCCAGCAGCCAGCGTGAGCGGCCAGCAGCCGCAGTGAGAGGCCGTCCAGAAGCCAGCGACTGATCTGCCTCACCCAGGAAGAGCGCAATGATGGTGCCAACTTGGGCCAGTGAAGCAACGTCCTCCACAACCAGACTGAAGAACAAAAGGACAGCAACTTGTCTGTTCCCCTTCCCCCAATTCCCCAATAAAAAGCTTTAAAAAAGAAAAGAAAAAATTTTATCTAGTTGTATTTATGACTTTTAACCTATTTTCAGCTGATTTCCTAAAAGTGGCACAGAGTCTCCAGAGGCCCCAAATTTTGATTCTAGGTACTGTACAGAAGCATCGTTTTTCCCCCTAACATTTCACCACCTTCTTTAAAAATCCCAAGGGACCTTCTTAGAAAACCAGTCATGACCTCCATCGCAGCCTTGCCTCTGAGTTATTATACAATCTCAGTTACAAGCTCCCTGGGAATCCAGTCCTCAATGTAGTTTGTAATTTCCTCTATGAATATGCAAAGTTTCTTTTGGAAAGTTTCTTTGGAAACTCTAGAATTAGCTCTTAAATTATTCATCCCTCCAAAATAGATCTTAGTGTGCACAGGGAAAACTTTAAACATCTTAGAAGCACTGAACTGAATAAAAATGTCTGGTCTTGGAAAGAATGAAGCCTGTTAACATCAGAAGACCAGAAAGCACGTCCTAGATTCCATGAGCCATGTGAGCTCTGGCATGTGAGCTCTGGCAGGCAAGTTCTTCCATCATGGTGAGCCTCTTGTTTCTCCTCTAGTAAGTTGAAGGTAAGAATACCTACTTCATCACTGTGGCAGCAGGTATTAGCAATACTGCATGTGAGGCACCTGGCAATTGGTACTCAATAGATAATAGGCTGCAACGTAGACGGGTGGCTACGTGGACAAGCTCTGGAGCAAGTCCAAGTTCAAATATTCTTCTGCTTAAAGGTGGTGGAAACTTGAGCAAATTATTTAACATCTCTGTACTTCCATTTCTTCATCTGTAAAATGGGAATAATAAATCATCTAGATCACAGAGCCTTTGCTATGAGGATTTAAAACATTTTTTAACATTTAAAACAAATCTCATCGCATAGTAAACATTAAATAAATGTTAGCTATTAGATCCTAATTATTAATAATACATATCCCTTGATGTGCTCTAGGGATAACTTGAGGGATTTTAATATTTTCTTCAAAACATAGAAATTACAGTTCTTTTTCTCCCCAAACAGGCATTAAAAAGAAAAACACTGAAGGCAACTTTTCTCTGCATCTTATTTATGTGTTTGTTTCTTGAACATAAGGCCATTAAAATCATTTAAGTTTATAGAACATTAAAACATATATTAGGCCAAGGGAAATGCTGATGGTGAAAACATTTCCTTCCATTATGTTGCAGGTCAAATCAAAGGAGTGTTTCACTTTGTCAGTGAAACACTGCTTCCTCAGAGAACTCGGGGACGATTTATTACCCAAATGCCCCCACATGCTGCCTCTACATAAATCAAATGTATCTTAGGGGCACAACTGACAACGGACAGCTGGGGGGTGAGGGGGGAGTGAAATCAACTTTCTAGCGAACGCTGATGTGTATTTTACCTGGTGACGAATAATTTAACCAGCCTCCCAGATTTTGAGAAATGTGAGAGGAAACGTTTAATCGTGAGTATGATAAGGTGTAGCTAAGCATGAGTGAAAGCCAAAAATATGTTTTCATTTTGACAATGATGGCAACGCCCAAGGTTAACTGATGTGGGACAGCTAGGGCAAAGTTTTTGCATTTGTGTACTAGTTCAGCTCTACTCCCATTGTCATAGCCTCCATGTAGGACTTTAAAAGAATATTGTCCACTGGAACGTTTTTGAGTAAACATAAATATTAAAGGAATCAAGTCAAGCTGAGAAGAATCACTAATCTCATTAAAAGTATAATTTAAAACATTAGGTGTTTTTAAATTATATGCTTCGTACTATGAGAGCATTGTTACCAGAAATTGAAAATGACTAGGAGCAGTGTTACAGACCAATATGTTGTTTCACCTCTATGTGGGTTTGACATTGCATTTGCTTTGATCCTATCTAGACCTTGTGAAAAGGACTATATGATTTTGGGAGGTCCTCACCTGGCCTAAGCAGCCATGGTTCTTTTTATAATGAACCAAGGTTAGAACCTGAAGAATGATCACTAAATGGATGTTGGTCATTGGACTATGGAGTCCCAAGTGTATCCTAAGCCCCACCTACTCTTAGGGAGTTTTCATTATTTCCCACTGTTTCCTCCACATTGTTCTCAGAGAAGCCTGCCACTCTTTCAAATAACCAACAGAAGCACAGCTCCAGACCTGACCTTGTGTACCTAATGGCATAGCTGATGCAAGGCTGAGACATTTGGGTAAGACTTTCTCCAAGTCTTAGCCATAACAAAAAGAAAAAAATACATTTCTAGAGTAACATGACTATAGATACTTCTACTTAACAGATATCACTTGCTTTCTGGGGTTCACAGCATCTAACTCATCTTCTTTCTGGACCCATCTTCACATAGTGGGTACCATCATATCCTCCAAGTCTCCCAAGAACATGAAGTAGGTATTTAGACTCTTTTGTTTAGAATAAAAAGAACAAGACCTGTTCTTGTCTCAGAGAGACAAACATAGTGTACTCTCCCCATACCTAAGACTTACCTTCATAGTCTTCATTTCTAATCTGAGAACCATCTCCTGTCTTTGTAATCTGCATCAGCAATGACCATTCCTTTAAGAGAAGCCATAGTGCTCAATAAAAAGGAATAGACTTGCCACTATGGACCTCAACTGGACAACCATATCTCAATATTGTATAACTCCTGCAGAAGAACACACATACATATCTTATCTCATCCTTAAGTAGCCCCTTTATTTGAATAATTGGCCTCTTCTAAATAGTGGATGCTATCTTCTAGATCAGGGGTCGACAAACTGCAGCTCGCGAGCCACATGCAGCTCTTTGGGTACGTTCCATTTCAAATGTTTGCCGACCCCTGGAAGAGCCAATCCTGTCCCTCACAACAATTTAAAAATTATTCGACAGCCATAAATACATTTTTACGTAATCACCATTATGTGAATAATATCCTTTAAAAATTTTACAAATGAAACTATGATAGTTTTATTTTCATTTTCAATTTTACTTCAGAGCCACATAATGTACCCAAAGAGCCGCGTGTGGCTCGCGAGCCACAGTTTGCTGACCCATGGCAGCTCTTCCATCTCAAAAGTTCGCCGACCCCTGTTCTAGATGGTAAATTGCTTGATCACTTTGGAATAACTAAAAAAGTTTAGTGATACCAGCCTGGGAAATTAATTTCAAAAACAACTTACTATCAAGGAAAACTTGGTACACTATTACCCCTTGTTTGGTATTAAGTCATAGCAGTGTGTGTAGAACATTGAGTATAAACTAAGAAAATCAATAGAAAATGTAAACTTATTCTTCCTAAGCACAAGACAGTGTTGTGTACTGGTAGGAACTTGGTATTTGGGTGGGAGATACCAAAGTTTCGTTTTGCCTGTCTCTTCAATACTGTAAGTAGGCCACATAAGGTGACACTGAAAAATTGAAAGCCTTAGTATCAATAGCCTAGCTTCCTATAATATTCAGAGCTTAAGGACAAATTGAAATGATGTATATGGAAGTAAATAATTTATAACTTATAAATAACTTATAATTTATAAATTATAAAATGAATATAGCAATATTATTAAAATTGTTGGCAATTTCTGGATTCAATTTCCTACATTTCACTATATACTACCCACCATTAAAAATATTTGGGGGTTAAAGCCCGACTGGTTAAAGAAATATAACTCAGAGTGATAGACAAGATCAGCTCATGAAACTATGCACTTTTTTTTTTTTAACATTGAACTGGAGTTAGTTTCTCTCCAGGTCTTGGCTGTGATAAAATAAAATTATACTGAAAATGCCATTATTTTATTATTATACTGTAGGAGAAACCTGAATATAATTCCCACAAAAGAACAACAGAGAGAGGAGAAAAATAATTAATTCATAAAGTTTCTAGGCATACTTCATAATTGAGGTATATTATTAATTAAATTGCCTTTTGCAGTTGTTTCTTGTTATGGTTTCTGATTCATTGACTTCTGGCTCATTTACTTGTCATAAATTCTAGAGTCCCAGAGGTACTACAAATGCATTGCTGAATTGTTGTTTTTTTTGGCCACAGTAACCTTTTATCTCACTGCTTAACGCATATAATTTTATGGTGCTATTTCATCTGGGATAACACCAAGTAATTCAGACATAATTCAGGCTCAATGGCAGTGAATGAACTTGATAGAATTCAGAAAACTTCCTACTGCCTTTCACCCCGTTTTCTCCCTAAACCCACCATCTGCTCAGTTACTTCCTTTATCGTCAACACTTGCCTCCTGACACCCAGACTCTTTGAGGACAATGAAACTTGACTTAAAATGTTCAACCAGAAAGAAAATCCTTCCTTTCCTCTTTTGTTTCTTCTTTCCCTCTCTCCTCCCTTTCTCCTTGTTTCCTCTTTTTCTCCCTCTTGTCTCTCCTTTTCCTCCTTCCTTTCTTTCTTCCTTCTTTTCATCTATTCTTCCTTCTTTTTCATGCAATAAACATGGAGAACCATCAGGGGGACAGATTCAGTGCTGTGGCTAATGGATGAGATATAACTGTGACACAGTCGCCACTGTATAGGATTTTATAATCTGATGAAAAAGATCGACCTTCAGACATATAACTACATCAAAGTGGGAAGGTATATGAACATGTTGCCTTGGGGACACATAACTGCTTGGAGACCAAGGGGACTACTTCCCAGGATGTGGGACATTTGAACCAGGAGACGAGATGGTGCTGAAGAGGTGGACAGGGACAGGGCCATGGGAGATCAAGTGCCCCAAGGAGGATAAACTTCATCCTATGGACTAAAGATGGGCAAACAGGGCCCTCAGGCCAAATCCCCATCCTGCTACCCATCCTTTACAAAATTTTGTTGGAACACAACCACACTCACGTGTTCAGTATTGTCTATGCTGCTTTCACCCTATTTGGCAGAGTTTAGTTGAGACAGAGACCATATGGTACCCAAGCCGAATTATTCACTACCTGGTCCTTTACAGAAAAAGTTTGCTAAACCTGCAATAGAGCAATACTTTCCAACTCCCACCCCGCTCCACCCCACATAATGAGGTACAAAGAAAATGATAACATTTGAACAGCAAGTCATATTAAACAGAGATGCTGTTCCTGGCCAGAAGCAGTCAGCCTGGGACTTGGCGCTCCTCAGAGCCCTTTGTCAACAGCCATGGGCTGGAATGAGGGTCAGTATTTCTGCATGCCAGCACCTGTTTTTAGCAACAGGTTGGGGAAAAAACAACTGCCCTTTGGAATGAGAAGTCACGAGAGAACAACCTAAGCAAGGATTTACATATGTAATGTTTAACCAAAAATAAATAAAT
>NW_017731556.1:139449-147444 GCF_001890085.2 Hipposideros armiger
CTGCAGGAGGTGTATGTGTGTGTGTGTGTGTGTGTGTGTGTGTGTGTGTGTGTGTGTAGAGGTGGTATGTTTGGGAGATGGCAAGGACTTTTGACGAGGGGCAGCAGGCGTGGAAAGCACTTGTTCCGGTGACAGGTTGCAGCCACTTCACATGTTTGCCTCAGGCTGTCCCTGTAAGACAACCTCTTTTTCTGACATCACGGGAATCAGCACCACCCATGCCTCACAGGCCTGCATCAAGTGTTTACCTATTTCTTTCACTTTTGTTCTCTGATGCTCAGTTACTAATTTCCTATTTAAAAGACCTTCCCATTCTGACAGCGAACCAGGAAAGCACCAGAAACAAGAGGAAGATTCTTATCAAAACCAACTGACAGGAAAAGCCAAGCTGGTTTTTTGATCAATAGCTGCTGCATTCCTTGGTGACACAATGGCCTTGGAGGTGCCATTCCGCGTGCCCATGACCTTCGTCATTCTTCTCTGTCATTAGGGCTGCCCTGCTCTTGGTGTGGGGATGAAGAAAATGAACTGGCCAAAAACCTGATTTCTCAAAGGATAATATTTCAGTAGCTTTGGAGCAATCATTTCAGTGACATGGAAAATAATGTGTCAGATAAACCAGGATGCACTTACTTACAGGCGTTTTCAACTTTATCCATTTGCATTTTATCTTCTCTGTCCTGCCATACATAAGATGCATTCTGATTCCCAGGCCATTTCATCTTTGGGAGTAAACCTAGTGTCGCATTTTTCACAGGTGCAGACCATTAAGACTAGATTGTTTTTGAGATTATTTACCTGACAAATGACTTCCATCATACCCCAGCGATATAGCCAATCCTTTATATAGTTGCAAGGTTACAAAGGGAGCAATTTGAAGTCTCTGCCAGCCTAGGTAATCATCCAAACTCAATGACTAGCCTTAGAAGACATGATCACATCTGGTTAATTTGATGGGGTGCTTTGTCTTGTACTCAAAAGACAACAGAAAATTGTGGTATTTACCTTTTTCTTGCAAATTGCTCTTGAGATATTGCTACTCCCCAGGGCTACCTCACTTGTTTCTATAACATTCACATCAAGTCAACCAAGACTCTTGGGAGATCCACTACAATGTGTGCCGGTTATTGGGCCAGGTACCAGGAACCCAGCAGTGTACAAAACGATCCTGCGTTCTACCCTCTGTTTGTGTCCCCCTCCCCTCAGACCCTCTCTCCACCCGTCCCAATTCTCTGTACCCCTGAAGCCTAACTTGTAAGGATACTGTGATTATTAATTTTATGTATTAACTTGGGTATGATATGGTGGTCAGCTGTTTGGTCAAATATCAGTCTAGATGTTGCTGTGAAGATATTTTTTGATGTGATTAACACTTAGATTGTAGACCTTGAACTAAGCCAATTTCCCTTCATAATAAGTGTGGGCTCATGTAATCAATCGAAGGACTAAGAGCAAAGACTGAGGTCCCCTAAGAAGGGAGGAATTGTACCCTCAGAATCAAGAGCAATATCATCTCCCCCTTGGGTCTCCAGTCTACTAGGCTGCAATCCTGTGACTCTCTCTCTATCTCTCTCTCTCTCTCCCCCCCTCTCTCTCCTTCACCCCTCCCCCACCCCTCTACCCCCATTGGTTCTGTTTCTCTGGAGAACGCTGTCTCATATTTCCATGGGCTCCTCTCACTTTGGATTTGATTTGGTCACAGACAGGTCAGAGTGAGGCTCCCTGGGTCCCCTTCTGTGGGGTGAAGGGTTAGCACTGTCTGTGCCCGTCCTACTTAAGGCCATGGCTGCTGTCCAGCAGCCGTTTCCTATCCTCATGTTCTAGGTCTCTGGTAACCTCTCTGTCCTCTCACCCCTTTACCTAGGAGAAGCCATAGTTCCTAATGTCGTTGATTTGGGGTATTCACCATACCTTGTTGGAGTCCTTCAATCCCACCCATACCTATGTAAATAGGTACTTAGTAAATTCTTTTAAATGTGTCTATTAGAATGTGCTAGCTATTTTGTATTCAGACCATGTCTCTGATTCACAAAGATTTAACAAAACATCCTCTCTTCTCCTATTAAAAAAAAATGTTTTGGAATACATAGCATAGTGGGATTCAATAAGTGGATCACCATTTACTGGTATCTATGAATTGTTTGGGGGTAAATTCTCTTTAGTGTGAATCTGTATAAAAAACAGATTTTTTTCTCAGAAGTTTTAGAGCTGGAGGAAAATGGGTTAATTATCTAGTACAACCCTGATTCAACCCAATTTTCACAATGTGGAAATTAAATGCAGAGAGGTTAAAAAACAAAAAACAAACAAAAACAACAATTAAAAAAAACAAACTGCATGGGCGCCGGCCAAGTGGCTCAGTTGGTTAAGAGCGTGAGCTCTGAGCAATAGGGTCGCCGGTTCGATTCTCACATGGGCCAGTGAGCTGTGCCTGAGCTGAGCTGCCAACAGGTGGCAGGATGGCTCAGCTGGTGAGAGCACGTGCTCCTAACAACAAGGTTCCTGGTTCGACTCCCACATGGGATGGTGGGCTACCCTCACCTGCAACCAAGATTGAAAAGGGCAACTTGAGCTAAGCGGGCAGCCAGATGGTGACTGGACTTGGAGATGAGCTAGCTGTGCCCTCCACAACTAAGATTGAAGGACAACTTGGCAGTTCCCCTTCCCCAGTTTCCCAATAAAAATCTTAAAAAAAAAATGCATGGAATTACCACTAGCGTTATAACTGATTCTAAAACCCAAATTCAACTTAAAATTGTTTAGGTAAATTTTACCTTTTAAAATCCACAGTTTAAAAAAATATATATATATATTAGATAAGAAGACTTGTTCTGAAGTTTTATTTAAAGTCATTCTGCAGATAAAAGGAGGTTATCACTGATGTGCTCCTGCTCAGTGGATGAACCAATATTGCATTTTATTCTGTTTTCTCTAGTTACAAGCATTTAATCCCCAAAGTATTGGCAACACTTAGCAGAAGGTATAGTTGGTTACCTGCTCAAAGACTCCAGCTCTCCCCATTAAATGCAGAGGTATCCCCTACTGTGATTAGTGCAATCAACAGATAAAGACCTTCATGTCAAGCCTTGATATATTAGTAAAACCGTACAGCTAAGGTTCATGCCGTTGCTTATTTTTCATTCTTAAAATTTTTTTAAATTATAGTTGGCATACAATATTATATTTAGTTTCAGGTGTAAAACATAGTGATTCAGCATTTATATACTTTACGATGTGATCACCACACAGGGTCTATTAACCATCTGTCACCTGGCAAGGTTCTCACAATATTATTGACTATATGCTCCACATTTGTCTCCCCTTCCCCCACTGCCTCCCCTTTGGCAACCATCAGTTTGTTCTCTGTTTCTATGAGTCTGTTTTTGTTTTGTTTTGTTCTGTTTGTTTGTTTGTTTGTTTTTTATTTATCTGTATCAGAGGACAACCTAATGTTTATAATGGCCCCATTTCTGATAAATTGGAGAAAGCTATCTGTTATGGACTGATTGTCTGTGAACTCCCAGAAGCCATATGTTGAAATCCTAACCCTGAATGTGATGGGATTAGGAGGTGGGGCCTTTGGGAGATGATTTGGTCATGAGGGTGGAGGCCTCGTGAGTGGGATTAGTGTCCTTACAAGGGGCTGAAGAGATCAGAGTTGTCCACTGCCACCAGGTGAAGATAGCAAACAACTAGCAAGAGGGCTCTCACCAGACGCCAAACCTGCTTGTTCCTTGATCTTGAACTTCCCAGCCTCCAGAACTGTAAGACATAGACATTTGTTATTCAAAAGCCACCCACAGTCTATGGTGTTTATATCATAGTAGCTTGAATGGACTAAATAGCTATCTAAAACATCATTTCTGAACATGAATCTTAATATAGCTGTAACAGTTTACATTTGGGCAATTCTCCCTTGTCAATGTGTTCAGGAATTTGGAGTAAACAGTATAGCATAGTCAAGAACAGAAGGTAGGCTTTTCTGGAGGCCAATAAACATTTTGTCCAGAAGAACACAGCAGCTATCCACGTTTGGTTCTCAAGCCCCTGAACAGCTGATATGTGTCTCCAAGACACCCCTAACTGTCTCGCCTGGATCAAAACCACTGAGGCTGAAGTTGCTGTACCACTCTTGCTAATCCCCGAATCCAGGCCACCCTCCCCCTTACTGTAGAAGAGAGTTCTTTTTCTGCCTTCCGTGGGCTCAAGGGGAAAAGTGTTCAATTAGATTTAAAGAAGGCTGAGAACCCACCTGAGCCCCAACGCCCCTGGAGGCCCGCCCCCGCCAGGGCTCAGGTGCCTGCATTTCCACGCCCATCAGAAACGAGGCGGAAGCTCCAACGAGCTGGTCATATTGGCTCCCCTGCTCTCTCTTCTCCGGGGCCCTACTCCTCCTGCCTCATACTTTTTCAATATAGCTTTAAAACTTGTAATTTGATTTTTCGTTAAACTCTGCTTTGTCAGCTTTAATGTGTTTCCTCCCAGACACCCGTGTGGAGGTGAGCTTGTGATTCATCATCCGAGTGACAGGAGAGCAGGAACAAGACTTTCTGAAGCTGACCGTCTTCAGGACAGGGCTTTAATGTGTTTCCTGGGATAAAATGCATGACTGCTGAACATACAGGAAATGGCTGTTAGCGTTTGGGTCTTTACCCCCAAGCTGCACGGGACATTCACCACGACAGGAATGTGACAGCTACGTGTGTGAAGCCCAGCACGGTTCTAAGAGAGCAAGAGTCACACCTGTGTCCTTTCAAAAGTTCTAATCAGCTAGAAAGGAAGGGGGCGGGGCTAGGGGAGGGGAGGAGGGGGCTCACGTTTTCATACACCTCGCTTATCTGGCCTTTGTAAGAATTACTGAGCACTGTGACAGGGCCACACCGACTTGATGTTACCACTCCACCTACGGAAGGGGAAGGGCGCTAGCCTGTGAAGCGTGCTTGCCACGTGCTGGATACTTCATAGATTCCGTAATAAAAATATTAGTTTCTATGTATGAAGCTCCAATGCCAGGTACTAGGGGAAGCATTTACCATTCTCTCATTCAGTGCTTACAACCATCCAGGTACTATTTTTTATCCCCACTTAAAGAGGAAAACTGAGGCCGCGCTAGGACTTCAGTAAGTGCCTGAACTGAAATTTGAACACAGAACCCTACAAAATTGATTACCTTTAATTTTTGAAAACTCTTCAGTGCCTTAAGAATATTTAGTCCTGTTTTAAAACAGAACCAAAAGAAGAAAACTGAGATTAGATGTAGGTAGTTATATGACTCATCCAAAGTCAGGTTTCCACTGAGTAGTGGGACCAGGATGTGAACCCAGTTCTATATGATGCCCAAAGCCCAGCTGCTGTTCGCTGAACCATCTTACCTTTTGAATTCGGACTGAAATCTACATGTTTATAATTGCCTAAACAGTG
Source organism: Hipposideros armiger (assembly GCF_001890085.2). NCBI lineage: Eukaryota > Metazoa > Chordata > Mammalia > Chiroptera > Hipposideridae > Hipposideros > Hipposideros armiger. The sequence continues at coordinate 144,871 of NW_017731556.1, forward strand.
CTGGGTAGATGGAGACTTTGAATTGCAATGTTCTCAGGCTGGCCCTGCTCTGCCCACCCACTCCTGCCCTCACCTATGTACAACGGTCTTGCAAAGAGTTGAATTTCACCCTCACGTGCACACACAGCTCCCTCGTGGTCTCCACTCACCTTGCCTGTGTTCTGGCTTTCAGCCTCATGTGTTTGAGTCCAGGGTCCAAGGAAGAAAGGCTCCCACAATTGGTCAGCATTTTTCCCTGTGGTAGAACTCCAGATATGTGCAATTCTGGCATTTTCCATGCATTCATTCCACTAACATTTATGAATATTCTAGTATGAATTACGAAAGGTCCTAAGGCTACAGAAATGTGTATGTATTATGGTAAGAGCTCTTGACCACAAAAAAATTCAATGTGCAGTGTGGAAATAGACATGTCAATCAAACATTTATGAATAAATGTTCTAGGAGCTTCAAGTGAAGTCTAGATGCTATAAGTTAGACTTTGATGAATGTAGGTCAAACCGAAGCGCCTAAGTTTTCTTAGGGGTCACCCAGAGGAGTTAGCCATGGACTCTTGTCTTGAAGGACAAACAAGAGTTTGCCAGACCTAAGGGCAGGCATATGGGGCAGAGGCCCTACCATGTGCAAAGGCAAAAAAAAGCAAAAGGGCACAGCAGGTTCTGGAAACGGCCGTAGTTCCATGAAGGGGATGGGGCATAGGGACAGTGGAGGATGTTGTTTCATAAAAAGTTTTTGACTGTATCTTATAGACCACAGAGTCATTAGAGAATCTAAACTCTTAGTTGTAGCCAGAGCAGGCAGAATCCATCACTGTACCTGCTTGAGAGCCTGCCGTTGGCTCTGAGTGCTGCATTGCCATGTCTACTTCATCTCCCTCGGCTCTAAGCTTGATGAAACAGGACCAGATTTCCCACAGCCTCTGGTCCTCCTAGCAGGCCTGACGTCCCCAGCCAAAGTGCTCACTGGCCAATGCAGTTCCCTGGCTTGCTCTTTTTTTCTCTCCCCTCCTCCCAGCAACGCTTTGACTCTAAAATAAACCACCTCTGCCTATAGTGAATTATTACAATAATAATAGTGTTTCTAAGAGTTTTTTTTTGTCTCTCTGTCCACATCTGTCCTTGTGGAGGCCCCAGGGGGTTGATAAACTCAGCAACTGTTACATGATGTGAAGCCAAATCATATATCCCAAAGCCACCTCGTGAGTTTACTTTGGGAAGGAACATTGCAGAGAACAGAGAACAAAACAAGGGGCAGAGAAAGGAATGTTTCAATAGTTGCATTCCTGACACCTAAAGGTAAAGGAAACCCAGAAAGACAGGGGTTGCATAAAGTTATCAAAAATCCTACAGTGATTTAAGGCAGAATATCCCACAGGTAAGAACATAAGTAAGAATGACCCTTCACATTTGCATAGCAGCACAGCACTGAACTATTTCCAGAATATTTTCACAAAGAGCATCTTAGTTGAGACTCACTGAGTCTTGTAGAGGATACAGGCTCAGAGAAACTAGGGTCAGGTAGATGGTTGAATAATTTACCCAAGGTCAAGTGACCCATAGTGGTAAAGACACAGACCCCCTCTGCCTCACCCGTAGCAGTCATATAATGAGCTGAATGTTACATTTTTCCCCAGAAGAAGTTTATGTTATTTCACAAACATGTTAGTGCTGATTATGTGCCAGTCACTCTTCTAAGTGTTTAGCGCTATTGACTCATTTAACCCTGATGATAAACCCTCAAGGCATAGAGAGACTCCGTAACTTGCTCATATTACCAAGGTGGATGAATAGCAAGCCAGGATTTGAACACCTGACATCTGATTCCAGAGGCAGAGCTTTCAATTGATTACATTATGCTGCTTCTCTGAGTTCATTGATACATCCTGTTCACACCCATAATTTTTAAACAAAGAAAAATGGTTAATTTCTAATCTATTATCTATAAACTTTCAAAGGACTGATTGGCTTTTCAGAGATTTAGTCTTTAAAGTTCTTCAAGGTCAGCACATTGTAATGACTTAGACCAGAGTTCCTTAAAGCCTTTTCATGGGTTCTGTGAGGTTAAAATTATTTTTATAATAATGCCAAAACATTACCTGTCTTTTCCATGCTCATTCTGTAGACAAGTGTACAACGGCATTTTCCAGAGGATACCTGATGTGTGATAGTGCAAGACTGAATGCAGAGGGAGACGTGATAATGTAACTCTCTCATCTACTAAGTCAGACATTAATGTAATTTGCAAAAATGTAAAACAACACCACTCTTCTCATTAAATTGTTTTATTTAGAAAAACAATGATATTTCCTAAGAAATACGTTAACATGTAATGGGTTTATTGTTATTTTCAAACTTAGACAGCATAAATAGGTAACTACAATATTGCCACAGGGATATAAAAGACAGTTCAGGGAATATAATTAATAATGTTGTAAATATTTTGTAGGGTGTCAGATGGTCACATGTCTTGCTAGGGAGACCGCATCATGGATGGGGTAGAGGCTTGATCACCGCACTGTACACCTGAAGCTGATATTGTATAATATTGTATGTCAACTATAAGTGAATATATATA
>NW_017731556.1:147808-157375 GCF_001890085.2 Hipposideros armiger
TTTAAAAAATGTTTATTTCACAATAAGAAAAGGTAATTTTAAATTTTGGGTTTTTAACTTCTACTAAGGTAAAAAATTTCAAAAGATATAACTCACATAAACTAAAGCTATTTGGAGTCTCAGTGATTTAAAAAGTGCAAAGGGCTCTTGAGTATAAGAAGTGAGAACTTCTGTCCTAAACCATTTTCAATCTATCATCACAGAACCTGGTGCTGCTAAGCTTTTGGGTAGAGGTCAACAGATTCTAAATATTGAACACTTTGGAAGTGACATCTTCAGTGTCACTCCCACTCACTTCTTGATTAATAAGTAAGGAAACAGAACCCCGAATTGGTTGAGCTTGTACATTTAGCACAAAACTGGGACTAGAATCCATGTTTTCCTCATAAATTAAACTGAAGTTGCTTCAAACTTTTGTTGAATAATAATAAGCTGGAATGCAAAATGGGAAATTAGAAAATAAGAGTAAGTAAAGTGAAGCATATGTAGTATTATAGAGTTTTCAAGGTGCTTTCATGCTCATATACTCAGGCAAATATTGCACTCACAATGTGATTCGTAGGCAGGTTAGATATGCCCATTTTCTTGTTGATTTTTAATTTTAATTTTTATCAAATAAATATGCATATTAAACTTAGCTTTAAAAGTGAAATAGCACTGTAAGACTTACCTCTAAAAACAGCAGTCCCCCGCCTCGCCTGACCATGCCCTTCGTCTTATTCTCTACAAGCAATTATGTTTACCTCCTTGGGTTGTTTCTACTTAATTTACAATCATGTTTCTAAATGATATGCTTCTATTTCTTGACTTACTTACTTTATACTCTGTTCTTTGACTTCTAACTACGAAACATAAGGAACAAGCACTTGTTTGTCTCCCCTATTTCTTTATAAAAATCCATCCCAGAACATAAAAGCTTAAAGCAATCATCAATTAAAATCACTTGTCACAGTTCTGTGGTTCCATTAGGCTCAGGTGGGTTCGTCCAGCTGTCTCAGGGTTTCCCATGTGGCTGAAATCAGATGGCAGCTGAGGCTGGACTCACCTTGAAAGAGTCATCATCTAATTTTTGCTGCCATGGCTCCCATGGCTGAAGGCTGCACTAGCTGTGGCTTGTGGGCCTCTACCTGGTCTCTATCTTCCTACATGGTCCCTCCAGCATTGTGTTCCCAGGGAAAGCAGACTTCTTACAAAGCAGATGAAGGCTCTAAAAGCAAGAGTTCCAAGAGAACCAGACATAAGTTGTATGGCCTTTTCTGCCCTAGTTTCTGAAGTCACTCAGCCTCACTTCCATTGCTTTCTGTTGGTAACAACTGGGTCGTAAGGCCAGGGGGGAATTAGACCTCATCTCTGGATGGGAGACTGGCAAGATCACATATTAGCAGAGCACATGGATGGGAAGCAGTGATAGGGCCATCTTTGGAAAATGCAGTCGGCCACAGCACTCTTATTCCAACCTGTACATCCACACTCTGTCCTCCATCTTCTCAATATTCAGTGTTTACATTGTTATATATTATTACCATGTAATTGTTTTCCACAACTGAGCCACATAGCATACAATGATTATGTCACTCATCTTTTACATAATTTTATTCTTCTGAAAGTTAATGGTTGTACCTTCTGTGTGTGTGTGTGTGTGTGTGTGTGTGTGTATGAGATCCTATCACTAATTCTTTCCCAAATCTTCAAAGAATTCAACAAAAATGTGAAAAATCACCACTCAGTGCAGTTATTCACATCAGGGCATGTAACATATCCATTTTTTTTTTCCTTCTAGAGATTTTTCCTAGAAAGGCTATGTGAGAGGTAAAATTTTTTGAGATCTTGCCTATATGCAAAAGAGTTTATTCTACATTTATACTAGTTTATCTGGATTAAAATTCCATCAGAGAGAATTTTCCCTTGTTGTTTTCAATGTCATTGTTCTGTTATCTTCTAGCTGCCAACAACATATTGTTGAAAAGCCCACTGTCAATCTGATTCACAGTCCTTTGTGTGACACCTGTACCCCTCCCTTCTCTTCAGCTGATGATGGAAGTCCTTTCTTATTCATTGTGCTGGACACACCATGGGCCCTTTCAATGTGAAATCATGTTCTGTATTATATATTTGATGATCACCCAAAACCACCACTATCATTTTATTTATGATTTATTTTTGAAATTTCTGCTAATCAGATATTGTGCCTTCTTGACTGCTCTTCTAATTTTTTTCCCTTCTATTTTCTATCTCTTCATATTTCAGCCCTACATTCTGGGGAATTTGATCAATTTTTGCATTCCATTCTTCTATTGGATACCTCTGATATTTATACCATTGTGTTTTTTATTGTCTAAGAGCTGCTGGTTCTTGTTTCCATTACTTTTCTACAGTATCCTTTTCTCAAGTAATGGAAATCATATCTTCTATGAAGAATATTATTTACATGTTTTTCAATAACATTAGTTTCCTGTTTTTTCTTATATTTTCCTAACTTTGTTTTTGTTTATTTTAGTTTCTTTCATATTGAAAGCTTTCCTCAAATGTCCAGTACACTTGGTTTTTCATTCATTTTTCAGAATGGGCCACTACAAGTTTAATAATTGTTTCTCTGTATGATGATTAAGAAGGAATCAGGATATGTTGGGGAGGCTGTTCAAATGACCATATCTATTGGTCTTTTCTCCTTGGATAGTCAAGAAAAGTTGAAAGTCATAAACCTGGTAGCCAGCATTTTGAGAACAAAATAGAGAGAAAAGCAGGGGTAGATCAATTAACATCTATTTTGTAGACTTTTATTTAACCTCTGTTTTGTTTTGTTTTGCTTGCACTTTTTTCCTGCCCTTTAGTTTTCCAGGTGCTGTTCCTTTGTTTAGTTTATAGTCTTTTTTTTCTCCTTTGTTTTTCTTTCTTTGGTTTTTGTTTTCATTTTAGCTTTGATTTATCTCTTAGATCAAATACATAATTTGTTTTTTATGCAGCTGGAAAACTTTTAAGTTATACCAATTCAATGCACAGCAGTTCTGTGTAGACACAAAAATATGGTTGAATGGACAAAGCCACTGAACTTGCACCCAAGTGATGCTCTCATGAAGCCATGATGCTAGCCAGTCAAGCTAATGAGAAAAATATCTCTTTTGGAAAGGGATACCTGTTGTGTTTGACTACAAATATTACGTTTTAAAAAATTGTTTCATTGAGGTATAACATACACAATAAAGCACCCTAATCATAAATGTACAGCTCAATGAACCTTTCATATGTGTATACCTCTGTAACCACCATTTTGTCAAAATAGAGGACATTTACTAGAACCCTAGAAACTTTCCAGGTGTTCCTTCCCAGTAAGTACTCCACTCAGAGGTAGTCGCTCTTCTGTCTTCTAAACCTATATAGTATAGTTTGCCTGTTCTTGATCTTCATAAAAATATAATCATACAATTTGTACTCTTTTGTTTTTGGCTTCTTTTACTCTTACATTATATACATGCAATTTATCTATGTTATTATGTGTATTTGGAGCTTATTATTTACTCTCTTTTTATTGTTCTAGTATATGAATATCCCACAATTTATTTATCCATTTCTATTGATGGAGAATTTGGTTGTTGTTTCCAGTTGATCTATTATAAATAAAGCTGCTATGAACATTGTTGTACATATATTTTTGGGGGTGCATCCATTCATTCCCTTGGGCATATATCCAGGAGTAGAATTGCTGGGTCATATATTAGGCATGTATTCATTTAGTGGATACTGCCAAATAATTTTCCAAATGTGATTTCTAAGTTCTTCACTCTCACCAGCAATATAAGAGAGTGTCAGTTACTCCACTTCTTCTTCAATCTATTTGTATGTTTCAAAATTGTTCCATTGATTGATTTTGCTCCATCAAATTTAAATGAAAACCAATTGAATTGAAATATCCTGATTTTAATGATTACTATAGGACTACTTGGCCATGAAGGTACTGTCTACTCTCTGATAGCTGAAGTTACTTTTTAATTTTTTTTTATTGTTAGTTTCAGGTGTACAGAACAACGTGAAGTTACTTTTAATGTTTTCTACATGACTTTTTGTCCTTTATTTAGATCTGGCACTTTTTACTCTCACTAAAACCATTTTCCACTTTACTGTTAATTCCCTGATGTATCTTTGAATATTTTCTGCTGTTCATAGAAGAAACTTTTGAGACTGAATCACAATCATCAAATCTAAATCACTATTTCTCAACAAACACCTTATTTACTTGGTCATCAAGCCAAATTTTTATATTGATTCAAGTACTTGAAATAATATGGAAGAAATTGTGATGTATTGACCAATTTGAGAGACTGTAGCTCAAATACAAAAAGTCCCATTACACAGAATATAATTTTTAAAAATATATATTAAAGGGAAATCATTCCTAAAAAAAAATTCTCCAGAGTGAAGATCTGTCCTATTATCTGAAAGAGATTACTCGTGTCCAAATTGACTTATTTCCATTTTTCTTCTTCCTCACTTCGCATGTAAAGCTGTAAACCTGTATTTAACTCTGATAAGTGTCTGATTCTTTCATTTTTCATTTTGGTTGGACCAGCTCATGAAAAAGGAGCAACTACCTAAATCAAACTGAAACTTTAAAGCATTATGTAGAAAAAAATTCTGTAAAAAGTGAACTTCTCTATCTTTTAAGAAAGAATATTTTATTAATATATCCAACATGTCCAAAAAGGATCACATTGGTAATTCTTGAACCTGTATAAATAACTGTAAGTACTGAAAGAAAAATCTCATGGAAATATCAGCATCACTTCACAAGAAGTCAACTAACTCAAAAATATGTATGTATACGACAAGAGTCAGTTTGTGATCTTAGCTTCTAAGTTCAGCAACTTGATTTTTGTCAGCACAAAGAAAGTAAATCCACCTCTTAGGACTAACTCTTAATAAAGGAAGCTCACAAAAGACTTGTGCACAAACCAGAATTATAATTTATGAATTAAAAATGAGAAGCATAACTGTTTCAGTGCCTAGAACACATCAGCATTTTCAGCACATTTTCTCCCAACAGACATAAATGATAATCATAAAACTGTCTTACAAGCAAAGGAGTTAGTTTTAATGGCATCAGACTCTGGTAATTCAATGCGTACATGTACCCCAGGAGAAGGGTGAAGGATAGTTTGTCCAGGGCATCCCCTCCACTAGTTGCAAATAAGAGTATTTATTTTAGCTAGCTTAAGCAGAAAAACTATTTATTAAAGGGCATTAGTCAGTTAATAGAATCTTTAATGGGCCAGAGGCTTGAGGGTAAGGAGCCAAGGGCAACACTACCCACACCACGGGAGAGCGCGGATGATGTCTTCGCTCTGCTCCTGCTGGGCACAGACATGGCTGCCCATGCTGCTGATAGTGGGCATGAGAACCTCATGCACTGATTCCCAAGTAAACACAACAATCCCACTGCCTCTCACACCAAAAAACTTGGATTCTGCTCAGCACCTGCTTCCTCATGTTACGTTCTTCTGATTCAGCCTTTCATGCGCATGCATTTGATTGGCGAATCCAAGGTCACATGACTGCACCCTAGCTGCAAGGAAGTTTGGGAAAGGGAATTCCCCCTTTATATCTTGAAAGTTGGTAATCATAATGTGGAAAATTCCCCAAACATTGGAAGTTAAATAGCCATCAAATATGACAAATGCTGCTGTAGAAGACATTGCCGAATTTTGGTTCGTCCTCGGACTCTTTATTTCCGTACTGTATGTTTTCAGTTTCTTTTGCTAAGAATATTTTTAACTGGCTTTCATTTTAAGATTAACTAATTCTTATTGCATAAAATGTGGAAAACGAGCATAACTGGCAACATGAATCCAAAGAGTGCTGTCTGAAGATAAGTTTATTCTTCCCACTCCTGCCTATTTCAGTTAATTTTGAGGGCTGCTTCCTTCCTGCTCCTTTGGTGAAATCTAAGGCAGGTGCTATAAAATTTACTATCATTCTTAAATAATAAAAAAGGGCTCTAGTTATTGTTAGTCACAATAATCACCTCATTGAAGCAAATTAAGTGCATAGATCTGCATAATAATAAAAATCCTAAACTTTTTAAATATATAAATTTTACCTCCCCTGTGTGCACTTGGAAACCTATAGTAGGTGATGCAAGGGTGTGGTTTATTTCTCTTTTTTGCTTCCAGCCCATCACATCCCCTCCCTTCACTGGCCATGTGAGGTGTCTCCTGCTTCCAAGATCAGAGGATTCAGAAGAAGACTGTCCTGAGTGATCCCAATGCAGTTGGTGATGGTTTCTTCCAATCCTGGTTGTTGATGAAAGCTGACTTCTCTTCTCAGGGGCACGCCTCATGGGTTCTTTGGAGGCCCCACTAAGATCATTAGACTGCACTTTTTATAATTCAGGCAATGATGGTTTCTTTGCGCTGAGCACTAACTTTTCCTCCCCTTGCCTCTGAGAATCCAGCAGTCTCCACTTCCAGCTAGGTCCTCCAAACAGCCTTCTAGAGGAGGATGTAAGTGGCTGCAGGCCACCACCCCTGTCCCCAGGGTAGCCCACTAAGCAACACACAGAAGCATCTTAGCCCCACTATTGGTATCCATGGACCCAGCTCCCAGTGCAACCTTGTCCCAATCCCACTCCTACTCAGCCATCTTGGGCCACAGCTTCTCACTTTTAGAGTCCTTTAGCTTGTGTGGGACATTGGATAGCTGTGGGACCTATGAAGCTTTTCAAATGTTCTTTATAAATCCTCTCTCATGAAGCTTGAGTTTGGAGAAAATCACTCTTCAACCTGCTGCAGGAGGAGTTAACTCTTCCTATATGAATTCTCTTTCTTGTTTCCAACCCTACAAGGCACTTCAATATGTTTATAACCAAAATGCGGTGAGGGTATCTATAGCCTGAATCCACCAGTACTCAGAGTTTGGGATCCTTTTATCACAACTGAGCTAGAGAGTCTGATTTTGATATTTTTTTTAATGCACAGTCCTGTCCTATAGTTCTACCATCTCAATAAACCAGTCATGTCTTTCTTGTATTTCTTTCTAATCTTTGTTTTTTTTCTGTATAGGTGCATTTTTTTTTAATTGGTACCAAACTTCATTTTATTTGTTTCCAGGTTTTTAAAAGTAGCACTTTATTTTTTAACATTTTTATGCCATTATTCTTCAAAAATAAGATTTTTTTTTAAAGATGAAATTTTACTCAAAATAACTCCAAACTTGAAATTACTCAAATATCCATCAAGAGGATGGCTTGATAAATTTTGGTATATTCACAAAATAAAACACTATTCATCAATGAAAATGAATGAACTATAATTACATTCAGCATCATAGAAGGCAGATACAAAAGAATGTGTACTGAGTGATTTCATTTACATTAGATAAATAATAGGCAAATTCTAATTAATGGTGATAAACATAAAAATAGTGGATTGTGGAGTAATATTGTGTAGGAGGGTGGAGTCCTCTGACGCACCAGAAATGTACTCTCTCAGTCAGAGTTGTGATTATGGATATGGCTGTATAAATGTATAAAATATATTGAATTTTAATTTAAGATTGGTGTACTTTATATATGTTATAGCTCAATTTAAAAATTATAAATGATGATCAGGAAAAAATATGCTTTAAGAGTTGGATGTTATTTCATCATGAGACTTTATTAATTCCTTGTTAAGTGTTTAATGTTTATTTTACCGTCTTTTTCTACTTTAATATGAGGAAAATACATCCTTGTACATCTTTGTGTGCATATCTTATTGCATTGGTGAGATGATTAGAAGTGAAATTACTGGGTGAGACATGATGATCATTCTTAAATATCTTAATGCATATTGCTAAATTGCTTGCCAGAAAATTTGTACCAATACGCACACTCACCACCAGTAAATGAGTGTGCTTCTTTCATTACCCCATCAACAGTTTTAAGAATTAACATCTATCCTGTGTTTTTTATAAAACTGATTTGAGCAAAAAAAGTTATCTCCTTGTTTTCATCTGCACTTCTTTCATAACCAGAGCTGTAAGCATCTGTTGAATGAATGTAAAATGTGAAGATGAATACAAATGTGGAAATACTTTCTTTAGTGTGACCATATGTCACTCAGACAGCAGAGTGCAGCCAGGATTACTCTAGTCTCATGAGGTGGCAGATATAAATCTTAATAAGAGAAAGAGAAGGATAGTATAATCTGTTGTTTTGGCTGCATCTTGTCGTAAAAATTTTTGAGCCTGTGCTACTTCATATCTATGTTGGAGGACTGAGGAAAGGAAAGTTGTATTTGATGACACCACTAAATGACTTTTTGGCCCTTAAAGAAAGAGGCAGGTCCCTCTGGAAGAGAGGCTGTGACCAATAGTCCCACATGAGATGGAGGAATGATCCCCACTTCCTCTAGAACATTTAATAAAGTTCCTGAAAAAAGTTGCTGAGAAATCAATTCAGGTGATGTTTTATTTTAACTGAATATATTGGGAAGAAACATCAAATAACTTTGTTGAAAAATCCTTTGAACTGATGTCTGTCTCATGGTTCTAATACTTTCACTTACTGCCCCATTAAAGATTCGATTAATTTAGGGTCTGACAAGGAGAAGGGATATTGTTTGATATTTAGACAAAAATAACAATTTCTAAGACAGCTATTCTTGCCTACACAGTCTTCCTAAAAACTTTAAAATCATTTGTTAAGTTCATAAAGAAAGCTATTCAAATTTAAATACTAGTAGTGTTATAACAATTTAAAAAGAGTTTATGCCTTTAAAATAGTGAGTCTTTCTATCTAGCTAAAAAGTACTCCAATCTTCTTTTATATCTTTCTTAAGCTTTTGTAATTTTCTTCATATAAGACCAACACATCTCTTTTTATATTAGTTCATAATTAATTAATGGGTTTGAGGTGCTATTGCAAATGGGATTTTTTTTCCCCATTATATTTGCTTAGCAGTGGTTGCTGGTATAAAGAAGAAATATTGATTTTTGCGCATTTCTTTTGATTCAGGTGTTCTTTGAACTCTCATTAATTTAAATCTTTCACTTGATTCCCTTGGATTTTCCAAGACTGCTTTAGATGTATTGACATTGAAGGCAGGTCACTCTCCTCCTGTAGGATGACTTTGCCTCATCGTGTTCTGAGCCATTTCATGCTAATTTTTACAACCATCTTATTTCAAAGTTCTCTGACCCTCTCCTTGCCCACCCCCACATTGAATACACATGTGCATGAACATACACATGCAATCATGCCAAAACAAGACCTAAGAGAGTTACAATTTGACAGCATCAGGAATATTTTTCACTCCCATAGGGGTCAGCTTGAGGTAAAGCTTGACCCAGTACCATCAAGGGCCTGCTTTCTCTGTCTCTCTAGTTTGCCATAGTGTCTATTTCACTCCAACCCACCCCTGAGACACACACTTCATCCTCCAAGAGCTCCAAGGTTTCTTCCTGTGGAAGCAAAAGCCAAAGCAAATCAAAACAAAAACCAAACAAACAGCAACCATAAAAGACACTGTCAGCTCTGGACCTTACTTCCTCACATTGTCCAAGAAAAGAGAGACAGAGAAGTTTCTTTCTTTCTTT
>NW_017731556.1:157575-165888 GCF_001890085.2 Hipposideros armiger
CTTTCTTTCTTTCTTTCTTTCTTTCTTTCTTTCTTTCTTTCTTTCTTTCTTTCTTTCTAGAACTACGCTGTGGCTCCCCCAGCAAACATCTCACATCAAATTCTTCCCACCAGCATGACATGAACCCCTGACCCAATCACTCAACTGGTGGAAAGAGACACGCTGATGGATTCAACACAGCCAGACCTGTCCCTGGAAACAGCAGCGAGGCCAAACCACACCCTCAGTGGCTGGGAATGGGAGTTGGTGGCCAAAGGAAATTCAGGAAGGGGAATGCATGCTGGCAGCAAACAACAGATTTCCACCACAAAAGGTAGGTGCTAGCTACAACTTCGTTTAGTTCCCATGCCCTACAAATCTATATTTACCCAGTCCATGCTGTCTTAAGGCTGAGCGCCTTGCAAGGATTAAAATCCTCAAATGAGTGCTCAAGCAGCATTCATGTGTAGTTACTGTAAAGTCACACTGAACACAGTATTAGGATGTGTTTCTGACTTCCCAATTCCTGTCTTTTTTTTTTGGAGGAACCAAAGACAGAAGGCTTCATAGCTAGAGGTCTTTGGATTTGTTCTTCACTAAAGCCTCCGTTTAAAGCACCATTCCTAGGATGATGCTTCAGTTCTCAAACAGCTACCTCAATGCAAAGCCATCACCTATGACTGAAAACCCAACTCATTCACAACCACCTTCTCCCCTACTCTCCACAGGAGTTGCCTTTAATGGTGAAGAATACATTTGTTTTCAAATAAGAGTGGAGGCTTGCTCATACTCATGCTTGATTTCTACCTTTACTCAGGAAGATGCCGCCAGTTCTGTCCAGATGCAGCTGTTTCCTCTGTGACACAGGACCCAACTCCTCCGGACTCCCACACCTTGCTGTTAGATCTGACCGTTTCCCACCTGGCCGTGTAGCTGATTTCTAGACAGACCCTATCTCAGGTTTCTCGCCAGACTCGCCCATGTCTCCTCCACAATACAGCTGACAATGCTATAAACACTCTCTGCACTCGATAAATATTTTTAATAACTTGAGAATTTTATTTCCCTGGAAGAACTAGCTACCCTGTGAAATGGATCACAGCAACCTGAGGCTATAGAGATTTCCACAGAATATATCCCACATTGGTTGTCTCTCAGTAAACTTCCTCTTAAATTTTAATATACAAACTTTATCCAACGCATGCATCAATAATGGTAAAGCAAAAAATTTCTATTTATGTCTCTAATACTCAGTGCAACATTATTAACAACATAATGTGCACATCGATTCTTAAGTTATATTCAAAACACAACATCCCAGGGAGTGTAAATGGCGTGGGAGTGTCCCTGCTGTCACTAGCATTGAGAGTGGCTCCTAAGACAGGATCATGGCACAATGGGGTCGTGCAATGGCAATGACAAACATTACACTGGAACGTATTGGTGATGTGACAAGAATCCTGGTTTAAAACTTTTTTTTTCTTTTAAATAAGCAAATGTGGTTATTTTTATTGTTTTTACATCCTCAAGCCTCTACCAGCTCCTTGAGAATTGATCACAGCCTCCTATTCAGGAGCCTATAGAGTACCTCAGAAATATGGCGCCCCTTTACCAGTTCCTGTGATTCTGACAGTTTGCCTGACATTGGACTTTTGTCACCCAGTGACGCCAATTCTTCACACCACCTCCTTTCATAACCCTTGACAAACAATGACTTCAACCCTTCTTCCCCAATCATATTCTCAACTTTTTCAGGTGGCAAATAACAAAGAATTCTTTGTAAGAAATAAGCTTTCTGGTGCAGATTTTTATTTGCTGTTTTTCCTAACAACTATATTTATTGCTGCATCTCCATGTCTACGCCCTGTCACAAACATAATATTATGACATGGAGTAAAAACTGGACATGTTACTACATACAAAGCATTATTAATATCCTTCCTAAGTGTTTGGTGATCAAAAAGGGATGGTTAAGTTTGTGACTTCCTAGCTTGGTAGTTTCTTCTGCCTAGACATTTTTACTGGGCTTTAGTTACATTAAAGGAAATTGTTTGGTTGTTTTGAGCTGACACATAGTGAATTATCATTTTTCTCCTTTTAAAAAAATGGACAGTAGGATTTGGTTAGCATTTTTATGCAAAATGCCTAATTTTTAAGACCAGGTTCTTGTAATTATCATTTCATTATATTAGAGCAAAACAATTTTTAAGTATCTTTGAAGTATCTACTGTATTCAAGTACTGGGCTAGGTGACAGAGAGAGGTCACGGTGATCATTACGTGACTCCAGTACCCTCAAACAGTCCCACAGTAATAGGGGAGATAAACATCTATTCATCAAACCACAGTACATGTCTAATTTTGGTGAGCAGTAAAATGGAGGCAGAAACAAAGCTCTGTGCCAGCAGAGAGATGCAATATTCCTGATTGGAACAAAGCAGAGATATTTGCAAAGAAGACTAAAACAATTAAGTTAAAAAAGAAAGCTTGCAAGCACTAGCAAATGTGTTTGCGCATATTAATCACAGCATTAGAGCTCTAAAGAGAACAGCAAATAAGTCAAATTCTCACTTATTCCAGCTGTAGTAGGGATGAGGTGCAATTTTGCTGATGAAAAGGGAAGTCTATTAAGACAACAAATAGGGGAAGTAAGAATATGAATGAAGTATCTACTTCCTAAGCAAATACAGTGATTGGATTATTTTAAAATATACATTAGTCACATGACCTTGCACTAGAGCTTAACTTCTGCTGGCTTCATTTTCCTCATCTGTAAAACTGGGACTTGAATTAAATGATTTCTCAATGTCTCCTAAGGTCGAAAATGCTGTAATTACATCATTTGCATGCAATTCAGCAAATTTTTATTGCATGCCTGCCATGTATGCGATGCAATGTGCACTGAAAAGTGAAAAATAAACATAATGCACAGCCTCTGACCTCAAGAAACTTATAATCATTTTGGAGCGGTCCATCAGTGTCAGGCTGTATGTGACTAAGCGCCTAAAGGCAGGGTTCAAATAATAAGCGTTTTGGGAATTGAGAGAACAGAGGATCTAGGAGCCAAGGAAAGCATCCTGGGAAGGCCTTAAAATATGCCTCAAGGGAAGTTAGGATTTGACTAGGAAATAAGAGGAAGAAGGCACCCAGCTCCTCTACCACCTCCCACTCCTGACCAAAGGCAGCCCCAAAGGGGGTGTACAGTAATCATTAGGGCTCCAGATCATTCTGTGGAAAATACTACCTTATCATTTCAGCAGTCAGCAACCAAATGTAAATACCGAGGCCATGCATTAGTACAATTAGTAAGGGCTGGTTTTCAAGGCTTCTGTAAAACATTAACTTACACTTCTTATTTCTGTGGGTACTGTTCTCAGTTTTGTGATCATCAGTCCAAACTTTGAAAATATTCTATGTTCTGAGCAATAGCAGGGGTGATGAATGCCTTATTACTTTATTTCCAGTGTTTATTATTAATATTATCTCTTTAATGATTTCTACATCCTCCTCTCCCAGTGCTCATGGCTGCTATTAGCTGATTGACACAGGTATTGTCACTGGGCAATATTGTAGTCTATGAAGTGTAATGGTCTTCTGATTATTATATTGTGACATGTTAATAATATACTTCATCATTTCATAGACTATCCTTTGTGAGAATATGTTACTATTATTTTGATTAAGATTTTTTAGGAAACTGAAATGAAATTTTAAATCAGAAACACTTTCAGTTAAGCATAGTGATCCAATCACAACACATCCATCATCAGTTATTATGCATAGAAAATTGGGGAAACTGGGAAAAATACGTAAAATTACCTGCATATTTTTTTGTTTATAGGTGCATTTTAAAACATTCACCAAAAACAGAAACCAAATCATGTGAAGTTTCTATAGGCTTTACACTCAGTTACAAAGATAGTCTATTTTATAACATACATACTCAATGCTGTATTTTTTTTTTCACTCACAGCCTGCCTTGTCAGCCCCTTTGTCAGCCTTCCAATTATGCTCTGTGGACTTATGACTAATTATTTCATGTCAGTCTGTCTTTTCTTCTAACTTCCTAAATCACCATCATTGTAAGTACCTCTGGAGATTATAAAATAAAGTAGGTTTTTATCAAATTAAAAGGGGTCTGAGAGCACTCACCTGCTCATATAAATATATTACTGGGTACTGGGTACATCTTGTGAAGCTGATTAAATTCTACCTTAAGGGAATATGCACCATGAGGATAGCTTTGGCTAATGACTGGATCACACTAAATATTGTGACAGTTTCCCTTCGAGCTCTGAATTTAAATCAAGACTTCATCCAGATTTTGGATCCTCAAACCATAAATTCACCTTAGAAAAGCTAAATGGAAACCGAAGACCCAAGATTTCACAAGGAACATGACTATAGTCACAGTCCAGACCCATTTTGGCAAGGATATTTAAAACCCCAATAAGTCAAGTTTTTGACATTTTCCTTGGCCATCATGTTTAAAAAAATCTGTCTCATAATTTCTAACTTGATAGGAAGTGCCAAGGCCCCTTTCTCTGATTAAAAAAAAAGAAAAGCTTAATCGTTAGAAAGAAATTTGGGAAAAAGGTGCTATTTATCTGAACTGTAGAAACATTGTCAATCAACTCATGGCTTCATTGAGATGTTAAGTAGAGGAACCCCTGGGGGAAAAGGGAATCATGCTTTCATACATTAAAAAGGCCAGGTTTTTATTTCATAAGAAATGTGACTAAGATTTGTTAAATGGAGAAATGCAAATTTCTTATGTATAGCAGACTTGGGAGATTTTTGAGGAAAAAAATTAATTCTCATGTTCAAATGCTGTTTGTGTCAAACACTTCAGGAAGAAATGAGAGCACAGCTCTCTTATTGCGCAGAAGTAGAGCAGGAGCTGAAGCACCCCACCGTCCCAAGGGCCAAAGGGCCCGCTTCAGCTATAAGAAGATAACACCTGTTAGAGAAGAGGAAGCCCCATGAAAGGCAGCCGAGACACCTGAGAACTAGCTGCAAAGGCGCATGGGACTGAGCAAGCGCTCTGAACAGTTTGGCGTGTCTGAGAGCATCTGGAGACACTGGGCAGCTAAGGGTTAACAGGGTTGCCTGGGAGGAGTTAGAACATGGTAAGGATTATCACGGAGGAGGCTACCATTATGGAAGAAAGGAGATCTATCTGAGTCACCCTCTGAAGGAAGACTTACCGAGGGAGCCCCTCGGTTATACCGGGACTTACATTCTGCTGAGGTTCAGGACACTTAGGAAGGAATCAGTGAAAGGGCAACTCAAGCCTCCTTTGGAGACTAGTGTATATTAATTTGAGGAAGATGGACAAGGAGGTAGCTCACTCCACGGGCATCTGGAGGGCACGGGCCAACTCTAGGAAGTGTGCCACCCTGTATTCATCTACCCAGCTTGGGGGACTTCACGTCTGATGTCCCAGAAGCTTCACCATTCCCCGGCACAGATGATACCTAGAAGCCATCCTCCAAATCTTAGAAGCCTTCATGCAGGAGCATACAGTTTAGTATATTTGGTGGTGTTTAAGCAACTCTTTCAAATAATCATGTCTTAAGATGTTTTAGGATAAATTTACACATGGTAGGGGTTTGAATGGGGTAACGTCTTTGTTTGAGTAACTATCCTATAATTGTACTGGGTAAATTCAGGGTGCTCTTCAGTTCTTCATTTTGCATAGGCAGAAAGAAGAAGTGGGGTGAAAAAGAGGAGGAGGAGGAGGAAATCAGCACAGACAGCATCAGAGTACGTTATTTAGCCTTAAAAATCCCACTGTTCCAAATCCTGTAAAAAGTAGGTCGCTTCCCTTCTCTAGGCAGGATGATACTGTGACTCCTGCCTATCGCACTGAGCTGGAAATTCCAGAAAGCCAGGAGACAGTCCAAAGGGTTTCACTGAGCTTTTATTTCCCATCTAATGTAAAGCCAATTAATACCCATAAAAAAGTTTCACAGCTTCCCTGGGCCTGAATATCAGATTCTCCAATTGTCTTACCCATCTTGGACCCAC
This sequence comes from Hipposideros armiger, assembly GCF_001890085.2. Taxonomy (NCBI): domain Eukaryota; kingdom Metazoa; phylum Chordata; class Mammalia; order Chiroptera; family Hipposideridae; genus Hipposideros; species Hipposideros armiger. The sequence continues at coordinate 163,584 of NW_017731556.1, forward strand.
ATAGAAGTTTTCAATGAACTTATTAATACCAGAGACAGCAAAACCACCAGCAGTCCCTTTCCAGAAACCTTTCCTCAATCCAGCACATCCTCTCTGAACTGGGTTTGGTGCCTTGGAGAATATAGTGGTAGTTCTTTCTTCCCCTGTATTCTACCCTTGACTGAAGTCCTGGATATTGATGGGTCAATTTAAAAAGAAATGCGGCATCTGGGTGCTGATGGGCTTCCACAAAATGGAAAATGCTAAGGTCTGGGATTGTCTGCGCCATTGCACCCCTACCCCATACATTTGGAAAGGTTGGGCTTCCTAAGGTAAATGGCACTCCTACTAGCTTTCCGTGGGTCACTATTGTCTAACACTTGTACATCAATGAATTAAATGCAGGTTTTCACATTAAAGTCTTTATGCAATTTTTCGGTTGCCTCCCTTTAGGGTTGTGGTTCTTAACCTTGCTATAAATTTAATAAAATGATCAATCTTTCTATCTAAAAAAAATGAATGTATGCACATAAGGTTTCAGAGGGTTTGGAGTTTCCCTAAAGCCCATGCACTGATTCCCTTGGGGCTCATGGACATTTAGTTACTAACTCCTATGCACCCACATTGCTTCTAGAAATACTTACCAGTGTTCTACAGTTGAGCCCTGAACAATTGGCAGCTCTGGCTCTTTTAAATGAGCCTCAATCACTCACTTTGGTGCAAATGTGTCTTTGAGATGGCGAGATGACATGGTCCTAGAGAATGGAGAGAAACCGCCCTACATGACAGTAACCAGTCCTGAAGCATTACACATAATATCACAAGAAATGCAGTGATAGGACTGCAAAAGGAGGCATGTCACCGATACTTGAGGATACATTCAGATAAAATCCATTGCCAACTTATGGGCAGAGAGTTTCCATGTACTTGACATTGTTGGAGTTCTCAGGTGTTATAAATATTTGTCATATTTTATACACTTAAAATCTGTATTATTCTACAGCCCAGGTAGATCAGACCTTGATAGAACTTTTTTACTTTAGTACTAAACCTTACTTTTGTGTCAAAACTTCGGAGAAAAAAAATAAACATGCTGCTCAACACAAATGGTAGGGTTTTAACTATAATTTTATATTATATTAAGCAATGAAGTCAATAATATAATACCTTAAGACACCAAGAGCAAGAGTACACATAATCAATAGGAAAAGACTGGACAGGCACTGAGCCTAGAAAGAGCAAAGCAAGCAAAGACAGAGACATGTGGAATTCTGACGCTTTAGACCCTAGAAAATGCAGAAAAGAAGACATGAAATAAGATTTGATGTAGAGACTAAAAGACAGAAACATTTTAAAGAGAGAGAACACGGACTTATTCCAAAACCAGTAAGGCATGATACATGTAAGGACAACGCTGGCTTAATCCTCCCAAAACAAACTCAAAATCATCCTAGATCATGTAGAAAAATTTTCTGGGAGAAATTATTTGTAATTTAAGGTGAAGTTTAAAATTCAAGAAAAGCTGATAACCAAAATTCTTCCTGCATGTTGGTATCAGATTTCATATCTTTCTGATGAAGAAGGCAATCTGGCTTTCTTTACTTACTCATGCAGTATTTTCAGATGTGGCGCTATTTACTTCTGCTTAATTCTGTAATGTTCTCCTTTCTTTCTTTTACAGCTTTTCAAACATGCCTTAGAGAAAAATATTCTCTAGAATATTGCTGAATTGTATGACTTCTAAGATTCTTGGGGAAAGATTTTGCTGTTATTGCTATGAAAAAAATTTTTTGAGGAGCGTTATCAGTATAGTACATTAAAAACAAAAGGTATTTATTGACCCAAGTGAGTAGGAAGCTGGACTAGATTTTTCCTAATGTTTTTAAAGAATTTATGGATCTAATATGTGTAGGTTAGAAAAGAGTGTTTCTATGCTTAGGGTGTTTGCAAGCCTGATGCTAGAGACGAGGAACCTCATTTCTTATTCATTTCCCTAGTCAAACCAGCTTGTATTCTTGGTGGCAAGTTCTATCTATCCTCCTGGAGAACCAAATTCTAATTAAATTTTAGGACCTGAGAAATCAAATTTAGATTAAATTAATCTCACAACCTTGCTCACTCACTTGCTATAAATACACACAGCATTAAAATAACATAAACAGTGTGAAAAACATAAAGTCCATAGTGGTATATATTTCATTGTATTCCATCAGCCATTTTGCCCTTGTCAGGTGATGCTAAATGGCTCTGGGAATAAAAGATTATTGTGACTTAAGATTTTTTTAAAGTTCCAAAAATTTGATGATTCAGTAACATGTTATCTTAC
>NW_017731556.1:166223-262908 GCF_001890085.2 Hipposideros armiger
TATCTTACTATTAATGCACAAATACTTTGAGACTTAAAGAAAACAATCGTTTCACGCTTATTTTATGATAATAGATGCCAGTATTTTAATGCCAATCTTTCTCACACAATGGTAGGTGATCTAATAAATGATTAATAACTAAAAATGCCTCTGGATAGAAGAATTTAAGAAAACCCCCAAGTAGAATATAGTCAATAATATTGTAATAACTATGTATGGTGTCAGATGGGTACTAGACTTATCAGAGGGATCACCTCTTAAGTTATATAAATGTCTAATTACTATGTTGTACACCTGAAACTAATATAATATTATAGATCAGCTGTAACTGAAAAAATTTTTAAATCCCAAAATACTCATGAAGATAAAGGAGATGGGAAGAGAAACAGATGCATCTTCTGTGTCCTACTATTCCCTTTTGGAATTTAAGTTCAGTTAGTTGGTGGTTCTTGTTTTTGACCAGATTGAGTGTAGCTGGTCTAATGAGTAGAAGGAAAATGTAGTCAAACAGCTTAGTCTCAGGAAGACATATGTAAACTCCTTGTGCTGGGTCTCTATTCAGTTGCTCTCTAATAGGAAAGTGTTTAGACAAAAAATTTGGTTAAAAGACTATGTAATTAGGTAATTAAAATATTTGCCCAGAATGGTCTTTTACCATAATCATCAAGGAAAAGTTGTTGCATTTCAAGGGGATACAGGGATGGACTAGGAGCAAGAGTGTAAAGTGAGATTCTAACTCACATTTCTTGTTCCACATCTCTTCTCCTCCTTTCCCATCTTCTTCATCTGGCCCTTGGGGGAGTAACCCAACAGTGTAAACCTCAGCTGACACAATAAACCACAGACTACCTGCACCTGAGGCAATGAGGCTCCAGTTTCCTGGAATCCACAGACTCAGCTCTGATAATCTCTGTTCCTAAAATCTGAAGCAAATAGTAGTTCATCTCACAAAGCTACATCAACCTGGAAAAAGAAAACCAAATCACCTGAGTGGTTGACACCCAAGGTTAATGGGGTTCATCGAATCATATTTTCAGCAAGTTAGCGATCAGGGCACCCTCCAGGGTAGAAATGTGGAAGCGGCCATTTTCAACAAGGTCCCTGGTGATGCTGCTACTGCTGTGGAGACCTCACTGTGGAAACCACTGGTTTATCAATAAGCTCCTTTCTTCTTGTCATCTCAACCCACGTGGTTATTTCCAGACCTGCTGAAATCAGGCAGAATGCTATGGCTCCCTGTCTGCAGAAACGAGCTTTTTGCATGGTGGGTGCGACATCTAATATAACTTCCCACATTTATTTTGATAACGGTACAATATCATTCCTCAAGTCTCACTAACTTTTTTTTATCTGTGAAGATTAATTTTTGAAATTAGAAGTGACAAGCTCATTGGAATTCTAATGATAAGTTTACTCTTATTAAATGATATTCGTGTGATTCCACTCTTGTTCCCTCTCGCTCACCATCCTGTTTCTTTATAAAATATCTCAGTGGAAGGAACGAAGCAGCTTTTCTGTTCTCATGGGCTTCTTCTTGCTCCAAAGACATTTGAATAAAGGAAAAACAATGTGAATGATAATACTATCCTAGTTCTATTTCACTTGCTAGGCCAAGAATTCATACACCACGGTAGTAGAATAATCTCTACGGGGCACTGTCTGACGAATACAAATTTCAATCCATTTCAATTCTGTGCATCTAAAAAATTAGCTCAGATTCTTAATATTTATAATAATTCAAAAACACGTGTCAAAACATTTTGGAATGCTAAAGAGACTATATAATTTTTCAAGTCGAGATTCTTGGTTGCCAAGAGGGTAATCAACTTAAGCAAACTAACTCAGATAGAGCAGTTTGTTTGTATATATACCTGGATTTTCAGGAGAAGTGGGTCTTGGATTCAGGAGACTGTCAAAGAGGTATAGTTAGGACTTAATTATCTAGTGCTGAGAAATGAAAAGTAGGCAGGCCAAGGACTATCTCCAACTTTCCCCCTCTCTCTGTCACTCATGGCTTCTCCTCATAAATGATCCTTTTTTTTTTTCTCTCTTTATTTCTCTGTCTCTAACTCCACTGACTTTGCCCCTCACGCCCAACAAACACACAGTCTACAAGACCTTTCCTCTTGGCTTCCCATAGCTCAACTGTCCCTGTTTCTCAAGGCCCAAACTTGAACTTTCCTGGCCCAGTAATTTCAGCTCCCTCCCTGTCTCTCAGTCTGGATTTCCTTTCCTCGGCAGTGAGGGCTGGTCACCCATAGCCAACATGTTAGTCTAGGCCCAGTCTTTCTCAGGGATAGTGGAAGCAACCCCAGTGGATGAGGGGAAAGGAAGCAGCATTGTGCAGAGAGAAGTAGAACCCCAATGCATGGCCACCGACAGCCTCAGCTGGCTTATTGCAACTGTCCAGCATTGGTCCAAGTTGGGGCAAGTTCCAGGGCCACTATGCATCCCATATAATATTATACTAGCTCACTGTGCTGATAATATCATGATAAACAGAATAAATAGGCAAAAAAAATGGCTAGCATTGAGAATCATGAGATATAGACTGCGCCTGGAAAGAGGCGTGATGTTGGGTGAGGCAGTTCTCTGCAGCTGATGCAACTGTCAAAGAGGGCTGAGAGCTTAGGGTCATCTCCCAGCAGCTTTTCCAGCAGCTGCACACTACGTTCTTCATTCCCGAAATGCCTGTGGGCAGCACAGCACACCATCCACCACAGCCTACCCTTGCACCATCTGAATCCACGTCTTCCCACAGGTATAATTAGCTGCTTCAAATGGCATAGCCTTGCTCCAAGCCCTGTGGACCTGCCTTGCAGTTTCCCCTAGTAGGGACTTACCATAAGTTCCACATGGTATGTTTTCCCACTCTGAATCTCACTTCTACCACAGACTCTGCCAGGTCAACTAGTTCACGTGGCAGGGCAGTCCCACTGCAGCCTGGATTCACTGCACGACTCTTTCTTGCCCAGGGACTAACTCAAAGGTGACAGCCTTTTGTGTCACTCATCATATAGGTGAGAGCACTATTCCCAGGTATGGAAAATACACTGCATCTAGAACTCATAAAGGCCTACGAAGCATTGGGGTTTTTTTTTTTATGGTAGAAGTTGCAAAATGAGTAAGTTGACCCCGCTTTGGAGGACATGTGAAGAGTCCCTGAATGTGTGCTGGCTTTCTTCTCCTTTTTCTAGAGTACGTGAGACCATAAGTTCTCCAGCATGCTAGCCATTACTTGCTTATCCATTCTATTTATCATGATATTATCACTATAGTGTGCTAGTGTAATGTTTTATGGGATGGTCTTCTGGTCTATATTATGACAGTTGAAGGGACAGTTGACATAACACTGGACCAAAATGGTAAATACTACTGTCCAGTCAAAGTGAATACAACCTTTTTCTGTTCCTCTTTATGGAGATAAAAAATAATGTATATGCCTGATCACTGGCCAGATACCATGTACTTAAAATTATATTAATTCATTCTGACAAAGTTGCCACTTCAAGCATAGTGGCTGTCGCTGATCTATTACTTGGCTGAGTTTGCAGTAATCCATTGTCAACCTGTAGGACTCACCTGGTATTTGCAAGGTTGAAACTGGTAAATTAAATGGAAATGTAAATTAAATGTAAATTAAGTTGTGTAGAGCTTAATTCTTTAGGGCTTTCAGAATGGCACCAATTTCTGCCATCTACCCCAATATATGGTTTTGGTCATATTTGTTGTTGTAAAGGAGGGTAGGGAGAAGTTTTAGGGGCTTTCACCTGGCTCTCCCTACTATAGCAGTTTTTACCTCATAAGCCAAAAACCCAATATGATTCTAGGGCAGGGAGGGGATTGGGCTGAGTAGGAGTTGTGCCAATTACCAAGTGTATCTATCCAATTATAAATTTTGTCACAAGGAAAAGGAACAACACGTTGTTCCAAAGACCCACTGGACCCAGTATAAGCTGGAACAGATCCCCATAATGCTCCACTCTAACAAGGAAAGGGATGTGATTATGTTTGGCTGTCTAAGAATTATCTCAGATCTTAGTCTAACAGACCTCAAAATGTTTAGACATTCCTCTTCCCTCAGTATAAAACTACTCTCACAGATAACCTTAGGTGCTTTCGGGGAAGCACAGAGAAAATCATTACTAGGTACATTTGGCCAGTGTTGCATTGTCTGTCCTCCTGGAGACCCAGACTTTATTTCAGTCAGTGAGTTCTGGATCTGAAAACCGTCTCAGATCCAGAATCCAGTAGGAGAGTTTGACATTTTATTGAATCAACTGCTTACAGTCTACTGATCATCCAACTGGATTCCCATGGACTATACAAATTCCAGTTTAGCAGGTCCTCAAATAACATTTTGTTCCACATCATTTCGATATAACATTGATGAGATGCCATATAAACTTAACTCTTGTTTGTATTAGTTAGCCTATGGTAAACCCGAATTTTGTTACACATCGTTTCGCTGTAGGTCTCAGAGCCTATTGATGATATTAAGTGAGGACTTTCTGTATACTTGTTGGCTGCCCATCTGTTCTGCCTCTAGGTGTGCTATGTTCTCTTAAACATCTTGATAACTTTCCGTGGGTCAAGCTCCCATGGTAGTCACTCCAACCTTGCCAGTAATTATGAAAATTGGATTCACCTGGCTTGAGGTTGTTAAGTGCTGCTCTCTGACTTCAGTGATTTTTCATGATCCTTTGATTCCCATTGCCACTATAGAGCCAAGATCTGTTCATTGTCAGTCATCGCCTGCTCAGTGATGCCGCCTCCCTCCCTACCAGTGCATTCTTCATTACTATGGTAAATGACATGTCCTTCAGGCCTTCCCATGGAATATAGCCATCTAGTGGCATTTCCATAATTACATCCTCTCTAACAAGCTCAATTTTTGAACTTCTAATTCCTTCTTTCACTGTCTGCTATGGCAATTCTGGCATGTCTACATCCTCCGATGGGCCAGAGACCTTTCCGTGCTTCTGGGATCCACCTTAGCAGAACATCTAGCATCTCCCAGGTGTTTGCAAGGTGTTAAATTATGTATCCTGGGACAGTGCACTTATTAATGGTAAGTTTTCTTCATTCAAATTTATGTTCTGCCACCTCTTGGTCTATCACCCTTAGAATACAGTCTCATATGTTCTCTTTCAGCTCCTGTCAGTCCATATTATCTAGATCCTATAGTTCCTTCAGGCCATATAGTTCCTTTCCACCCCCCAGAAGGCCTGCACATCCCCAGCCTTGACCCTCATTGTTGCCTGAGTGGCCAGGGTGGGCAGATCCTGAGAGGGTATATGTTGTCTTGCGATAGACAGGCCTCTGAATGTTCTTCAAACAAAGGGAGAACGCTAGCTTTTCACTTTTATAGGCTCAGAGGAATCTGGGGATGCAAGGTTTCCAGACACAGTCAACTCAGATGTTTCCATCCCATATTCAGGGTCCCGTTGTAATTTCAGCCCCCTGAAATTACACGCCCAGCCAGGGCATGACCTTGGTTGGCACGACAGACCAGTCTTCATTTGGAGTTTAACCTTCTATAAAACCCAGGCTTTCTGATTAAATCCTGGCGTGCCCTCTTCTTTCTCTGCCTTAACTCTAAAGGAAATGAGAGCCTCTTTATATGCTACCAAAGAAGCCTTCTGGCTTTCATGCTTGGCTTTTACTGCCAATTGATCACTCTTAGGGTTCATTATCCTTTTGCAAAGTGCAATCTTATCAATAGCTGCCCAGTTTTACTGTCCTTATAGTTGCTATTTCCAAAATGCCTGATACATGGCACCAACTAATGGTACCCTTCCCTTTCACAGGTATACCATCCCAGTTCACCAACTAGTGAACATTTAAAAAATTGCACTGTTAGTGCTAAGGTCTATCTGTTTTCTACATACCAATAGTTCCACATTCCAACTAAGCGGTAGGTGACCCAGCTCCAAAATCCCATCTTAGTACCTATTTTCTTGGACCTGGCACTCAAATTTGCACTTTGAGACCTCCAGAACATAGATTTTAACATGAAGATAAGTGTGTAGGATGTTTATTAGGGAAGGGTCTTGGGATCAACACCTGTGCAAGGGAAGAGAGGGAAACAGGATTGGCCAAAGGGGAGGCTGAGCTGTGATGCGGTCCCAAAGAAGGCACTAGCCAACCTCAAGGCGACATCTAGAGTTTGGATGGTCTTTTACAGTTGTCACAAGTTGGTGGCTGAGGGTCTTCTGGCAGCCCTTCTGGCAGCTGGGGATAAGTGCTCTAGTCTTGGGAAAAGTTTCTGGACAGGACCACAAAACATGTGTACTATACAAAAATTAAGTATTCTAAGAATTATTATTATTAAAACTATTTTTAATAAAACAATATGACTATAAGACACTTTACGGCTCATGAAGTATTTTGAAAAAATACATTTTTCTCACAGCTCTGTGAAGTTGTCAGGTTGGGTATTATTTTCTTTAATTTACAGATTTTAAAAACTCTGAGATTCCAGGAATTTAAACTAATTCCTCATATTAGCAGAATGATCACTCACTTAATGTTTGATATTTTCATAAAAATCTAACATGTCATATGAGTATAATTGTCAAGTGATAAAAAAAAACCCCACACAATCTGACTTCAAGTCAAGAGTGCTTTTCATTCTCCCACTGAGGATTTTTACATGATAAATAGAATGAGAGATTCAATAATAAGGGTATAACATCAAAATTCTCTTCTAAAATACATGAGTGAATTAAAAAAAAATTTCATTACAGCTCTGATCTTTTACACCAAGGAATAATTATAAGAATTGACACTCAAGAAACAGGTCAGTCAGTGAATAAGAGAAGGAGTTATTTTTGAAATAAGAGTTCTTGACAGTTCTTATGGGCCGGAGGGAAAAATCTCTTCAAGCTGTTAAATAAAATAAATATCTTCTCTGAGAGTTAAAATGAAATCAATGTTTAAAGGATTAGGAAAGAATTAAGCAAACTCATCTTATAAAGAAAGATTTGTACCTAGACCCATAAATTTTAACTATAATCAGAATGAAAATAGAGTTATAGCTAAAGAAAAATAGTGTGCAACATTAAAGGGACTAGTTAGTCATGAAAAGAGAGAATGCGTATCTTCAGTAGCTACAATAGCATTATCAAGTCAGCCTTTTGTCCCTACTAGAGTGTGTCCAGCCCACGTACTGACTGCCCAGGCACAGAAGGAGACACATCCAAGGGTGAAGATGGATGTGTTAGGCTATCTTCTCTTGAAATCATCAAACATCTTTACAAAAATAAACCCTATGCTGATGGTGGCGGTGATGGTGTTAATATAATATTATACTACTTGGAAAATTTTACTACTAAAATTCTACTACCAGGGATCCTTCTGCTCCACCCCACCTCAAAAAAAACATTAAAAAAAGATTATCAAGCCATCATGTGTTTTTACATGTCAGCCAAAACATACAATGGGAACTCCCCAGCCATTGAAATTTTTAGATTCCCAATTGTTACACTCAGTTTGATTTTGGCACCTAGAAAGGAGGAACAATAACTATTATGAGGCCCATATGTCAGAAAAAAACCATTTGCTTTGCACGAACTGATGGATGGGTTTATTCCAGAAAGTTTCAATTTCCAAAAGCAATGAGAAGCCAAAACCTGTATCATTCTCTTCTGAGGTAGACAGGATTTCTTTACTAATACCCACTTCACAAAAACCCTACTGTAGGAAGATCATGTGCTCACCACTGGACTGGACTTACAAAGAGGAAGTCGACACAAAAACCTCTCTCTTCGAAGGTCCTCTTTTCATTGCAGCCCTTTCAGTGCTTCTCCTAACTAGAATCATAACTGTACGCGGTCTAATAATTAATTCTGCGAACTCATCCTAGAAAAAGTGCTACATACCTCATTGCTGAATGTCACTACAGTCACCTTCGAAGTACTCCCCTGGGAAGCTCTGCACTGACATCAGTGCCTAGCCCACCTTTCAAAGCAATTTTGGAACTCTTGCTCTGGAATGCCATCAGAGCTCTCATTGTATTTTACCCTTGATGTCCTGAATGTCATCAAAATGTCTTCTTTTCAATATTTCCTTTATCTTCATGTAAAGAAAGAAGTCACTGGGGGCCAGATCAGATGAATAGGGAGGGATGTCCCAATACAGTTATTTGTTTACTGACTAAAACTCCCTCACAGGCAGTGCAATGTGAGCTGGTGCATTGTCGTAATGCAAGAGCCATGAATTATTGGCGAAAAGTTCAGGTCATCTAACTTTTTTTTTTAATTTTTTATTGGGGAACAGTCATGGTAATTGATTACACATTGCTTTCATGCTACGATGGCATAGTTGACTTTTTTTTAAAGGAGGGTGCAGCTCACAGTGGCCCATGGGGGGATCAAACCGGCAACCTTGGTGTTCTCAGCACCACGCTCTAACCAACTGAGCTAACCGGTCACCCCTCATCTAATTTTTTCTCACAGCCTTTTCAGCACTTCCAAATAGTAAACTTGGTTAACTGTTTGTCCAGTTGGTTCAACTTCATAATGAATAATTCCTCTGATATCAAAAAATGTTAGCAACATCGTTGCAACAAGTTCACAAACTTAATTGTTCGACCATGTACAACATCCTAACTTTACTGCTCCTGTTCCAACTAAGCAATTCCCAAACAGATCCTGGCAAGGAGTGCTCTATACTAGCCATTTCAGCATTATGTGACCATAATGGTGGCTGTAGTATTCTTTAGTACTTTATAGACACAGGCTCAGCACTCTCTGGGGCCGTGCTGCAGCAGCTCTATCTGATGAAGGCTGGGTGTCAACCACAGTCCTTGACATCCTCAGCTACAGGTTAACAAAAGGCTCCTGAGGAATTCACCAGGATCCTCATGCTATTGCAATATTCTTCACCAAGAGTGAAGATAAGTGATACAGTAAAATAAACAGATAATGAAATAAAATGTACTACTCCCTTTTTTGCTGCTTCTTCTATATCTTTTAGTATACAATTCTATTGCTTTATTTACATTAATAATTAGATGTTTAATACTGTCTTTCCCCACCAGGCTGTGAGCTCCTTGAGGAGCTATGGAGATAAACAAAGTCCACTCAGATGAGAACAAGCAAAGGTTATTTATTCAGAGTTTGCTATAACAAGAGCCAGTAATCATCCTTTTTTTTTTTTTTTTTTTTGTAGAAACTCAAATGCAGGCAAGGAAAGTGGGAAAGCTGTAAACAGCCAACAATGGAAAGCTTCAGGTATGCTCTGATTAGAGAGGTTGTTGGCATGAGGAAGCAGGAAATGGGCATCTGCTGGGGTTGGTCGGGGAAGCATATTTAACTTTCTGGTTGATCTTTTATTGGAAGCAGAGGCAAAACAAAATAGGGAAGCTGGTAGTCATTCACCATGATCTGGCCACTCTGGGCCAATTGCTGCAGAGATTATGGGTCAGAATTCCATTGTCTTGTGCAGTGTGCTCATTGTCTATTTGTATATCAGTCTCCCATTCTCCCCATTTTATTATTATCTCTTTTGCAGAAAGTTGGCCATTCAGGAAAGAGTAGATATCAGCACTGTCTGGGGATTGTTTAGTTGTCTCCATAGTCAACAGTATCACAAAATCTTTTTGGCATTTTTGTTGTTACACATCATCACAATCATCTGAGCAGATTGTGCAGAAGCATTTAAGACTCTGGATAAAATAGAACAAACCAGCATCGTGACCACTATGACAAAAACAAGAATGATGAAGAGTGCCTGTAAGATGATTTAGAGCCAGGAATCCCAGTTGCCCAACTCAGGTGAAGAGAATAAATCCTATATGCTATGAAGATCAGCCTTAGAGAGCCACATAGATTTTTCCTTAAGCTTTTTCCTTAAGCCTATTCTATTTTTCTTCTACCCATTTCATCGATCCAACAGCAGTACAGATGCCCCAGAACTAGCCAATGAGAAAGAGCAGCACAAGTGTGCATCACTGCTCATGCTAACAAGTTGAATGTGATCTGTTTTTCATGTAAGGTCGAGGTGATATTGTTAATCAAGGTGACAAAGTAAGTTTCTTGTAGGCTTTTCTATTTGTCTGATTCCTACCATTGTGAATACTGCTCTGTTTGCATAAACAGTTGAGTCAGTAATTCTCCCGTGTAGTGTGTCTGAATAATTATGAGTGATGTCTTTAAGAACTCACATCAATTTATGGAATTATCTTCATTATTTATAGAATTGTAATAATAAAATATCTTCTTTTCAATTTTGGTGATTTATACTAATTCTTATGTTAAATGAGATGTTAGCATGATGCAAACAGAGCCAGTTTCCTGGCCATATAGGAAGCGGTTTCTTATGGGGGCACACGGAGATCCAGGGGAAAAGGAGTCATTTATGACACGAAGTAGAAATCAAGGCATTACATTAGCTGGGTTATATATTTATATCTCTTTTAGTCTTTTCCGGATGACAAGTATTTGGCCCTTTGCCCTTCAAAGGTTGTTGAGTTAAAATTTAGAATTACTTAGGATCTGATCAAGAGATTATAATAATTGGTTCTTCTTCTGGAAAGAAGGACACTAACAAAGTCACAGGTTGATTTTAAGGTCATCTGTTCATGTAGGCACAAGTGGAAAGATCACCAGCTGTAATTCCCTATGGTTTAATTTGATGAGACCAAAATTGCCCAAAGGCTTTGATTATGGGGGTCTGGTGATAGATGGCATATTTATCAATCAGTAAGACTGAGGGGAGTGGACAGTGTTTGGGATAATCTAAAAATGGCATTAGAGTATGCTCTCACAACTATTATTAGGAAGGAAGTAAAAGAGAAAAAAAAGCCACAGGTAGTCAAAAACTAGTAATCTTTAGAAAATGAGAAAGAGAAAGAACATACCCAAGCACATCAAAAACAAAGCAAGAATTAGACAGGTGTTTTGGCCCACTGTCTTGGGCAGAATCGATCCACTGTCTAAGGTCATTTGCTTGTTCGAACGTTCTTGGGTTAGTGTCTGAAGACAGGCTGTTCTACAGAATTTCTGAGAATCCTAAGCTTAAGGCTCCCTATTCTAGCAGCCTTCCAATCATATAGAATTCTGAATTGCCTCTTTAATTGTGAAATGAGAACCCAAAGATTGACTCCCTGAATTTTCAATGATGTGTTTGTTAACAGTATCTGCGGAAGTCACTTCCAGGGAGGTTCAAGGGCATTAAAGAAAAATTTAATGTCCCTTCCAGTGGATGAAACCTCCTGGTTGAATATCGTAAAGAAGCTGTTACAAAGATGTTATAGGAAGGTAGCTTTAACCAGCTGGTGATAAGAATGGATATAGAACATGAGTCTCTTGCAATATTTTGTTATATCTGCATGCAGCAGGGAAGAGTTTAGCATCAAAGATGAAATCAGTAGATGTAAGAGCCTTCCAGTGACCAATGTGCCCCTGAGGGAGTGGACCGTATGGCCATAAGAATTAGTGAGAGTAGCTTTGGCCAAGAGACCTCAAGGGTTGCTAAAGTTTCTTCTCAATTTAATTTAATGAAGACTTTGTTTCTTTCCATCTTTCCAGAAGATTGTAGGTAGTAAGGACAGTATAGCTTTTGAGAAGGGGCAACTCTTTACAGAGTTATTTTATACTGCTTCTCATATAGAGTGCCTTGGTTGCTGACATAGACGACAATATGCCATGAGTTGAAAATACAAAATCCGGCAGTTTTTTAGCAAAGGTAGGAACCGTAGTTTTTCAGTAAGGAAATGCATCAACCTATCCTGAAAATACATATGCAAAAACTAAGCCATATTCAAATCCCATGGAGGTGGAAGCTGGATAAAATGCAGTTGAGGGTGCTCAAAACATCTTTGAGGATTTGGTTTCTGCCTACATCCTACATTTATAATTTTTCCAGGATTATGTGGTTGGCAGGTAACACATGACCCTAAAATAATCTCATCTGTCTTTTAAAAATTTCCCCACCAATGCTAATTTAAGATAGTAATCAATTTGTCTATCAATGATGGGTAGTTTCAGTCCATTTGGGGAGCACCAGAGATTATCTGAGTGAAGAGTGAGTGAAACCAGATTTTTCCCATTCTTCCCCTGAAATATCAGGGGCTAAGGGCTGGTATTATATAATGGGCTCTTTGCATACAGAGATTTATCCTTTCAGGCGTTAGACAGGATCGTAAACTTGCTTAAGGCTGCTTGTTTGTACAATCATCTGCTAGAGTATTTCCTTCAGCTTCTGTAGTATGTCTTTTTGTATAGACCTCAACCTCTATCATAGCCTCCTCTTTAGGAAGTAGGAGTGCATCTAAAAGTTCCTTAACTTGTTTTTCTTTTTCCACCCCAATAAGTCCAGTACTCCTTTGGCATCATACATGGTTATTACAATAGTATTGACTGTATTCCCTATGCTATTCTTTACATCTCTGTGACTATTTTTATAACTGGCAATTTGTACTTCTTAATCCCTTTCACCTTGTTTTTTTATTTTTGATGGGGGTTCTAGTAGAAGTGAGAGACTTCTTTGTTTCCAAACCATCCCAAAGCCATGTCTGCTACCTGTACACGTGTTTACTCTCTGGTATTTGGTTAATTGGCAAGTATTAAGTGAAGTAAGTTCTCATATCTGGACTACTTTAACTATGGTAGACACCTGTATCTATCTATGGTAGAAGACTATATTCTAAATGAGAGCTTAAATTAGTGATAACACATCCTATTCGATAAACTTCAGTTTCAGCTTTGAAGTATGACCCATCAATAAATAATTAGAGACAGATCTCAATGTGAGTGTCCAGTAGATCTGACCAGGGCACAGAGGTAAGTATGCTGAGGTAAGACAATCATGAAGCTTCCCTTCTTTTGGTAGGAAAAGGAGAGAGGTGGGATTCAGGGCATGGCAATGAGAATAATAATGTGAGGGTGGAGGCAAAGAATTTCATAAGAGGTTAATTGACAGGTTGCAACGTGTTGTGTGTTCTCAACCAGCAGTAATGTCTGTACTGCAGGAGGAACCCTGAGGTCAAGCAGGGAGCTCAGGTCTAGTTCAGCAGAAATGCTGACAAGGTTTGCAGCAGTAGCTACCAAGTCAAAAGTGAAGTTACAGTAAGCAATGGGTTTTTGGTGGTTCCCGTGAAGCTAAGTTATAACTCCAAAAGCTTGTCCCGATTGTTCATGCAAAAATAGGCAAAAAGGCTTTTTGTAGTTAGTGATGCCTCAGGAAGGCTGTTGAAGAGCCCTCTTCAGGCATGGAAGGCTCGTTAATGTTTGGGCTCCGTGGAGAAAGTGTCTGTAACTGGGGATTTGGTTGTTTCCTAAAGAGGTGTTGCAATTTCAGAAAAAGTTTATACCCATTGTCTACGATATCCAGTTAAACCTAAAAATTCTCTGAATAGTCATTTTTCAAGGGTCTAAGATAAGTTTAGATTGTTTTTAGTCTACCAGGAGAGAGTTTTTTCCTTCATTATATAGGTCATACCCTAAATAATGAAGTGTATTTTAGCAAAATTGTAATTTGTTGTTTATGAAATTTTATGTCCCTTTTCTGCTAAGATCGAGAGAAAGTAAATTTGTTCTTTTATACAGGCTTCCTTGTTCTCTGAATTAAGTAAGAAATCGTCCACATATTTGATCAGAACTGAATCACAAAGGAAATCTTATCTTTAAGTATTGCTTTGAGGAAAAACCCTGGTGTACTATTGTCTGGGTGTATTGTTCTCCTCCTCAGGTAAAAACAAAAAGGCATCGACTATTCTGGTCTTAAGGCACACTGAAAAAGGTGGTGCAGAGATCCACTACAGTAAAACAAGTGGCTTCAGGAGGGATTGGAGACAGGATGGTATTTATATTAGGTATTACCAGGAAGCAATTTTACTGATGGCCTAGAGGTCTGAACAGAGGACATCCTCATTTGCTTGGTTTCTTTACTGAAAGTATAGGAGTGTTACGAAGGCTAGTGTGTGGGATGAGAAGACCTTTGGCTATATGGCTTTTGACTATAGGTTTGATCACTTCCTTTGCTTCTGTCTTCAAGGGACATTGGGGAAGTTTAGGTAAAGTTTGGAAATATGTACCTGAACTTTAATAGGATCTGCTCCAATGATTTTTCCTACATCAGTTGAAATTTTAGCTCACAGGGTCAGGCATGATGTAAAGATCTTTAACTGGGCAATGCACAAAATATAATGGAGAAGCAGAGGTATATCCAGAGAAGACACAACTTGATTATAAGTAGAGGTATCCTCTGAAACCTCAAGAAACAATCCTTCTGTGTGCATTTAATATTATAATCTCATTTGCAAAGTTAGTCTCTCCCTATTTGTTTAAAGGGTAGTATCACAGAACAGGAAGTAATGTTTTTCACTCAAGGGCCCATGAGTTATGGTTAGGAGCTGAGAGATAGAAAAAAATCTGTGGTTATTTGAAATAGCTATCATCTGAGTGGTATATTTACTCTGAGGAAGAGGTCGAGCAAACACAGCAGAGTTTAATGTTGAAAGAGAAGTGTCTATACCTACCAGTAATTGATGAGGTTGACCATCTATATTTATATTTAATTTCATCTTTTTGCCATTTGCATGATTAAGTTATGATAAAATTGATTTTTTAATTAAAAAATATTTTTAATTGTGGTAAAAAATACATAACATAAAAATTGCCATCTTAACCACTTTTAACTGTACAGTCAATAGTGTTAATTATATTCACATACTTATAACAGATCTTCAACCAATTTTATTAGAAATATTTTGAGTATGGCTTTACACTACCTGGGGGGCCTTTTTCTAATCCTCAAGTTTACTGTAGAAAAAGGATCCCGTAGGTCCCTTTCTGAGTCAGTCCAATTAACTTTTGCCATCCAAGACCTAGCATCTGAGATTCCAACCATCATGTGTACAACTTAATTTAGATCAGAAAACTCTGGATCTTAGGCACCCAAAGGAATTCTGAATTTTTCTATGAATATTTGCTTGTCTTGTCTGGGTTTAGGGAAATGCTCAGTTATAGCTCTTAATTTAGCTTGGTTCCAAGGTTTAAATTCTGTAATTGCCTACATATTGACTTATGGGAGAGACGGCTATGTAGAGGAAACTGGCATTTTGGATTCATAGGAGAGTTGATGGGATAAGGTAAGTGATCTGGACAAGATGAAGGGAAAGGAGGAGGAAGAAGAGGTACAGAACAGAGGTCAGAGGGCAAAGGAGAAGAGGAAGCATTGGATACAGGGAGGCAACTGGAGGGCATGGACGGGAGAATTTACCTGGAAATGAGTCTAATTTTTCATTGCATGAATTTGTCAAATTGCTCATCAGCTTTGGCCGGCGAATGTCTTAGTGAAACAACTTTTGATGAAAATTTTGTTTAGGAGCCTCTGATATCAATCAAAAAATGCTGCCCACTGGTCCTGAGAAATATTATTTCTTTTCTTTCTAAGGCATCTCTCACATGAACAACTTGTGTTAAAGTCAAATGCTCCCCAGAGGGGCCATTGAAGGCCAAATCAACCTCCGTGAAGTTATGCCATTAGAGGTTGGCACAAAAATTAAGAGAGAACCTATAAAAAGCAGAAATTGTTCCAAGATTAAAAGGATTTAGGCTTAGACAACTCCATGAGAGCTAGCAATGGTTGCTCAAAAGTAATGATTATGCACCTCATGCCTCCAAACTTAGGCCTGACAGTCTGCACACCACAGCAGGTAAAACACTCAAAACTCTCAGAGCCAAGCCTTCAGGTCAAAAATTAAAGATGGAGGGAGAACTTTTTCCAGTTTTATTGTTGACACACGAAACATTTTCCAAATAGATATTGGCCCAGTGAGAGCCATGAACTCACTGTTCTATAAAAGCTGGCTTTTGCACAAACTTATAGGGTCTGTGCCTATGTTCTATTCAGCGATTCTCCTTCTTATCACAAACAACACTTTTAGCTACACATCACAAAATGGAAGCACAAAAAAGAGCCAACGGATAAAAAGGAATGGCTTGATTCCACCAAGGATGCCAAACAAGTGAGAACCAACATCAAGACCTGGATACCAACCTGAGAATGAATAGCGAAGAAACTCAATGTAGGAAGAGCCAAGCTCAGACCTGGTGCTGACTTATCACATTGGCAGAGGCTCAACAAGCCTCAAGCAGCAAAGCACAGGGGCCTCCATGAGCATCACACCTGGTCAAAGACTGGTGCCCAGCGATGGGCAGTGCAGAGTGGATCTCAGCGGACCTCCCAGGGAAACATAGATTAAAACCACCCAGATGAGAACAAGCCAGGCTACATATTCAGAGCTTGTTATAGCAAGGGAGTCAGCCACCATCACTTGTGCTGTAAAAGATTCAAAAGCAGGCAAGGGAGTGGGAAACTTTATAGTGCAAAATAAGGAAAGGCTTCAAGTGTGCTCTGATTGGAGGTGTGTTGACAGGCAGAAGCAGAGGTGGGCTAACTATATATAGAATCTTGTGAGATTGGTTTAGAGAGCATACTTGGCTGTCTCTGATTGGTCCTGAGTTGGAAGCTGGCACTCAGAGACCAGGCCCTGACTGTTCCTGGCTGATTGCTGCAGAGGCTGTGGTTTGACTTTCTAGGCTGGTTGCTTCAGAGGGAGTGGGTCAGAGTTCTATTGTCACATATGGTCTATTCTTTGCCTGTTTGTGCAATAAGTCCTCACTGAACATTGTCTTTAAGTTCTGTGACTTCAAGCGAAAGGACATATAACAAAACCAAGTTTATCATAAGCTAATTGATATAAACAAGAGTTAAGTTCCTACTGCATCTCATCAATCTTATAATGAAACATTGAACGAAATGTTACTCGAGAATATGCTGTGTATTCAGTCTCTCAGGGAAAATCCTATGGCTTGTTTTAAATTTTCTCACTGGGTTCTAGCCCCTGTCCTTGTAAAGAGTGGAAGCTCAGTAAATATTTGAGTAGAAGAAAGGGAGGTGGAGGGAAATAAAAGGCCCAAATAGCAGTGAACCCTGATTAGGCATGGTAAGCGAAGGGAAGTGTCCATGTAAGAAAAAATGCAATGATGTCCCTCCATGAGGTCATAAGAAGCATGCCTTCAGGTCACATTGCTTAGCTGTGATTCACATGGAAACAGCAGCAGAAAACTTATCGACATGGTGTGTAGCAGTCCAAAAAGAGGTCACTTAATCACAGTGAAGCTACCTGACAGCCACACGAAAATGAAGAGTCACAGCGGCTGGCAAAACATCTTACTTTCCAGGCAAAAAGGATGGTCTTTGAGGTAGTGTCCCCTAGGATCATCTGCTCGAGTGTCTTTTCAATCACTTACCCCTAAAGAATGAGCACCTGTTGGAAACTTCAGAAATGTAGTGATCAACAGATGTGACTATTTACTTCCGGGTGAAACTTTATATTGCTCTCATAGGTCGCTGAGGTAGACAGGATGTTATAGGACATTAGTGTAATTCCTTTGCTTTGCACATACACCTGTACACATGCACGTCCTCCACCATGCACACATACATGCACATACACAAGTGAGAGAGAGAATTTAACATGTTTTAATATTACCGGAAGAAAAATAGTTGTGGGCTCTTTAAAAAGGAAGTAAATCAGTGCCTAAGGTATGGGTGAGAGAACAAGTTAAGAAGCTGAAAGGGGGCCGGCCAAGTGGCACGTTGGTTGGGAGCTGGCTTGGGACCCCAGAGGGCCCGGTTTGGATCCCACATATGAGGGCCAGTGATACTGCCCTCTACAGCTAAGATGCTGAACAACTGCTCAATCTGAACCTGGGCTGCTGTGAGTCGCCGGCGACGGTGTAGGCTGCAGCCCCTGCTGCAGTGGGTTGCCATGTGTTACCCTGTGTTGCCAGTAGCCAGTGTGAGCAGCCAGCAGCCAGCATGAGCAGCCAGCAGCCATCCAGAAGCTGGCGACTGATCTGCCTCGCCCGGGAAGAGCGCAATGATGGTGCCAACTTGGGCCAGTGAAGCAACGTACTCCACAACTAGACTGAAGAACAAAACGACAGCAACTTGTCTGTTCCCCTTCCCCCAATTCCCCAGCGCTGTTCCCATCCTCCAATTCCCCAATAAAAATCTTTAAAAAAAAAAAAAGCTGGAAGTAAGCCAGGGGAGGATAGCAAAGAAATAAATTGTATGTTAATTTCAAATTAGCATTTATACAAGTTCCAGGCTTCAAAGGGCAAGGATCTGAGGAAGAGAAAGTAGTCAGAGGAGGAAAATTACTCACCCTCATTGAAAAATGACAATATTGAGGGATTCACACTAGGGAGGTAAGCTTTTGGAATTGCTGTAATCTGTCCCTGTTTTCAGCGGAGCTGTGTGGAGCAAAAAGCCATTTCCCATGGGCAAAAACTGAGAAGCCCAATAGCACTGCAAAACAAGTGGTGGTCAAAGGTATCAAGAGGTTTTAGTTTTAACTCAGAGCCAAAGAAAACCAAGGTAGTTTTAATATTTGGCATAGTCAAGAGCTATCTCAAAGGGTTGGAGCTACAGCAATAACGACAAATGTCTAAAAAGACATGAGGAGTAGGGAGATAATTTTCACTTTACCTTTCTGAGTTCTTGGCTGAGTCCCTATAATAAAAGAGAGAGAGAAACAAGCAGGAGTTTTTTCAACAAGTATACCTCATGTACACATGGGAGATACCCAGAAAAAAAACTCAGTAACAAAGTGATGGCTTAAAACTCCTACTTGTACAGTGTTCACAA
This sequence comes from Hipposideros armiger, assembly GCF_001890085.2. Taxonomy (NCBI): domain Eukaryota; kingdom Metazoa; phylum Chordata; class Mammalia; order Chiroptera; family Hipposideridae; genus Hipposideros; species Hipposideros armiger. Next base: position 184,890 of record NW_017731556.1, read on the forward strand.
AAGAACCATAAATGTGTGGAGAAATGACAGAACAAGAGAAAGCAGCTTTTGGCTTCAAGGGCAGCAGACTGTGAGAAGGTAACTAATAGCAGATGAAAGCTAGGTAGTGAAGTATGTGATGTAGATTCCTCTGGTGACATCTCCAAACTGAGGGTCTAAAGTTGTTTCTGGTAATTAAATTTAGTCCTTCCTGGTAGAGAGAAGAGGGACACATTTATATCCTGCAAAATTTATTTAAGCAAATAAGGGGAGAGCAGAGAGCTTTCCTTGTATCTGTCTGCTTCTTTTCAATTGCCATCAACTCAAAATTTTTATCCCAACGTGACATATTTTGGGGTGGCGTATTCTGCTACCCTTCAGGGGCAAAGGATTCCTTATGTCTTACACTAGGTTAAATAGTGATCCTCCCTGCCCCCAAATTCATGTCTACCCACAATCTTTCCATGTGACCTTATTTGGATATAGCCTCTTTGTAGATATAGTAATCAAGTTTAAATGAGGTTATATTGGATAAGAATGGACTTTAATCCAATGACTGGTATCCTATTAAGAAGAAGGAATTTGACACAGGCATAGCGGAGAAGGTCATGTGAAGACAGAGGCAGAGATCGTACTGATGTGAACCAAGGAATAATAAGGATTTCCAGCAAGCACCAGCAGCTAGGAATATAAAAAGGAGGCTTCTCCTCTGGGGCCTCTGAGAGAGCATGGCCCTGCCAACACCTTGATTTCAGACTTTTAGCCTCCAGAACCATGAGAGAAGAAATTTCTGTTGTTTTAAGCCATGCAGTTTCTGGGAATTTGTTACAGTAGCCCTAGGAAACTGTTATAAGCCTGAGGAGAAAATTAGATAAAAAAATGCAAAAATAGATGCCAAGTAAATTCAAGAGCTATTTATTGTGCACTTATCATGCCCCAAATTTGGGTTGCAGAGAATACAATGATACTACGACCAGACCCCCTGCCTTTGCGGAGCTTTGAATCGAGTAGGTTTATAAGACAGGTTAAAAATAAAGTAATTTTATGATAATGAAATAGCCATGTTTTTTTTTATCCATCAGATTGGTGAAATTTTAAATATTGATAATATACAGTGTGACTAAATACATGTGGGAATGGGCAAGATTTGTGGGAATATAAATCGGTACTGCCGATTTTGAGAACAGCTTGGCAAAAGCTTTGAAAATTTTTAATCTAGAAGTTATACTACTAAAAGTACTCAGTGGACAAGGATTTTTTTTCCACTGGCCATGTGTCTCACATTGTGTTAGGAACTATAATGATTATAAGAAAAAAGATAAGTATCTACATGGATATAGATATCTATACATACCGGAGATGCCAAAAATAAATGTATATGAATGGACACTTTGGTCAGCGTTGCTCAAGCAGTAGTTCGCCATAATCAGAAGTGTCTGGACACTGATGGTAACCACTTTGAGCACCTCTTGTAATTGCAGAAGTCAAACGTGACTTGTATTCATCTTTTGTTATCGGTATATATTGAGTATTACAATTTTAGTACAGTTTTCCTTTTTTAAAATGTGTATGCATTTTTTGGCATATATATATATATATATATATATATATATATAGTCTTTAATATCAGGGCCACTTATATTCTAATAGGAAGGATGAGCAAACAACAAATGAATAAACAAATATTTAAATAAACCAAGGGCTGAGAGATAAAAATTCAAGCATTATTTGTGCTAGTAAAAAAATTAGCGACAACCTGAATGGTGCTAGAAGAATAATCATTTAAACCATGTACGTCCATATATAAAATATTATCCAAGTGATAAAAAAGAATGAGGTACATGTCCCGTTGTGGTTTGAATTGCATCCCCTCCAAAAAGATTTGTTGAAGTATGACCCCCAATATTTGTGAACATGAGCTTATTTGGAAATAGTCTTTGTAATTTAGATGTAATTAAGATAAGAGTTGAGTTAAGGTAAGGTCATCTTGGAGTAGGGTAGGCCCTTAATCCCACATGGCTAACGCCCTTATAAGAGGAGAAGTGATTCCGAGACAGACACACACAGAGTGGAGAACACCACGTGAAGACACAGATGCACAGAAGAAACATTGCCATGTGACCATGTGATGACAGAGGCAGAGGCTAGAGTTACGCAGCTGTGAACGCAGGAAGGCCAAGGATTGCTAGCAACCACCAGAAGCTAAGGCAGAGAGCACGGTTCTGCCCACACATTTTGGACTTCCAGTCTCCAGAAACGTGAGAGAATAATAATACAATGAGAAAATAACTGTTGTTTTCAGCCACCCAGTTTGTGGTACTTAACATGGTGGCCCTAGCAAACTAATATGCTAATAGACTGTTACAATATCTGGCCACCTTCACACTTACCTTGGCACAGAACCAACACTAGAATCCCACTGGGACAATATTTTTAAGACGTTTTCCCCCACTGGCATTGAACATTAACATCTCCATTAACGTTAATAATGTGTTTTGGTAAATATCAAGGCTTTCATATAGAACACGATTGACTGAATTTTGTTCTGTAATAAAACACTCAGATTCAGTCCCTGACAAGAAGGGGAGATGGGGACCAAGAAAGGACCCCAGACCTCAGAACTGGAGCCCAGGCTCCACAGTTGGTCTGATGTCTGTGTCCCCAAACGCAGACATACTGCTGTCCACTGCAAAAATAAGCCCCACCTCAAGTCTGTGCAATGCCATTTAAACATTTCAGTTGTTCATGCATCTAACTGATTGACCTACACTTGCCAGTTCCCAGACTTTGGTGCTACCTACAAGCTGGGAGTGTCTTTACAGGCGTCTTCTTCCAGGTCCTTCCTACCCAGTATCCCTTGGAAAATGGATCTGTAAGCAAGGCAGAGAGGCCTAAGTCAGAAGCAGCGAACTGCGTAATGAGCGCCCGGGAAGCCCCTACACGCACCAACAGCTCAAATGAGCTGAGCGCCACATACTCAAAATGTTCTCTTGTCTGCACACCTCCCACTGACTTTGACACATACTCACAAAGTTTCTTTTCCTCTCAATGACCCTGTCAGGCTGGCAACGTAGGTCACAGAGTGATACGAGATGATCAAAGTTGTGAGTCCTTCGCAGGCGGCCTTATTGTGAAATGACTTGGAAACCATTGCAGAGAAGAAAAAAAAACCTTCAGGATAAAAAGGTGCAGCGCAAATCAACTGGCTTCTTGAGCAGCTCTGTAGAGAAAAGTAAACTTTCCCAACTACTTTTCCTCAACATCCTCCAGGATTCCTTTCTCCTCCGTAATTAAGAAGCCAGTGTGAGGCAGCAGGAAGGAAAGGGTTAGCTGGGAGGTAATTACTAATGACGGCATCAGTGCGGACACTTGCTTTTTTTTACCTAAAACAAACCTGTCATCAGTGAAGGCACTCAGGAAAGCTTCTTTAATGGTAATGTAAGGCATTGAACAAACACTTGGTGAATGAAAAAAGAATGACTCTTTTTTTGCCCAGTCCCTCCCCAAATTAGTGGTTTATCTCCTGGGGATGGAAATTGAGTCCTCTTTCCCCTCATATATGTATTTAACATAGAACAATTCCATCTGATCTTAATCCTTGAAATTAAGAAATAACACTAATTTATAAAGGTGACTGTTACTGGGGTTAATTCCTCATATGGCTTTCCATATCTGCCTGTGTAGATGTCTGTCCAACATGGTGTGAGTCTGGGATATGTCAAAGAAAAATTGCACTGAACTGAGTTAAAGAGTCAAGGGAGACTTTATTGTAGACTATCACAATAGGGGGTCAAGCGTATTGCAATAGGGGAGAGAGATGGGATGCTATTCCAAACACAAAGGGCAGCTGGGGATTTATAGCCAATGAGCAGAGTGAGAGAGTGGATAAAAAATTATTGAGAAACTTGGATTAGTATCCAGGGTGGAGGGACACCTGCTAAACTAGCTGGGCAGGATTCTTGCTGAACAGAGCTGGCAGGCCAAGGCCTAATCAAGAAGAAGGCTCAGAGGTGCTTGAGTCAAGTTTGGTCAAGAGCAAGATCCCTTTGCAGAAGATAAACACAAGTAGCCTTTACACTATCAGAGTTGGGCTAGCCCTGAGTCTGAGAAATGGACCAGATTTACCCTGTGTTTGTATTGAATTTTGTATTGTATTGTATTGTATTGATTGTATTGATTTATTGGCCAACTGTGCATAATATTGTAGAGCATAATTTAGAAATCACCTGAATTGCTTTTAGTAATTGTATTTGTGAATTTATGGAAAGGTACAATTGAAACAACTGATACACTTATATCAATAAAAATAAAACACACCATTAAAAATAGCTTTCATGGTAAGGTTGCTTTGTTTCTTGTTGTTCGATGGTTCTGACTTATAAAGATGAAAAGGAAAACAAAAAGTGCCCATGACTCAGGAGCAGGCTGTTACCAGGTGCACACACAGCTGTCTACTGGAGGCCTCCCAATTCCTCCTATTAGGAGAGCCTCACACCCATTGTCTGACTTGCTCAAGGTCAAGTGTAGAAGCCAAGATTTGAAGCCAGATCTGTCTGACTCCAAAGATAAGGTTCTTTCCATTACACCAGCACTTCAGAAACACTAGGCCTTGGACCTGGGCCAGCTCAAAATTAAGTTATAAGCTGTCAGAGGCAAAATGAAAAATATAAGGACAATGTAGTAAGTTTTTTATAAAACAAAATGAATTCAATTTAAAGCACTGTTCTTTTTTCAGAGATTATGGCCTACTTCTGTTGTTAAAAATGTTCTTTCTATTATGAAATGATAGCGGTTATAAAGGTAATTATTTGGTTTGGGGTTTTTTTTTTAGGTCCTTACTGGAAAAAATTTAAAACTTGGCCAAGCTATAATAGCACCTGAATGTTTTTTGATATTTTGGTCACTCATGGAATGCCAGAGTCTGGGAACCAAGACTGCAGAGAGGTAAATTCCCAAGAAACATAGGGGAAAAGGCATCTTTACATCTTTATTCAGTTATTCCCCACCTCCAGGTTCACTGCAACCTCTGAAATGTGGAGATAAGTCACTATGATTTAGAAAAAGTTAGTTTCTCTAGTTGTGATCAAGGCACCAGGGAACCAAAGACAGACAGCATGACACAGCTGGAGGGAGTGAGAATCAAGATAATTCTAAGGAGTAGAAGAAAAATAGCTATTGGACAGTCTAATACAGGGGGAGGGGCCAAAGGATACTGCTGAGACAGAGAAGAAATATGTACATTATTGCTCCTTCAGTAAAGACAAGCAGAATCATTGTCCTCTGTGGAATCCATCTTGTTTTTACCTCTCTAGGGTCTTACCTGCTGAGAGGATACTCACCTATAAGGATGCACCTTCCTTAGTAAACAGGCAACAGAAGTACAGCCAGATTAGCATTCTTATATGTGCAGAAAGGTTTTACTTCTCAGATTTCTTATGGACCATGTTAAAGGTGACCAGATATAACAAGAAGTGTTCTATTTTTCACATTTGCCAGTGGTCCAGTGGCTTACATGAATAGAAAAAAGAAAAGAAAAATGTCTTGTCTACCACCTAACCAAGAGAAGGAAGTATAATGTCATGCTTAAGAGCCTTACAATCAAGAACATTGGGGGTTTAATGGCCACATTGAGTATGTAATCAGAGAAACTTTCTGAACTCTTAGTGTCTCTGTTCCCTCACTTGGAGAATATGAATGATGATATCCTCCACTTAATAAAGTCACTGTGAGAATTGAAAAATGCATTTTTAAGACTACATGGACTTCCATGTATGCTTAATAAATGTCAGTTATTTTAATGTGGATTATATTTACTCTGAGTAGTGTAGCTAAGCATATTCTAATTCAGAATAATAAGCATATACTAATAAAAAGAGCCTACTGACCAAACGTGAAGTAAAAACTAAAAATTGGTGCGTTCTCTGAACAACAGGGTTGCCGGTTCGATTCCTGGCCTGAGCTGAGCTGCCACTGAGCTGCCAACAGGTGGCAGGATGGTTCAGCTAAAAAAAAAAAATTGGTGCGCACCTATATCAACAACATACTGAGGTCCCAACCAGCACTTCTATCTGTTACTCAGACTCTCCCACTGATTGGCAGGTACACAGAACTAAGAATGCCTCCCAACCCATCCCCATTGCTCCTTACCCAGAGATTCAATCTCTAACATAGTCTCCCAGGGTTTCTGCATTGGAATGGGGGCAGTGTGCACTGTTGACTATCTGCCTCATGAGGTCTAAGGATGTTGGTCCACTCTAGACAGAGAAAAGTATTGTCTAAAAGTCAATAACTCTGTCCTTAGATTGACTCAGACTCTGAGAGAGGAAATGCTATGACAAAATGAGGCCTAGGGAATAGGTATTGTTCCTGGGACTGGCCAGCTACTTCAATCCCTGTCTTAGGTTGGGCTGGGCCTTTTTGGATGGACCTTTGTGAGGGCATCCATTTTCCAAAGCCCTTTCAAATTCTGGATAGCACTTCCTCGGTTATTTATAAGTTCAGTGTACCCTCTTATTACTACTGGGTTATCTCATACACAACTTTTATTTCTTTTTAAGGCATCATCAGAGTTCACTTTAAGCTGTTTTATTTTTCTTATTAAATTTTTCTTTCATTGTAAAGTTGCTAATCCTATTAGTGTTAAGAGAGCTGTGAAACAAAATTGTATTACCACAGGAGGTCATCTGAAGCCATATTTCTGAAGTCAGGGGTCAGCACACTGGCTAGCTGGCCAAATGAGACAATAGTCTGTTACAATAAATATATGTTTATTGGAACTCAATCAAAGCCATCCTTTTACATATTCTCTGTAGTTGCTTTCTCTCTGCCAGAGCATAATTAAATCTTGTGACAGAAATTATATGGCTTACAAAGCTGAAAATGTTAACTATTTCACCCTTTACAAAAAAAAATTTTTGCTATTTGTCTGCCTTATATAGTCAGACCACTATGAGAAATGTTGGTCATCCCTGAAAAAAGTCAGCTACCATCATGATAATTAAATAATCACTATTCAACATTTTCTACCAAGATAGCAACATGTCATAAGGAGATCTGACACTTGAAAACATTTTCTACTTTGATGGTTCAAACAAGACCAAAATTACTATCTTCTAATGGGAATCACCCAGGCTCTTCTCCGGTAAGCAGCCTCTCTCAGAAACTGCCTCCAGCTAGAGGGGAACCCTAAAAAGCCACATTGGGGGTAATTTTGGTGGGAAGATAAGATGTGACACTCATAACTCTAGGCTGAATTTTATAACTGAGATAAAACTCCATATTTAAAAATCTATGGAAGTAAATAGAAAGAACGGTCTAGTTAGAAGTACTAAATAAAGTTAGTGTACCTTCTCTCCTAACAAGAAGCCGACTGTACATCACAGTGGCGTCCATAGCAGTATTTCTGAGCCAAATCTGAAACCAAGTAATAAGTACTTGGTATTAATTTGCATCAATGAAAAAAAATATATATATATATATACTCTTGATGGTTTGCTCCTTTTACGGAATAAGAGGCAAAGTTTGGGAAAATGAGAACATGAGAGAAGGCCAGAGAAGCTCCTTCTGGTTTCTCAAGCAAATAACTTTTTTAAACTTTAAAGTACATAAGATTGACTTCAGTTAAAGAACCAGAGAGCATCATGTTGTGTTAAAAACAAAGCTTTCTAATATTGGGTTGTTGGAAAAGTCATGACGCATTTTTGCAACAAAAAACATAGAAAAAATACATTATGACTTTTCCAACAACCCAATATTTGCTTTTTATTTGTTTCATGCTCTCTAACTACATTTTTTCCTTTCTGTGTGTGGGCTATGTAGAGCTGGGTCATATACATTTGGAATGGTATTTAGCTTTCACTGATTTTCCTTAATTCAATCATCAATAAAATTTGCCACCCACTTAAATTTGTCATGTCCCTTGTGCAAAACATTTTGGAAAAACATTTTAAGAGACACAGAATGTTCACAGTCTTTGACCTAGTTGTCCCACTGCTGGGAATTTATCTTAAGGAAATAATTTAGAAGAAGGAAAAAACCTTTATTAACTAAAGAATTGTTTATAATAGCTAAAAAGCAAACAAACCTATACATCCAAAAATAAGAGAATAATGAAATGAATTATGATACATCAACTAGAACTGCTATACAGTCATTAAAATAATTATGGAAACTATGTAATAACACAGAAAGTATTTATGGCATAATGTTGAGGGAGAAAAGTAGAATATAAAATTAGATCTGCATTATGACTGCAGTATAAAAAATAAATGATGTCTATATATAAACTAGAACTGGAAGAAACAAAAAAAATGATTTGTTTGACAAGTTAAAATAGGATTACTTAGGCTGGTGGAATGGAGGCCGTATTTTTTTCTTTGATAAGTATTTGCTTTTATGATGTTGTTTATAAGCTTAAAAATGGAAGAGAAGTCTCATTTTTTTCCCCTTTTCTCTACTATTCAAAATAATGTAGGAACTGTGTCAGTCATGGTCCAGTTACAAAGAAGAGAAACTACTTCAGCTAGTTGAAGCAGAATGGTATTTGTTATAGGACTAAGGCAATGGTTAAAGAAACAGACTTTAGGGGGAGTTTCCAGAGATAATTCTCAATCATAGAACTGGGCCCCCCAAATAGCTGCTTCTCCTGCCACGACCAGGAAGCCGCTTGCAAACTGGAAAGCTCTGCTTGTATCTCTTAGTTCAGAAGAACGTTGTCTCTGGACGATCTGCACCAGTGAGGTGGACTCCATGCCTTCTTTCTCTTACCAACGTAACCCAGTTCTGAATTTAAGTCTTGCAATGTGCATCAGATCGACAGTACCTGAATCATATGCAAAATGCTTCACAGCCTCCATAGTACATTGAGGAACAAAAAGGAGGTTGAACTAGATAGTGAGCAAGCTCATCCCTAGTATCTGCCATGAAGGATTGCCAGGTAAAATACAAAACACCCAGTTAAATAAGAATTTCAGATAAACAACAAGTAATTCTTAGTGTAAGCATTTTGTAACTATTGCAAGGGACGGGCCATACTGATACTAAAAATGTTTTCATTGCTTACCTGAAATTCAGACTTAACTGGGCATCCTATATTTTTATTTTCAAAACATAGTAACCCTACTGCCATGGAAACCAATAGAAATTGAAGTGATTCCCAAATCATACAAAGCCTTGGTGATATTTATCCTCAGATAATGATTCCTGCAATAGAGTGGTCCCAAATACCTAATGAAAGCTTTTTCTTTTTTTAAAACCAATAAATATTCTCTGGATTCTTCACAATTTCTCTAAAAATAAGAAGCAAACAGGTGTATGTTGGTTGTACTCTTGTAACCAATTGGAAGGTATCAGTGTGGGATGGGACCATGGAGAGAAGGTATTCCTCAGAGATAATTTTTTCTACCTCTTTCATTCAATAAGAAGTTAAGTTAGAATAAAGTCAGAGTTAGAATCCAGGGCTCCCAGACTTGACCCTTTCCATTTAGGTGTGTCTTAAAAAATTAAACTCCCCTTTTCAGTTATGATTTAGATTCCAACTTAAGTTGTTCCTACAAAAATGTAGAGTCCTGATTAGCCTTTCCTGATCTTTGAATGCCAGAGAAAGCGTGAGTTGCAACTCAATAATTGTGGTAGAGAACTCTCCGGGCCAGGAATGGCCTGGATATTTTCCCTGGATGTGTCACTACTGTACTTGGTGAGCTTGTGCAGGTGATAATTCTTCTGAGTCACAGTTTCCTCATCCCTAAAATGAGGTCATTAATACTTTTCCTGTTCCCTTTACAAGTTTGCCATAAGGATCAAATAAGTTCAGATCTGCAAAATATTCTGAAATGTAAGAAGTGCCATATAAGAAACTTGGCACTGTCTCATGATTGAAAATTTCTAAAATTTAAAATGTTAAATATTCTGATGGTTGTCTATTACTGGGGGACTTGTTATATGTAGTAATTTCCATTCTTGCTTATTTTAGTCTTGAGCAGAGTAGGTTTAAGTAGAAATAGAAGCCCCAAAGTAGAAATGGTTTAAACAAGGTAAACATTTCTTTCTTACTCAAGTAAATGAAATCTTGAAGTGACCCATGGGACTCAGTGATCCTTAGGGACTCTGGTTTCTTCTATTTTGCTCCTCTGTCATTGTCATCAGATAGAGTTCACCTCATTGCCCAACATGACTGATCAGCCTCCAGTCATCACATCTGCCGTTCAGCCACCTGAAGGGAAAATATTTTCAAGAGGAGATATACATTCCTTTTGAGTTGAGCATGCTTCCTGGAATGTAAGCAGCATTTTCACTTATACTTTTTTTTGCCATAACTTCATCTATATTTTCTAAATGTAGAAAATGGAGAAATGAAGCTGTCATTTCAGAAGGCCATGTGGCTCATCTACAAATCAAGGCCTCTTGAGTGTCAGTCAACATTCTCTGCCACAGAAGGTAAACACCAAATACCTGCCCACATGAATTAGAGGGAGCGTTTCTTGGAGCTGCTATGACAAAGGACCATAGACTAGGTGGCCTATAAACAACTGTTCTCACAGTTTTGGAGGCTGGAAGTCCAAGATCAGTGTGCCTCATGGCCAGGTTCTAGTAAGAGTCCTCTTTTGGGTTGTAGACTGCCTTATTATTCTCGCAGCGAGCTCTCTGGGGTCCCTTTTATAAGGTTACTAATCCCAGTCATGAGGGCTCCACTCTCAGGACCTAATTACTTCGCAAAGGCCTCACCTCTTTTTTTTTTTTTAAAGATTTTTATAGGGGAATTGGGAGAAGGGAACAGCATTGGAGAATCGGGGAAAGGGGGAACAGACAAGTTGCTGTCCTTTTGTTCTTCAGTCTAGTTGTGGAGGACGTTGCCTCACTGGCCCAAGTTGGCACCATCATTGAGCTCTTCCCGGGTGAGGCAGATTAGTCGCCAGCTTCTGGACGGCTGCTTACTGCGGCTGCTGGCTGCTCATGCTGGCTGCTGGCTGCTCACGCTGGCTGCTGGCAACACAGGGTAACACATGGCAACCCACTGCAGCAGGGGCTGCAGCCTACGCCAACCCGGCAGCCCAGCTCCAGGTTGAGCTGTTGTTCAGCATCTTAGCTGTAGAGGGCAGTGTCACTGGCCCTCATATGTGGGATCCGAACCGGGGCCCTCTGGCGTCCCAAGCCAGTCCTTAACCAACGCGCCACTAGGCCAGCCCAGGCCTCACCTCTTAATAGCATCACATTGGGGGTTAGGATTTCAGTGTATAAATTTTAGGTGGACACAAACATTTAGTCCACTGCAAAGGGTAATTCAATTCAAAATTAGAACTTTTTAAAAAACACAAACATGACTGGAAAAGCCAAATTACAGTTACGTTAATCATATAACTAAATCATTGTCTAGCTAGAGTATAAGCTCCATGTAACAATAGCATAGTGCCTGCCACATATCTGAAGAATGAATACAAAAAACAGCTGTTAAAGGGTAAGAGGGAGGAATCACAAATTTTATCTTTGCAGATCAAAGCTGCAATGAAATTATTTCAGTATTGGGAATTGAAACAGAAACAACTTGCAAAACTGTCCTCTGATTCACAAAACAGGTAAACTATACCAAACGATGACATGCAAGTAGATTATCTAAGCTCAAATTTCCCGCCTCATTCAGACCCATAAGTGCTAAGATAAAACCACAGTTGGACTGATCTAACTTTGCCTGCATCCATAGCACCTCTTACTGTTTGAAAATCTCCCTCGTTTACAAACTCCGAACAGTTCCTAAGAAGCCCAGCTTGTGCTCCATTCCATCCTGCAAGTGCCTTTCCCTGTTTCTTGAAACACTCTACAGTTGCGTTATGTTATCAAAAATAACAAAAATTAATTTAGCTTTGTTTTATACAGATGTGTTTCTAGTGTTCTATGGTCAGTAGCAATAAACTATGTTTTATTAAATGGCATGCTTATTGTTACTGTCTGTTTTCACAGATTTTTCTTGAGCAGTAGACATATCCTCATGTTGTATAACGGACAACTCAAACCTTTCTGGAACAAGATAGTGTATAAATATGGATAGTCAGTGTGGGAACTAGAGAAGTTTTTTCTAACATAAATTATACTGCATGTTATTTAAATTCTCCCTGATAAAAGAGAGAAGAAATGAGCTGAGACATGGTACCTGTTCAAATAGATAAGATCCTAAAAGGGAGCAGTTACAAGGGAGAAATAATGTGAAATCACTAAACTAGTCAGCAAATATCAGTACTGAAAAAACAGAAGTCAGATAATTTTTATCTTATTGAAAAGTTTTACATTCCAATGCATTTGGTCTTTTCTATAATACAAGCCTTAAATCTTATAACTTGGCAGAAGTTTGTATTCAGAATATGTTAGTATACAATTTAATTTTGCTTCTTATAATATATGACTTGGGGCATGTATTATCTGAGTTTTAATCATCTCATTTGTAAAGCAGAGATATTATATTACATTTAACTTTTGATATTCAACCATATGGCTCTCTTTTATGTAATTAGAAAACACTAAAATTATATTTTATATCTGTGCACTTTATGTATATAATCATACTGTACTGCATATACTGTGTACTGGTGATATTCATATTGCTATGCATGTTCATTATAGTTTAAAAGTAATTCAAACCATTTTTCTCTCACAGTTTTGACTATATACAGTATTAAACTGATTCTAGAAATGAATCATCAAGTCATTTTTTATACCACTGCAATACCTACAAGATGGGTTATTATGAACATTAGCAGAAAAAGATTGGTAAAACTGTTGGCACACAGTCAGTTCTCAGTTTTGTTGACCAAAACTAAATTTTTATTCCTTAAACCTAAGATAAGCATATTTTAATGACATAAACAACAATAATCTGTATAGCAAAGAAAATGACTATGTTAATGATATGCACTTAACTACATTGAAGGCCACTAGAAGATGGCAGTCTCATTTCTTTAGGGATAGGATGACTCTAAGACAACTGGTTGGGATACAAGATGACAGAAAGCATGGAAGATGAAATCGCTCAGGTCATTACTGGCTACTGTCAATTAGCATAATTCTTCCACAGGTAAGGCCAATGAAGTCTCTTTGCAGGAAGTGTCAGAAACCAAAAAGCCTGACTTTCAATGCTATGGATTTTGCCATGAAAGATTATACATACAGGGAGAGTAAGAAAGAGTTCACAATTCATCTGAAACTTTTTCACCACTGGCTTTTTCTCACCTCTCTTGGAACATTCCTTTTTCATGTTTTGACAGCATAGAGGAATGCTAAGAAAAAACTTTGGGCATCCCCCTGCTTTTTTCCCCACCTAGATCCATTGATTTAAAGAGAAAACAGATTTACTGTGGGCAAGAGGTGACCCTGAGACCAATTATCTAGCCATATTCATGTCCTTTGACGAAGGAATCCCAACTTGAAATACATCTAAATCATATATATATATATATATATATATATATATATATATATATATATAGATTAATATCCTTCCCAGCCCTGAGAAGTTAGGCATTAAGGCAGCAAATTGGGACTTCATGCTGTGGATCTTCTAAACGCTCTTATATTGATTTTTGTGATGTTCCGATGCACCCCATGAGCAGTAGTCTGAGCAAAAAGAATTCAAAAATTCTAAATTGAAATTCTATAATAGTTACCCTGCTTTCCCCCACCCCCTGTCATTTTGATAAGCTGATTCTCCCCAACCTATGCATATAGAGCAGAAACAATTTGGTTTGCCCTTGTAGAATCCGTCCCCCACCAAAAAAGAACACTGGCCTTAGTCACATTTTCCCAATGTAGATTCATGTAATGCCATTTTTTCAGTCCCGTTTTGAAAACTTGGAGAGTGGTGAAAGCTTACGTTAATAAGCATAACCATGTAATTTCCAAAATTAATGAGTAGAGCTCAACATATTGAATGCATTGTATTCAGAATATCTGATTCCGTTGGAATTGCTCTGAAACTCAGAGAGGGTATGATAACGAAACGGTGCTAAACTGATGATATTTATATGAGGATATAAAAAGAGAGGGAAAATATTCTAGCATACGTAGACAATACAGTTTCAATTTGTTGACGACAAAACACATTTCATCTCAATTAGCAAGTAGACTTTGTTATGAAGTGCTAGCCAGATTGTTAATAATTAAAAACTGACTGTGTCTTTAGTCATTACAACCAGACAATGATGAGAGGTTGTGAAATGTCTTTGAATTCTGTTTGCTATATTTATTTGGGGAAAGGAAAAAAAAAATCCTATCTTCAAAATAATGAAATAAGAAATAGTACATATGATTGATTATTCAGGGTCTTGGAGAAAACTTACGATATCATTTCTCAGTGTTTGTCACTGATGATACTCCAATACAGAAATGGTCCTCAGAGGGTCTCAGACCATCCAGATTTCTCCCCCAAACAAGTCACTCCCTAGCACTTGTTCCAAGTTCCTATCGCTCTAATATTTTCATAATACACTCACTTTTTAAAAAATTAGTAATTGAGAGCTTGCTCATGTATGTATGCTTTCCCCTGGATAACTGGCCCAAGTGACCAGTTTTAGTGTTTTTCTGTTTTGATTTGGGCAATCTAATTGCTTTAGCATCTTGTGTTGAGATTCTTTTGGTCACCCATTTCCTCCACTTTTCCTGTATTTTGGACATATGGATGATAAAGTGAACTGGCATCATATCATGCTTAATCATAGGGTTGGGAGGGCTATGGGTGGAGTGGGGCCCCTTGTTAACCCTATAATCCTCACTTCCTGTTTATCTTTATGGTAATTCTGGGGTTGGGATCAGAATAAAGGGATTAGCCATCTTGAAACCGGGGTCTTTTTGCCTCCATGTGGGCTTCTGGTAGGAGCTCCGTGTAGGAGGTGTGCTTTCCGCACTGTGGTGGTGGTCTGGCTTCTTTTTCTTTTCCCGAATAAACCATTTCTTTTGTGGATTACTTGGAGAGATTTTTCACCAGTTCAACATGGACATGACTCTATGCATTCAAATGATCACTGGCATCAATTTTAAACCCAAATCAGGTTAAGGTCTGAAGATGTCTGTTTCCAATATATTTTATGCTGAAGCCAACTGCTAATGACCCTCGGTATTTATTGAGGAGCTCCTTCACCCTGTGATTTTTAAATGTTGAGCTTCTGCCCTGTAGCAATATTTGTCATATCAATGTCCATGTCATGTACAGCTACTTCATATCTTTGGACTGGGCTTCTATTCCTCACCATCACTGAAACAGAGAAAATGGGTCAGATCTATACATGTTGCCCACCACACCAAGTGCTATGCACAAAAGAATTAAAAGATGTGCTTTTGGACCTCCAAGGCTTTATTTTTGAGATTAATCGGATCTCAAGGAGGATTATAATATGACCATTCTTGGCAGAAAAATTCACACTGAATTTTCTGGCATAATTACACCTTAAATTTATTTTGTTTTATGCTGATCCAGAGCTCATCCTCTTACCAAAAAAAAAAATGAAGACGTCAGCAAATGTTAAGGATATTTTTTATCAGAGTCAGACAGACAGCCAATTGTATTTAATTTTATTTTGCATCATGCACACTGCATTACCCAAGCACTCAGAACATTTGCCAATGAGTGATTCTGGTTGACAAGACCGGCAAGACTGGGTTTACTTATGATGGTATTTAATACAACTGGGTGAATAACTAATTTAGGTCATAAAATTTTAAACTATAATAAGCATCACCATTCCATTCATGTGGAAATTCATTTAAAGGGTCCAAAGTATTTTTCTGTGTTCTAGTTTATTTTCTCTAATCTCCTACAATTAGTAAGGAAAATAAAATTGATATCAATTTGCATTTTTCTGAGTGGTCTTGTGCAATTCAGTTTAGTTTAGTTGACTTGCAATGGTCATGCAAACACAACATGCTAGTCAGTCAATATTTATTGAGCACTTACTTCATGCCAGAGACTGTGCTACATGCTGGGGATAGAACACTAAACAAAACCAACCCAGTCCCTACACATGAGGAGCTTTCAGGTACTTTGAAAAGCAAATGGAAATAAATCCTAGAGTTTCAATCCCTTAATTTCCTGATCACTTCTTTATCCAGTAAGATATGACTAACTAATAGAATTAATTATTGCATTAAATTTAATTATCTGTTAGTTCCTCAACTCTCAGCAAGGTGTATGGCAGAAGTTTTCAGATATCATTGATTCAGTAGCAAAAATGCTCTAGGCTGTTATTTTGTGAAAGTTCAGTTCTTTTTTTTTTGGATTTTTTTATTGGGGAATTGTGGGGAGGGGAACAGCGTTGGGGAATCGGGTAAGGGGAACAGACAAGTAGATAAATTGCTGTTTTGTTCTTCAGTCTAGTTGTGGAGGACATCGCTTCACTGGCCCATGTTGGTATGATCATTGTTTTCTCCCCAGGTGGGGCAGTTGGTCGCCCATCATTGGTCGGCCCTCACAGCGGCTCTGGGTAGCTCACACCGGCTACCAGCTGCTCATGCTGGCTGCCAGCCACTCACGTAGCTCACGGCAGCCCACTGCAGCCCTGCTGCAGCCTATGCTGTCGCCGGCGACTCACAGCAGCCCAGCTCCAGGTCGAGCTGTTGTTTACCATCTTAGCTGTAGAGGGCACAGCGTCACTGGCCCTCAATATGGGATCTGAACCGCAGCCCTGCTGCTCAGAGCTGGTGCTCCCAAGGGAGCTCTTAATCAGCTGAGCCACGCGGCTGGCCCGAAAGTTCAGTTCTTAATCTTAGAATTATTTATAATGGGATCTTAATCGAACAAATAAAAATGGGAAAATTTTAATTTCAATTTTCTCACAGGAAAATTAAGAAAATATCCTTGGCTCAAAAACTTGGTCATGTGTCTTTTTTTTAATGTGCAGGTGTCTTAAGAAATATCTTGCAAACAATAGCTAGTGAGTGACTTTTTGAATAAACGTAAGATTTTTTACTGCAGAGACTGTGCTGTTTTCGTTCACTTCTTTATTTCTAGCACATAGAAGAGTGCCTGCAGCATATTAGGCACTCAGTAAATATTTGTTTAATGAATGAATGTGGCCTCATTGGTAAAAAAAAAAAAGACCAGTTCTCACTGTTTAACTGAAAAGAAAAAAAAAATCAAATGAAATTCCTCCGTGAAGCAAATTTTTGTGACAGCTTTAGGCTACTAACTTTTATTGTAAATACTGACTTGTTTGGATTTATTTCAACCAGTTTATTTGAGTTCTCAATTCTGTTTTATGTGCTCAGCATTTCCCCTATTTTCTCCTGTTGTTGAGAAATCTGTTGTTGATCTAAGAGTAGCTTCATTGAAGATATCTCTTTCCTTTTTGGCTGCTTTGAAGGTCTTTGGTCTTCACTTTCATTACAATGTGTTTATGCTGGGATTTCTTAAGAAGAAAGGTATTTAGGACTACCTTTATTTTGCAGATTCATATATTTCTTCAATTCTGGAAAATTCTCACTCATCATCTCTTTGAATATTGTCTCTAATTTTCTCTATGCTATTTTTCTGGATGCAAGTTACATGCTTGTGAGAGTTTCTCATTCTATTCTCTATCTTTTAATTTCCCTAGCATGGTTTATCTTTTTATCTCTTTTTTCCTGTAGTCTGATGAATTTCATTATGTCTAGCTTTTCTTTCTTTTTTTATTGCACAAATTCTTTTTTTAACTGTGTCTGATCTTCCCTTGAAGCTATCTATTAAGTGTATCATTACAACAATTATATTATTCATTTTCAAAAATTGTATTTTGATTATTTTCCAAACCCACCAGCTTTGTTCTCTTTTTAATTTACCATATTTTTATTTCATTGTCTTTCTGCAATTGCTTGTAATACACCTGAAAGATAATATGAATCTCAATATTCCATTATTTGAAGTCTTGGGGGACCTAAATTTGCTTTTTGTTACTTTTTACTATCTATGCCAGCATAGGTAGAGAGCATGACCCCTCGCTGGAAAGATTTGCATTTGCTTCTGCTTAGCGACCCCCTGCGGGCTGTGCTAATATGCAGTAGCTTCTCAAGGATCCTCTACATGTGAACAGTCTTTTCAGAGCGCTGAATGAGATGAGGCTAGGCCTAGGGTTACAAATTCTTTTTTTTTTTTTTTTTTTTTTTTAAGATTTTTATTGGGGAATTGGGGGGATGGGAACAGTGCTGGGGAATTGGGGGAAGGGGAACAGACAAGTTGCTGTCCTTTTGTTCTTCAGTCTAGTTGTGGAGGACGTTGTTTCACTGGCCCAAGTTGGCACCATCATTGCGCTCTTCCCGGGCAAGGCACATCAGTCGCCGGCTTCTGGACGGCCGCTCACTGCGGCTGCTGGCCGCTCACGCTGGCTGCTGGCTACACACAATAGCCCATGGCAACCCACTGCAGCAGGGGCTGCAGCCTACGCCGTCGCCGGCGACTCACAGCAGCCCAGCTCCAGGTTGAGCTGTTGTTCAGCATCTTAGCTGTGGAGGGCAGTATCACTGGCCCTCACATGTGGGATCCGAACCGGGGCCCTCTGGCATCTCAAGCCAGTTCTTAACCATCGCGCCACTCGGCCGGCCCAACAAATTCTGAGATGACTTTTTTTTCTTCCACTCACCACCAAGGAATATATATATATATATATATATATTCTTAGCCTATCTTTTCACTAAGTGTTAGGATCCTGGTTTTAATTAATTTCTCTTCTTATGGAGCCCAAGTCTTTGTCTCCGACCACATAGGACAATTAAAACCTGGTCCTAAATAGAGCAAATGCCCCTAAGACAGCTCAGTTTTCTGATCATCTTCTTCTTGTGGGGATTTTCCTTTTCTATCTTTCACACTCAGCCACGCACAATTTAACCAAATGTCTTGTGAAATTTTACCTAGCAACGATTTTGGTGGTTAATGGGATACCTAAAAGTCATATTGCCACATTTATCATTTTGCTTTTGGTCCTGGCACACATTGATTGAAAGCTGCCATTTGCATCTGAGTTGAAGACAAAGAAAAGATTATAGGTAAACTTTCTCTTCCCAGGAGCTGGGACAGCTGGACTCCTGCCAGGAAAGCAGTCCACAACCAAAGATTCACCTCCTAAAGGTACTGCTGCCTGCATTCAGGGTCTGACTGACGTGAAACCTCTGAACAAGTGTACATTGATGCTGCTGACCGGTCGGTGTGAATGTTACTGAATCCTTATTTCTTCTCTTTTTACATTTCTGTCGGCCTTTCTGGTGTACCCTTGACTTGCATTCTTCTCTGAGTCAAGGACTTTTTTCTTGAGAAAAAGGAACATATCTCCTCCAATCTGAGGAGCATAAACACACTCACTACAGGACCATACCCACAGATGAGGAGGACAGACTCCTAAATCTTTCAAAGACAGATAATGCATTTTCAAGCACCTAGTTTTCCCCAGCTAATTCCTGGTTAAAGAACATGTTTGTGTTGTTTCAATGAAAGCTATGTGTTTTAAAAGATAGGACTAGCTGAGTAAAAACAGTCCTTAAAAACATCTTCCTGAATGGTAGTCTCCCACAGCATTTGGAAGTCATTCAGTGACCCTGACAAGTTAAATCAGTGGCCTAATTATTTTTGCAGAGGAAAGAGAAAGGGTGACTTAGAAAGAATATAAAGAATGCTTAGAGAAATCTGCATACTTATCTTATTTTTAAGCCTATTCTCATTGTATTTATGAACAAAGAAAAGGGTTAAAAGAGAGTTTAAAAGGTCACAGGATGTGCAGGCTGATTATAAATGAAAGCCAGATCTGACAATTGACAAGAAATCAGGTAGTCATTTATTTAATTGGGCTCTGAGTGACAAGAAGGTAAGATGATTATCAAAGAGATGAGTCCTTTGTTCCGGCCTCACTGTTTAAGTCATTTCAAATTGAAAGGGGACTTTTTCAATTTCCCTAGGACATCAGCCTGGAGAGGTTTTTCAATATTAATCCAGGTAATCAGGATCAAGAAGACTATTTGCCTCCCTCACAGGAGAAAAAGATTTGGGGCCATTGAAATAGAAGGTCTGCCAGTGCTGATGCTATTAACTCAGCTGCATATCAATGACATACAGGGAAGTGAGTGAGGGAGCAGGCTGTGCAATTGGGTTCTTCCAGTTTTGTTCAGTGGTGTAAAAATACGGCTCAAAAGAGATACCTCTTACTTCCTCCTCCTCATCAGTATAACCTACAGAAGAATATAATGTATACTTTACAACTGCTAGATTTCTGACTCAGGAGCATTGGGGCTCTGGTATGGAAAAACTGGATACTGCAAGCAAGCATACACACATATTTTCATTTCCTCTGCATTCGATTTATGAGAGAGAAAGAATTAAAATTTACTGAGTATCTAATATGTACCAAGTCATGTGTAAGGTCCATTTCATGCTTTGTTACATTCTCACAATAACCCTGTTGTAAGAAGAAACTATCCCAACACTTCTTAGGGCTAAAATACTTTGAAGACGCTATTATTTATTCTCCAATACTTTTGTGTTCCATTACAAGATAAAGAAAGAGTCAACTCCAACTCAGAATGATGCAATGGTCTCTGTTAAAAGCTCAAGTATTGGCCACTCTGAGCAAAAATGGCTGATCGCAAGAGAATGATAAGTGTCTCGAAGGCAGATTGCATCATGAACAATTTCTAGCAGCTAAAGGGGGTACCTTCAGGAAATGGGGAAGTAAAAACAGCTAAAGCCAGGTGAGTGGGATGCTGTTTTTATTTTTCATACTGAAATCATAAAATTATATTTCTGTTTATTGCAAGGGACTTCTATCAATGAAAGAAACTTCCAAATTCAAAAAATTATCTTCTTGTTATGCAATTCCAGAAGTAAAAATTGGGTTATTACCTTTATTATAAGTTTCTTCATTATCCTGTGTTTCATTTCAAATTAGTCATCAAATTTATGTCTTATTCTATATCTGTCTACTGTGATAGATTCTATGTTAAAAGAGGGTGAAGACTATGTCTGCCTTATTCACCACCCTTCTATATAACAGATGCTCAAAATTTATCATTTGTTAGATGATTAAAATAATTTATTTTTATAAATTAATGTCTTGGTCCTCAAGAGGGAACCTGGGCAAAGTGCTATAGTATCTACTGTATCTTCCTTTTGGTTGATGTAATCTTCATATCCAGGGTATTTGTTTTACTTTGTTTTTAACTATGCAACTTTTGTGTGTCATTAATTTGGAGCACATAGTTTAACTAGACACAAACACAATTTTTAAATTACTCAATGTCTAACAATATTCTTTAAAAACTGAGGCAATCAAACCCATGGGTATATTTCTTCCTTTAATTAGAAAAATAGCTAAGGTGACTAATGTGCATCAATACTCTTTAGCATAAAATTGTAGTTACATTAATGTTATGAGCTGGGTTCTCCATAAGTAAGAATATACAATTATTCAAAGAAGGACTAATGATTGAATAAAAGTCACATTTCAGGGTGAAAGGATGGGTGACCATAAAAGTAACATAACTCTGGGTGATTTAAAAACTACTATTTCTAGGGAAACGAGACAGACCAAAAAAAAAAAGAAGAAGAAGAAGAACAATAGAGGAGGCAGTTTAATAATGATAGCATTTAACGTTAAGCTAAGAAAACTCCAAAAGGACTACTAAACTCTTCTTTTGAATGACTCTCTGATTGAATAAGTGCTTTGGGCCATGGTCAGACTATGTTCCACCAGTGATGCACAAGATGATTTTTTAGACTTATTTGCTTGGCCTTTAGAGCCAAGTGTAGCTTTCCCAGATCCTCTGGATAAAAGAAACCTGAGAAAGCCTTTTTGACTCTTTTGAACAGACCACCATCTTGATAGAGTGGTGTTTTGTAACACAACTGTCACCTCCTAATCTTCAACAACCTCCTGGATGAGAAGGTTTGGGGAAAAAAGGCAGGAAAGCAATACATTTAAAAATGGGGCCACCTGGCTCGGATCAGGAAAGCCTACAGAGGTTTGATGCATTTGGTGTTTTGTCATGGTTGACTTTTTTTTAGACTTACACAAAATTCACTATAACTCACAGGGTAAGAAAACACACAGGAATTTGGGGCTATGGGTAAATATAGGCAAATGGAAACACTTAAGCATGAGCAGATGGTGGGAGGAGGCACCCACAAGGGACAGAAACATTGACAGTGTACACGTCGCCTTCAAAACGAAGCTAAGAAATCTACAGCCAATTATCGTGACATTTCTCTTCAGCCAAGGAACCGATTGAATAATAAGAGCGAACAAATGAACACTTAGGGGTAAAGATGTCTAATAATTAACAAGCCATCCTGCCATAGTAGAATAAAACTATACCAACTGATTAATGGTGGTGTCATTTTGTAAAATCAACCAAAAATAAATCGAACATATTTGGGATATTCAAAATTGCCATAAAATAAACAGAAATAATTTTGACAAATATCCTAAGTTTGGAGCTTGTTTTTTTGACAATGTATGTGTGTGTGTGTGTGTGTGTGTGTGCATATTTATGCATAAATTATATATAAAATTTTATGTATATTATACACACACACACTATATATACATATATATATATATAAAATATATATTTAATGATCCCTCAGATGCTATTATGGTATTCCATGTGGCTGTATGAGCATATGTCTATACATGCTTTTGCCACTTTATCCCTTAACCTTATGAAATGCATGATGTTAGATAGAACTCAGAAGTATAATTTCAAATGCATTTACGTCCTAGGAGGCTAGAAATGCCCAAGTACTTTTTAACAATCATCTGTCCTCTCTACATACCTCTTTAGAGGAGCATATATAAAAAACCAAATCTGACTCCGAGTGTGACTCATCCATTCCAGCAGTTGAGTTAACAACTCCCAGTAGTTCAACAATACCCACCTTAGCAAGACTGCCTGTTTAAAAAACGACGCTGAGCACAAAGCTCAGGTCTTGAGGACCAAGTGTGGTTTTTACTAACTCCTTCCAAATCTGACTCCTGGAACTCACAAGTTCATTTAGTTCTGTAAAGAGAGAGAGAGAAGAGCTGGCCTGCCTAAGGTGAGCCTGGCACTGACTGATCCTCTAGTTAGAGGTTCTTAAAGAAGTTCTTAAAGAGAGGAAGCTGCAGGTACAGGCCTTGGAGAGAACTAGAAACCTTTCATGGATTTTTTTAGCACATATTCATTCTGATCGCCTGTTAAAAGGTGGCTTAGCTGCTAGCCTTTGGTGTATCTAAATTTTTCTTCATTAGGAATATGTGTATATGCTTACACAGAAAAAGGACAAGAAAATGTTGCAAATAAAATATTAAAAGTAGCTCTCTTTTGATGGTGGGATTATATTTACGTTTTATATTTTCTGTATTCTTCATTACTTTTTTTCAGTGGACCTCTATTATTTCTAAAATCAGGAAAAAATATTTTTAAAATTCTGCTTTTTCATATTGACTTTGTTGGTTTATGGATATGTTAAAATAATATTAATTGACATTATGGCTTTTTAATTATTTAATTATTTTGAATGGGCAGGGAAACAAAGATTGATTAATATCTTAGCTCAACATTATTCATATAAATCTTTCATAGGTACAGAATCCTGATTTTTTTACTCTCGCCTGTAGTCTCTGGTTATGTTAACCAAAAATAGCCTATTTTTAAAATATGTTTCCTGGAAATAGGAAAATAATTCAAAATTAATTTTTTTCATTTATTCTGTCATTTAATTCATTTATTGACTGCTACACACTAGATTTACAGAAATGAGCAAAATATAGTCCCTGACCTCAAAGAGTTAAAAATCCAGAAGGAAAGACTAATAAGTTGACAATCATAAATAATTATATACATATATAATACTCTTATATACATATATGTGTTTGTGTACACAGACCCATAAACACACAGACACACACACACACACACACACACACACACATATATATGGTTAGAACAAACTAAAAAGAATTCTTTCCATAGGAGATGATATCTAAGTTGAGTCTTGAAAAACGAGAGTTAATTTGGTGTCCTAGAAAGGAGGAAAAGGAAAGATCTGTGCAGCAAAAGAAATAGTATTTGCAAAGCTATCAAGCTATGAAATACTTTGGGGCATCCCAGAACTAATTCCCACTAAATAAAAAAGATTGAAATATGGAGCATATGTGAGTATGACAGAAGATGAGTCTGGGATTAGGTCACAAAGATTTTATAAACCCATTTTGAAGCGATTCGATTTAATTCTTCCAGCAATGGGAAGTCTTTAAATGCTTTCAAACAGAAATCTCAAAGTCACTTTCCAAACTCAATACATCTAGTTTCCCTCCCAAACTGCTTCTCATCTAGTAGTGTTTCATACACCAGTGAATGTCACCATCATCTGTGCTGACTCTTAAGCCAGAATTCTATGCAGCATCCTTGATATTAAATCTCCTTTTCCCCATATTCACCCCATCACCAAATTAGTAGTAAAGTATCTCTCCAATCCAATCCATTAATTTATCTTCCCTTCCACTGTCACTGCTTTAGTAGAAGTTGCCATTATCTCTCATCTGGACTATGATGGCAAAGAACTATCCAGTCTTCCCAAGTGCACTGATTCTCCTCCAATCTGACAGTCACATCAAAGCCAGACCTATTCAAAACGCAAATCTAATCCTGTCTTCACCATGTTTAAAACCTATTACTTTGCAATGCTGTTATGATGAAAACCAAAGACTTTAAAAAGGGCCCATAAGAACCAGCATATAGTTTGGCCTTTGCTGCCTCTCCCGTCTCTTCTCATCTCCCTCTCTGGGCTACAGTGATTCTGGGCTTCTCTCAATTTTTCAATCATATCGTGTCCCTACTTCCCCACCCTAGTTGCACATGCTGTTTCCTCTGTCTAAATGAATGCACTTTCCCCCTTCTCTGCTTCTCACCCCGGTCCTTCACTGTCATTTCCTCAGGGTAACCTTTCCTGATGTCCCCGTGTAGATCAGGTTTTTTCTTCTTCAGTGTGATTACTTGGTTGTATGTCTTTCCCACTAGACTCATTTTTATTTGCATTGTATTTTTAGCATCAAATGTAATGTCTGATAAATAGCAGTTCAGTCAATCTTTTTGAATAAGTGAATGAATGATATTAAGAATTTGTGTTTTAAAAACACTATTCTGATAACAATATGAAAAAAACAATTTTGCATGAACATGGTTAAAGGGAAGGAGAGGACTAAGAGATAAGTCTCATAATCAGGCTAGACATGACGGTTGTTTGAGCCACACGTGGCAGACAGAATGGAGAGGAGAGGGCAGATCTGAGCCCTTAAAATCATCTTATGTGACTAAGATTTCATTTGGAAACCAGGAAAATACCTATAAGCTCACAGGAATTGCCAGATATCTGTCACAGGAATCTGTAAATGTTTCTAGGTCTTCAGACCAGGAATTTTCCTCAAAGCAGTAAGTTTGATTCATTATTAATGCACAAGTTCTTTTTAACAACTGTAAGAAATTATCTTAAAGCAAATTTAAGGTGGTTGTATTTAGGGAAGGAACACAGTGGAGAAGGGAGATCCCAGAGTGTGAACATTTCAAAGGGTTTCTTATATGATATTGATCTAACCCCTCCTCCTGCTATTGGTCCAGATCTAAGCTTTGACTTGACTTCACTGGGGATGGGACATGACTATAAACAGAGTGCTATCTTTAGCTTCACACATGTGTTAGCTCTTGGGAACTAGAGCTTTGAGGTTATAAAGAGCTTACCCTAGATGAATGAAATAATATCATGTCTCATGTATGTCAGATGTCTTTAAAAAGACTTAGCCACCGTAGTGTAGTCTTAGGCCACAGCGAATTCCTGAGAGAACATGGCAATGCAGCAATCTACTTCAAAGACTTAGAAAAGTCATCTTTCTAATGTTCAAGAACAAATTTGAAGGCTATGACAGCTCCATGTTCCCGCCCTCTACCACCCACAATCATTGATTCAGCTCTTACATACACAGCTTTAAGGATTTTCTGTGTGCTTTGTAACTCGTGAATGTGCCTATTACGAACGATTTGCAGAAATTTCTCTTTCAGTTGGTGTGCTTCTTTGTCAATGGGCTCATCTTCTTAAATGTGGAAGAACATTAGGGCCATTCAAAGCACTCTGCAAGATGTCTGTTAGGGATGCAAATGTGCAGGATATGGACAAAACCAGAAGCCTCCCTTGTGAAACATTTGGATGAGGGGAATTTAATGGAGAGAGAGTGCTGCTACTTTCTGCTTAAGAAAAGATTTTTCATTATTCTTATCTGCATATTCTCTAACTCCACTTTCCCTCTTCTCCTCAGATGTGGTTATATATCTAGTCCTTGGTGACCTAACGTTCCTGTTTTAGACTGTACACCTCAGAGTTCTCATTCTCTTTCTTGGTTCTGCTATCAACTCTTTCCTATTGACTTTATGTTTTCACCTGCTTCTGTGACATTTAGACCAACATCTCCAATAGCATGCTAGACATTTTGAACTCAAGTTTAAGATGTCATAGAACAAGCTCATTATCTTTTCCCTGCCCCCATCCACAGAAACATTTTCTATCAGTGGCGATAAACTTGGTGTCAGCCTTCACTTAATCAAATGGTAATCAAGTGCTGTTGACTCTCCCACCATACCCCACAACTTCTCAAACCTGCCCTGATCCACCAGTATGCCTTTAACCTTGACCACCAATCATTTTCTCTGCTGATGCCCCTGGTTCATACGTTTCTTGCATTTTAACCTCAGCCAGTCTCTCAAAAATGCTCATCAATGTCCAGATTCCCTCACTCTCAACAGATAAGACCCAGGCTACCTATCACATGCTCCTTAAGCTTCCTCATTCTCCATCTCCAAATCCGTTTTTCTGTCACTTCCTATTTGAAAATAAGTATCTCACGTTTCCCCCAGTGTGTCCACTTCCCTGTGTCCTGAACTTTGCCTAGCATATTATTCTATCATTTTTGCTCTGTAGTTCCTTCATTTCAATATGCATTGATACTTTTTCCTTCATCTACGAATCTATGTAGATTTTACATTTCTTAAAGAATATAAAAAACACCTATCAAACCCCTTCTAGCCCTACCTTTTATTTCTGAGGAAATTTCTATAATAGAATTACCTGCATACTGTAACTTCAATTTTTTCTTCACCCATGTAACCACTTCGCAGTGTGTGATCAGCCATCACATTACTAATGAAGCCAGATTTTCAAGATCATCAGTAACCTCCTAATCACCAAACTCAATAATTTTTTTAGTCTTTCTTTTCCCTGACTACCTTGTTTACTTAACGTTTAACTATGTTTTCTTTTCAAATTTCTTTTACCTGACTTTACTGACATTGCCCTCACTGCTAAGCAGATCCTTTTCCTAATTTTACGACTAAACTTTCTCATCCTTTATTGGTTCTCTAATACTCTGTTTCTATTACTCCTCAGGTTTTTTTCTTCATGATCTTTTATTTTCCTTCATTTTCTACACATTCTTTCTTGTTACTTTTTCTCTATTGTTATTGCTTCTACTTTAGAACTCTTTTCTATGGAAACAAACCCAAGATTTGTGTTCCTAGTCCCAATCCTTTTCCCATATGTCCACCAATGATTCACTACCACAATATTTTCCCAAATTCTACATGTCTAAAATCAAGCTCATTATCTTTTTCACCCAAATGTCTCTACCTCCTGCATTCCTTTGTAGTGGCCCCAGAGGTTTTTCAATTTCCCATTTACTAAGCGCATTCATTTAACAAACACTTATTAAGCTCATACTGTGTGCGTTGAAGGATCCAAACAATAAACCAGAAACCACTGAAAATGCTTTACACAGAGGGAACTTAATACAGAATATTGGTTACACAGGTAATGAGAAAGCTGAGAAACCAAGCAACAGATGGTGAGCAACACGTAGATTAGCCATAGTTAACCCTAACTAGAAGCATGAGGAGAGGAGGTTTTGCTAGAAAGCTCAAGATTTAAGCTCACCTAGAGGAAGCTGCAACCATGTCAGAAGATAAAGCAACAGAAAAGACGCAGATGTTGCCAGAGATACTGCTCAAGGCAGAAAGAGAAAGTGAGAAATAGCCAAGATCCTCACTTCTTCCCATCTTCCAGTCTCCAAGAGTGCCTTCCACTGATCAACCAAACAAGAAACCAGTAATCATTTCCAGTAACCTGGAAAACGCATCCCCCAGAAGTCACCCCTTCCCCTACAACCTCAGGGAAGATTATACACCGCAGGGTCAGAGAAGAGTAAAGAATGGATCTGAGAGCAAAGTAGGCCAAAGATGGGTCACTCTGCCTCCACGCTTGCCCTTCTACAATATTTTACTCTCATAGAACACCATCAAGTTCCTACCAAATATGTTGCAACTATTCTTTGTAGGAAGTTATTCTCACACTCCCCTCAAAGAAAGGAGTCGCAAAGTCCCATCAGTCATTATTTTTGTCTCAATAATTCAGGAACTCCAGGTTTTATGCAGTCATTCACAGCTATTTCAGATATGGCTTCTCATTAATCTAGAGAACTAAATTGGGAAGTTCAGCACCACCAACTTGCCTTTATTAAAAAAAAAAAACAAAGTGTAGTCAGGAAAAGGGGGAGGGGTACGTAATATCCACAGTTCCTGCAATCTCCATTTCTGTAATTGGTGCCAAAACCATAGCTGATTTTTTTTTAAATAGCAGCTTTATTGAGATATAATTCACATGTTATACAATTCACCCATTGGAAATGTATAATTCAATGGTTTTTAGTATATTCACAGAGATGTGCAACTGTCAGCGCAATTTTAGAATATTCTCATCACCTCCAAAAGAAACTCTGTATTCATTTGCAGTCACTCCCCATTTCCTCCCACCCTTTGTTAAGATCACCCCATTTCTTTGGAGATCCATTCAAGACCCAGCCACCCCAGTTTTCAGGCACTATTGTGAACTCTGAAATCAGAAACACTTGCTGTCTGGGCTACTCATTTGGATTCCCTATTCATCTTTTTATGTATATGCTTTGCCTCCCCCCAATTAGATTATAAACCTCTTAAGAACAAGACCCTTGTCTTGATGGAAGAGATGGAAAACATACTTAGAAATGTAGCTGCCTCATTGAATTTAATCGTCTATTATTTGTTCTTTAAACAACTCATATTACTGAGAACTTTTCCTCTAGTAGAGATTATTTCTCCCAAGAAAATAATTTAAAACTGATGAAATAGATTTAACCAGTAAATTTAAGGAGTTCGTTAAAATACAAAAATGGAACACATAAGAAAAATCACATCAAAAATTATTTGTTATTCTCGTCTATTGCCAATATGCATTTAAGATGTGCTGGAAATGCTAATGTTTCTTTTATTGCAGCATTACAACAGTGACCCTTTACTGTGGTATGTGACAAAGGATGATACTAATCAATAAAGAAATAAAACAGATTCATTTCTTCTAATAGATGTTAAATTTACAAGTTAAACATGGAGTTAAATCTAAAGCACTTGTTAATTCTTTCAAATGTGTAAGTATTTATATGTGGTTTTGACTATCTGTAAAGATATCTTTCAGTCTGTTTCATGAAATAAACATTTAAATAATTAACACTTTAAAAATTTTTTTCTTATTTTTTTTTTAATAAATATCAGGACCTTGGGAAAGTAAACTCCCCTTCCTGTACCTGTGTATCTTTTCCTTTCTCTTCCCCTTCTTTTGCTTCCTTCATTCTTTCCTCACTATTTCCTTTTCTTCTGTTACTTTCCTTTTACTCCTTCCATTTCCCTTAGGAAGACATGGATTGGTACAACTTCTTATATGCATTAGAAATAACCTTGAAAAACTAAGGGAATTGAATGAAAATAACTGAAGAAGAGGAAGAGAGTCCACATAAAATCAGTGTCAGGTTTTCTCAATCTTTATATCTTCTGGTCATCATTAAAATAGTAAAGGTCATATATCCTGCTTTTCATTAAGCTCTGAAATAAATCCTACATTGAACAGTATTTTGAAATATAGAAAAATTTCCAAATTATACAACAGATAACATTTCTACAGTACTTATTTTGTGACTAGAATAGTGGGAATGTTGGGGATGTTACACAATCTAGTAGAGAAAGTTATATAAATGAAATAACAACAAGGCAATGGGAAAAAAATGCAATATAAAGTGCCACAGGAGCACTGAGCCAGGTCATTCATTTCACAAGCATTTCTTAATGCCACATCTTGCCAGGTATTATTTTAGGTGCTGGGGATACAAAGTATTTTCCCTCAAGCAAGTCATGGTTAATACAAAATTACCCTGCCATGTGCTATTCAAATGTCAAGTTGAAGGGCCGGCCAAGTGGTGCGTTGGTTAAGAGCTGGCTTGGGGTGCCAGAGGGCCCGGGTTCGGATCCTACATATGAGGGCCAGTGACACTGCCCTCCACAGCTAAGATGCTGAACAACAGCTCAACCTGGAGCTGGGCTGTCATGAGTCGCCGGCGACGGCGTAGGCTGCAGCCCCTGTGGCAGTGGGCTGCCATGGGCTACCGTGTATGGCCAGCAGCCAGCGTGAGCGGCCAGCAGCCGCCATGAGTGGCTGTCCAGAAGCTGGCGACTGATGTGCCTAACCCAGGAAGAGCGCAATGATGATGCCAACTTAGGCCAGTGAAGCAACGTCCTCCACAACTAGACTGAAGAACAAAACAACAGCAACTTGTCTGTTCCCCTCCCCACAATTCCCCAGCGCTGTTCCAATTCCCCAGTAAAAATCTTTAAAAAAAAAAATGTCAAGTTGAAGGTGAATATAGAGTATTATGGAAACCAAAGGATGAAACTAGGACAGAGGGAGAGATTTCAAGAGTATGAGGAAAGCTTTTGAAAAGAGGCTACTCCAGAGTGGTATCTTAAATGATGAATAGGAGTAGAATATAATCTCATAAGAAAAAAAAAAGTGTGTGGAGGTGGGAAAAATAAGAACAGAACATGCCAGAAGGAAGGGCTGGCACCTGATCTTTATAGAGAGGTAAATACATGGTGCCCTAAAGGACCAAAAATTGGCAACTCTGACTTTCAAGGTGTTCCTGAGGAATTAAGAGGAGATAATACTGCAAGCAAGAAGGAGAAGTAAGCAAGAACCAGGTCATAGAAACCTCTGTGCCATCCTAAGGACCTCAGATTTTATCCTGAAGACAACAGGGAGCCATTGAAGAATTAGAGGGGTGGCATGATCGACTCTGAGTTTTAGAAGAATCAGTCCACTTCTGCAGTGATGGGAATATTGCTGGTTGAGGATTGGGGGGAAATGTAAGGGTGGGTAGACGGGGACCCACAAAGAGCCTTTCTTGAAGTCCCCAGATGAGAAATGATGAGTGCCTCAACTAAGGCAGTGGCAGTAGGGATGGAGAAGAGGAAGAGTCTAGAGAGAGCTTAGAAACAATACTGCTTGACTTTAATTGTGTAGAGAGTGTACTGAACTGGTGAAACTTAAGGGTGATTCTCACATACCTGCCTTGTGCCAACAGGTAAGAAATTAGGCAGAGGAATATTTGTGGGACGACCAAATGAGTTCAATTTTGAATAGCTATGCTTAATGTTCTCAGAGAACATGAAGAAAGAGGTTAATGTGTATGTGTGTGTGTGTGTGTGTGTGTGTGTGTGTGTGTGTGNGAGAGAGAGAGAGAGAGAGAGAGAGAGAGAGAGAGAGAGAGAGAGACTGATGACACAGCATAAGAGGAAACTTGGATGAAAACACGACCTCGAGGAATAGCAATATTTAAGCATCCTGCAGAGGAAAAGAGAACTGATAAATGGCAGATAAGCAGTTAGAACAAAAACTAGAGAGAGTGCGTGAACCACACGAGGAGTTTCAAGAAAGAATAGACGATCACATCAAATGCCACAGGGCGATATGTAAATTTGTTCCTTTATACTTTTTTGTTTTCTACAATTTTTCTATTCCCAGCCTTTATTTTAATAAATAAAACCTCTCATACATAGCCACCATTACTTCATTTTTATCCCATCCTGAAAATGATTTCATTAGAAAAAGAATTCTCTTGGTAAAGCCATGGGGGATAACAAAATTAGTTTTAGAAGGTCATTCTAACTGAAGGCAGTTTGGAGGCTTCAATAACAGTCCCAGAGATGACAGAGAGAAGGGAAAGGATTCAAATTAGAGGCAAATCGTGAAGGACGAAGGACGTGAGAAAGTCACAGGTGTTTAGAGATACCAGACTTGAGTATGTGAGAAATGAGATTTGAAAAACAATGTAGGCCTTGTGTTGGGGAAGAGAAGAGTAGAAGATAATGAAAGCCAATACAGTGCATTCTCTTTGCTTTTTATTCTAGGTATACTCTGGTGGAGATTGATGCTATTCATCAAATATTGCTAGCTCTCCACCTCCCCAGCATATGGTAGAATTGCATTTCTTGCACACACCTGTGGATGAGTGCACCACATGGTAAGTTTTACCCAATAAATTGTGGGCAAAAGGAACTGGGATCCCTTGCAGGCCAGAGTACTTACTTGCTAATGGAAGACCCTTTAGAGCTCTTTTTCCTCTGTCCTATAACTATCCATGTTGGAGTTCCGGCTGTTCAGGCAGGCTGGGAGCTTGAATGATAACAATGAGCCGCTGACCCACAACAGACACGTATCATGAATGAGAACTAAACTTTCATTGATTAAAGCCACTAAGTCTTGTGGATGTTACCTCAGAAAAACCTATCCTGTGCTGGTGGATATACACTCCCCGGGTGATTTCATAACCTTCCGTATCCTCAGCTGTCACTTGTGCATTGATGAACCCAGGTCCAGAACTCCAGCTTGCACTCCTAAAACCCAGACCTGTTTTTCCATCTAGCTGTGTTGGGATGTCACAAGCATTCAAATTGGCCAACCTAAAACTGAACTCATTAGCAGTGACAGCATTTTTTTCTGAGCACTTACTCGGTCCCATGTGCTATCATACCTTTTATATAAATTATATCATTTCATTCACATAATAATCCCAAGAGCAAGATACCATTTATATCCTGGTTTAGAGTCTAAATCCTAAGGGGAACAGGAGGTGGTAAAATAGATGGAGAAGGTACTGTTAGAGAGGTAGAAGAGAACCAAGAGACTCAAGGCTGAAGACAGTGAAAACCAATACTGAATGCTCCAGAGAAGTCAAAGGAGATGGGAAGAAAGTGATTCCAGTTCTGTGCAGTCAGGAAGTTACTGGTGATTTGGGGGCGGGGGTGGGGGGGACATTCACACTGCAGCGAGGTTAGGAGTAAAGGAGATATGAGGAAGCAGAGAGAGTGAAGATGGAGAACTCAAGAACTTTAATGAGGATCAAGGGAAGAAAGAAGATAAAGTATTAGCTGAAAGAGGGCTCAAGTTTGAAAGGTTTAATTTGGGGATTGTTTTTAAAGAGAAGTAGGCATGTTTATAAGCTCATGCTTACAGGCTAAGATGAGAATTTAAACATACGAGAGAGGACGAGAGAAGAGTTGATGGTGCAAACTCTAGGAAGAACTAGACAGAAATGTACCATGAGCACAGATGAAGGGTTTAGAATTAGGTAGGAGGAAGGATTAATATTCGTCCGAAGTTAGATAAGAAAGGGCATGGACAGATTTGGAGGGAATCTGGATTTAAAACCGTTCATGTTCATAGTCTCCAAAATCCTTGTTAATATGGCAAGGCTGTCTGCTCAGAATTCAAGGAGGAAGGAGCAGAGGGTAGGTACACTTAAAATATTTATTTGAACTTAGAAAAATAATGAAGTTAAAAATGAAATATTAAAGAAGCAAAATGGAAAATATTTTTTCAGAAAATAGTAAGTTCCATGAGTCAGGAGTGAGTGCTGATTCTAGGCCATAACTACCTGCTGTTTAATCATTCATGCTTCTATTTATAGTAAGATGGTTGGAGCTTACAAGTAATCTTGAATTTCATTGCTTGCTGTCAGTTTAATTTCCTCCAGGAATAAGCCTTTTATTTGAACCACTGATTTGTCCCTGATATGTGATTTAAGTGGTTCTCAAATTGGGAAGAAGTCCAGTCAGGCTGAAAGATCACTGAAGAGGTAATTAGCAAGTTTCTCCCCTAAATCTATTCCTACCACCAATAGTCATCATCTCCCCAAAACTGCTTTACTTCTCCAACTATGTAATTATCCAAAAGTCCATTCCAGTTCTAATTCCTTCTATTCCACCCCTTTACCTGCCCATCTCCACGTGTAGTAGAAGGGTTTCTGACCTTGGAAGAAGAGAAAAGACTCAAGAGACCAAAGCATTTTGGATAAATCCCCAAAGTGCAACATCAGTCTTTGCCAATCAAGAACCTGCTCTCCTAAATGTACATCTGTCCTCAATGGTCCAAGGAGGTTATCAACCTGAGGACTTTCTGGTACATATTCTGGCTCAACACAGAAGTCAGGGGGGCTCCCTATGGGGTGCAAGAAAGATATGTGTGAACATGGCTGTAATATGTGGTCTATGTGTGTATGTGTGTAGTGTGTGTATGTGAGGTATGCATTAGTGTGCTATCAGATGCTATAATAAATAAATCCTACAGAGTAGTAGCTTAACATGAAACTTGTCTCTTGCTCTCTCACATAATGGCCCAGTGCAGGTATTCTTGGTTGGTGAACGTTTTTCCCTATGCAGTAGTTCAGGAACCCTCACTCCTGCCACCTTGGGGCTCTTCCATTTCCTAAGGTCTCAGAATTCACTGCACTCAGGCACAAGGGGAAAGAGAGGGGAAAGATATGTGTACTTCTTAAACTAGAAAAAGATACACATCATTTCCTTTCACACTTTTTTGGTGAGTCTTGATCACAAGACTTCATCTTGAAGCAAGTAAGGGTGGTAACAGTGGCCCCTCACAAGGCACTATTTCCCAGCAACAATGCGGAAGGTGTAATATAAATATTTATGGACCGTAAGCCATCTCTGCGCAGCCTGCCCCTCTGAGTCACCCTTATTTCCACGCATAAAACTTACTTTGCCTCCACAAGGAAGTCAACCCAAAGTCCCATCCAGTCACTGTGTCTGGGCACAAGTACAGGACCCCTTGGTGGTGGATGGCATTTTTCATCAGGGACAAGTATATTTCCTCTTGGGCCAGTGGCCCATCATCCAATTAAAATTTCCGTGGTGTAAAGAAAAGCGTGGAAGAAATTTAGCAGCCATGGTCCACAGTAATAAGAAATCCTTCCAGGAAGTAATAATAAAGGACCCTTGCCTTTGCAATGGAAGAAGTTCCTTGTTTTGACTCTGCTTCTGCTCTCTTCGAGGTGCTCCCTTGTCCATAGACCTGGCTCTGTTTCCTGGGAGTTTCTTTTTATCTGGTCTGCTCTATGGCCACCTTTGACCTGGGCACTTGGTCTTTGCAGGCTGCACAACTTCTTCAGCCCACGTCCTCCTGGTGCAGTTTGGAAGCCTTCAGGCTGACTCATAATCACAAACTTTTTGTGGTCCAGGTTTGTGATGACTTTGCCAATACAATTCCCTCAAAAACTTCATAGGCTTCTAATCTAATTGTTTCTATTCAGCTCCATGTGCCAGAAGCCTGAGACATAGTATTCAACGCTGCTTAACTTCACAGCTTTCTTGCCCTAGGTCTTTCTTTCATTTTCATGGTGGCTTCTTTGAGGCCACCTAGAAAATAGCCATGGGTGAGAAGGAAACATCCTTAATAAGTTCATTGTTGTAAGAGTAAGTTTTCTGTTTAACTAAAAAAAAAAAAAAATCCCAAAGGACCTTTGTTCAAACTTCCTTTTGTGCTCATCGCTTGGTGTTTAGAGTCCAAAAGCACTGGATTTTTCCAATCTTGCGAGTCCTCAAATTTTGAGAATCTTCTCTATTATTTCTTTCTTTCTTTTTTTTTTTTAAAATTTTTATTGGGGAATTGGGGGAAGGGGAACAGACAAGTTGCTGTCGTTTTGTTCTTCAGTCTAGTTGTGGAGGACGTTGCTTCACTGGCCCAAGTTGGCACCATCATTGCGCTTTTCCCGGGGGAGGCAGATCAGTCGCCGGCTTCTGGACGGCCACTCACGCTGGCTGCGGCTGCTCATACTGGCTGCTGGCTACACACAGTAGCCCATGGCAACCCACTGCCACAGGGACTGCAGCCTACGCCGTCGCCGGCGACTCACGGCAGCCCAGCTCCAGGTTGAGCTGTTGTTCAGCATCTTAGCTGTAGAGGGCAGTGTCACTGGCCCTCATATGTGGGATCCAAACCGGGGCCCTCTGGTGTCCCAAGCCAGTTCTAACCACCGCGCCACTCGGCCGGCCCTTCTCTATTATTTCTGCTTAAAGTCTCCAACTCTTTCCGAAACTCGTCTTCTAGCTGCTGGTAGCTGCTGCATTCCTTAGCATGTGGCCATGTCATTCCAATGTCTGTCTCTATGGTCACATGGTGCTCCCCTCTTTGTGGTGCATGGGTGTGTGTGTGGGTGTGTGTATGTGTCCTTGGAGCTCCCCTTAGCATTTCTTTCACTTATATCATGACTAACATTTCATCACAGAACCATAGCAAACCCAAATTTGGGTACAACCAAAGCTCACAATGTAAAATAATGAAAGGAGGGGCATTCTCAGGGCTCCAACTGACAGGCTCCCAGTCCCATGATTCTTATTAGCTAAACATGGTTTCCTAATTTATTCTGCTGCTGAAAGGATCTTTCTACCCCTTCATGCCTTGATGCCTCCTTGAGGGCTTTGGGGAATTTTTCAGACATAATTGCTCACCCTAGCCTCCCGCTAAGAACTCCGAGTGAGAGGGGATTTAGGGGCAGAACTCTGAGCTGTGTCCTTGTGAAACAGAGAATGTCATCCCCACCCTGGAGTAGCCTCATTGAGGAAGTAAACAAAGTTAAGGAGTGGGTTTGGGGGTTCTAAGAGGAGAGGAAATGGGGAGAACACCTGCTTCTTGGTCTGCTGTCTCTACTTTGGTAAAACAAACAAAAGCCCAAGATTTTCACAGACATGAGCTTATCTTTGTCTTTTCATAGACATTTGAGGTTGTCAAGTGAATTGTCTTTAATGCTTCCCGCCCCCTCCCAAAGAAGACATAGTATCAAAGGACTGAACACACTCAATTTCATGAACCAATAAACACAGCTTTTGCATTAATTACCCTTTTTAGCTCCTTCAAAAAGAGTGACAAGTGTTATCAGAAAGATGTTCATTATTGCCAGGCTTTATCTGATGGAAAAGAAAGTCCCACCAGCCACAAACTGTGAAGATTTCCAAATGAGGACCAGCTGTCAATTAAGGGAACAGGGCCGGCTGCTCCCAGATAGTCCCTCGCGCATTTTATTAGCAAGAACAGGCTACTGGTAAGACTTCTCCTTTGTACAGCTTTCTCTCCATTGGTGGCCTGGATCAATAGGAAGCCAGCATTTCTGGTTCTGGGACTGATACTCAGTTCAGGTGTGTACTGGTGTCTATTGGTCATGACCATACTATGTGACCTGTACCCTGGTCCATCACTGAAGGATCCAGGTAAGGGATCAGTCTTGCCTAAGCTGGATCTGTCAAAGGCTCCTTCCGATGCCTAATGGTGGGGCCTGGAGACCAACTTCCACTGAAGCTGAGCTGAGGTTACAGCAAGAGTTGAAGAAAGAAGGAACAGTAGTTTCTGCTTCTGAGACACCAGGGGCAATAAATAAATTCCAATCAATTCCTTTTTCTTTAAGCTAGAAAGGATTGATTTCTATTTCTGGCAACCTAAAGATATCAAATTAATATTTCCTTTGGGATGTAGCTTAGAAACCACCAAGCTAATTATACTTTCAACATACTGCTGAAAATGAACCCTAAATCCTCCTGGAGACAGACCTCAACATTTATTTTAATTTATTTCATATATATATATATATATATATATATATATATATATATATATATATATATATATGGAGAGAGAGAAAGAGAGGGAGAGAGAGAAACAATGTATACCCATTTAAGAAAGAAAAAAACTGTATTAAAATTGTAATATTGAATATGTGTCGAATAACAAAAGATGAGTACAAGTCATGTGTATACATTTTTTGGCACCCCTGGTATCTACGTGTATGTGTGTATATTACTTTCCTGTGACCCCTCAAAAATGTTTTCAAGAGACTTAAGAATTTATCACACTCTACACAGAGACTTGACCTGTTTCTTACTAGAGTGTAGAGTGCAGTTGGACTTGGGGATGTCTGGCTGAATATAGAATGTTAACTAGAGAACAGAATTAGAGCGACTCCTATGTTTAAGCATCCAGAAACTTCCCTTGAACACCCCCTACCTCACTGCTGTCCAAGGCAGCTTCACAGAAAATTCCCCTGGCACCTCAGACGGTGGATTTCCAGCAAGATCTATAAGCATGGCTCCACACTGACTTCTGTTCTATCCTCTGAGCCACTGCCATGCCCTCCCCCCCATGAGGTCTGGGTCTGAGTCCTAGAGGGGTCCTTTCCATGGGGGCTCTATCTCGGCTCTCAGGGTAGTGGCTGCTGTGTATCTCTATAATTCCTGTATTTTTAGGGTTTTCTTCCTTCAGACTCAGACAGGAATTTTCCCCCATCAGGTCTCTGGCTCTCAATCCTACGAACTATACCACTGAATCTCCTGGAAGTCCAGTGTGCAGACAGCAGATGATGGGACTTCTCAGCCTCCAAATCGTGTGAGACAACTCCTTAAAATAAATCTCATTTTATAATCTCTTGGTTCTGTTTTTCTGGGGCACCCTGTCTTACACACCCCACTTTAGAGATGAGGCAACCGTGGCTCAAATAAGATGAACAAGACACCTATACTCACACAGCTACTCAGTGGAAGAGACAGAATTAGAATACCGATTCTGTCTGACCACAAGACTGCTCTCCATGATCTGGAGATTTCCACAGCCCACACAATGCCTGGAGACGTTAGCACTGTAACACGGCAACTGCAGATCGTGCCTTTCGGCTTAATGTCTTCTAAACCTGTGCTCTCAAGGTGGCCTGTGGCCCTACGCCAGCTTGCAAACTGTTTGTTACCTATGTGCAGTGAGATAAATACAAATACTGAGATGAGGCATGTAGAAAATTTTATAGTGCTACAACATCCAGGTCCATTGCTATTGTATTTTACAAATGTACATTTTCACACACACACAAAACGACAGTTAAGAAAAGAATAACTAATTCCCTTCCCATAGATAATTTTCTAAGCCCCCAGATGAAGTATTAATGTACCTCTGTAATTGTTGCTACTCTTTGAATCAGATGTTGAAAACCTATTGTCAGGTTGGGAATAAAAGGAGATTATAGCTGGTAAAATTGTTACAGATTGTAGGCATGCAATAAAGCACACATGAGATTAATTATCTTTGTATACCATTTAGAAGCATACAGATCTATAGAGACTTACGGAACCTTTTTTGGACTTCACAATGTTTACTCATATTAGTATAAGCACCAATATATTCCCTGACTTCTGTACCAATAGTCAATTAGGGAAATTTCAAGTAGGTCATCTAAATCAAAATGAAAGTAGATATATTTAGGTATATTAAATTATTTTTGATTCAAGGTGTGGTATAAGTATGTAAATATATCCAAAATATAATAATATGTATATCACATATGTCCTTAGGTCTCAATGTATTTCCTCTTAATAACTTAGTTATTAATACATTAGCTAGTCATCGTGTATTTACTGAGTGACTGCTGTGTGCACTGCTAGGCTTTGTGGGTGACTCATAAGTGATATGAGTAGCCTTGTGGGGTCTCTAATCTGACCCAATCTCAGTACTATGAAAAGCAGGGTAGAAAAGCAATAATGAAAGTCAGTGGTTAACAAAGAATTAAATTCTGTGGGATAAATGACAAATATTCCAGGAGTTCAGAAAACACAGAGATCAGTAAGTGCGGGAATGATCAAGCCATAGAAAGGGAGGATTTGAGTTGGTCCCTGACCATGTGTTGTGGCTAAAATGACCTGATTTGAGCAAGAGCAGAAGTAGTACAAAGCTACCCAGATGTAGAAATACTTTAAACTAGGATGATGCTACAAGAAATACCTTGGTGCAGCTCATACATAGTGAAATTTAGAAAGGGAATACCAGAGTCCACTTGATCACCACCCACAGCACATAAATTCTGCCTTTCCTTTAGAATTTAAAAGCTGTCACCATGGAAGTGGGAATGCGTGTTGTAGACGTTCTTCTTCAGGAAATGTAAAAGAGGCCTGTAGGATCCGTCTGGTAACTTTTTCTTTGACTGATTCTACGTGACTACTAAGTGGAGGCATGATTACAGATGGGGCTGAAGAAGACATTTCTGGAGAAGGTTGGAATAAATTCATTTATAATTCTGCCTCCCTTACAAATGTTACATTTTACAGAATCTCCTGGCCAAAGAAATGAACTACCTGTATAATAACAGTTTCCCCTTAAATTTCCTTTGAAACATGTTCAAAAGAAAACAAAAACTTAAACACATTACATATATCCCTGTATTTTTAATTAAGAGGCACTAAATATAGTTACTTTTGTTGGGAGGAGAGAATCCAGGAACACAAAGTTTATGCCTCTATATTTCATGGAATGGATTGGAACTTTTTTATGTTAAAAAAAATATGTTTAGATTTAGAATATTTTGCCATTGTTCTTGCTGTCAGGTTTTATTTTTTTTTTCTTAAATTATCATTGGTGTCTTTGCTTTTGCAACTGCTCTTTCTTTATCCTCTGTTATTTACTGTTTGTACTGATGCAGACTAATAAAACATAACCAAACAATTGGAATTGTCTAGAATAAAGGTAAACATTTTGAATGAAAATGTGAATTACTCTTCAAGAACTTTAGGTCTTTGACATATATTACTTGATCTTCTATTTGAAAAATATACTACCATTCTTTTTCAGAGATTATAAAAATAATTTATTTTCATCATAGGAAGATGAAAAATCGAAATAGATCATTCAAATGATCGTAATGCCATTTCCTGGAGACAATTTGATTTCTATATCGCAAAGAACCTGAGGGGGACTTCTAGTATTGTAGTATCATCAACTCTGTCTGTCGATTCTCACTTGAGACAGACCTTAAGAAGAAGACTCTGATTCCCAGGAAATGTGACCCTCCATTTCTGTAGTCTGCAATTTGATGTCTTCAGAAATCTTCTACCCCACTCCTTCTCCCGGCCCCAGAGAATCCAAGTTTCTAAGTGCAATCATAAGGTAGAGAGGTACACCTTTTCTTTTTCTTTTTTTTTTCTTTTTAAAGATTTTTATTGGGGAATTGGGGGGATGGGAACAGTGCTGGGGGATTGGGGAAGGGGAACAGACAAGTTGCTGTCGTTTTGTTCTTCAGTCTAGTTGTGGAGGACGTTGCTTCACTTGCCCAAGTTGGCACCATCATTGCGCTCTTCCCGGGCGAGGCAGATCAGTCACCGGCTTCTGGACGGCCGCTCACGGAGGCTGCTGGCTGCTCACGCTGGCTGCTGGCTACACACGGTAGCCCATGGCAACCCACTGCCACAGGGACTGCAGCCTACACCCTTGCCGGTGACTCACGGCAGCCCAGCTCCAGGTTGAGCTGTTGTTCAGCATCTTAGCTGTGGAGGGCAGTGTCACTGGCCCTCACATGTGGGATCCGAACCGGGGCCCTCTGGCATCCCAAGCGAGTTCTTAACCATCAGCCACTCGGCCGGCCCGAGAGGTACACCTTTTCAATTTGCTGTGCACACCCTAATTTGTTGTCCTTAAAATTCTGGCATTTTTTAAAAGCACAAAGTCACCCTCATTTTAGCTAAATATATTCCGTGTAGAAAAATGTTGTTACTTTCAATCTTAAAAAAATCAATTGAATTATAGTCACTTTTTGGTCAATGTTCCTATGGAAATAACACTGTTAAGAAGAAAAAATTGTTCAGCCTTGGTTAAAATTAAGAGGAAATGTAGCTCCCAATGGTGGCTATTGTAATAAGCCTAGGGAGAAAGTGTCCTGCTAGCAT
Organism: Hipposideros armiger; assembly: GCF_001890085.2. NCBI lineage: Eukaryota > Metazoa > Chordata > Mammalia > Chiroptera > Hipposideridae > Hipposideros > Hipposideros armiger. The sequence continues at coordinate 226,782 of NW_017731556.1, forward strand.
AAGTCTCTTATAGTTGTACAAAGATAAAGGATAAAAGGTGAGAAAATAGTAACATTCCTTGAAAACAGGATCGTAGGGAACAAAGAGCATTGATAAAAGATGATCCCAGGTAATAAAAGGTCTCTCAATTTAAACCTCTCCTGGTCCTGTCTCTTTATCTCTACTGAGAGAGGGCAGTGTGCTTCCTGAGATATTTAACCATGAAGTTTCTGTTTAAACTCTCAGTAATACAACTTTCAACCATAAAGCATATAAAGATCACAAAGCTCATAAATATTTTTGATTTATGAAATCAAATGCAGTCCCATAATTTATGAAAGGGTGCTCCCAGCCTTATCCTCGATAACCCTTTCTACTGGACATCATTCACTGCTTGCTGTTAATCAGATAACCTTACATATCATCTTGTCCTTGAAGATGCATGAAGTAGGTGTCTGCAGGTTCTAATCCAAATGCACAACCAGAAACCCTTTTTCTCCCACATTCCTGAAATCTGGGCTGTCATCAAAATTTCACTGGACTGGAAAAGTCTGAGGGAAACAAGGAAATGGTGCAGTCATTCAACAAATAGTCATGGAGCACCTACTATGTGCTAGATAAACATAGTCCCTTTTCCCAACATTAAATTTATTTTATTTTACAGACTCATGGATTCTGATATTATGTTCTTCCTACTGTTTGGTGTTAATATATGGTGATACAAAATGAAATTGGCTCTTTTTAACATTCTTACTTTGCGAAACAAAATGTTGACCGATCAATGCCAGTCTCCAAATTCATTTTTGCATGTTTACTGCTCCTTGAAAACCACAACAGCCACAACTACTGATCTTGCTCCTTCCCTTCCAGACTATGTTTATTCATGACTATATCTCCAGTTTAAACCAGTGACTGCCAATTTGTATTGATTAAATAAATGATTACTGGATGGATGCATGGATGGATGGATGAAAGTGTTCATCTTTCTGACCCAGACAATTTACTGATTAGAAAGACTAAGTTGGACTAAGCCAGAGAACCATGCAGATGCGCCTAAATGGACCAACATCCTTTAATAATAATAATGATAAATAATGACATTATCATTATTATTAATTGCTTCACATATGCTATCATTGCTCTAAGTACTTTGTGTATGCTATCCCATTTACACCCCAAAATAGGGAAATGAATCTCTAAAAAAATATAGTTTTATAACCCCATTTTATAGAGAGGAAACTGAGTCACAGAGAAGATAAGAAATGTGCTTCAAAAGATGCATCCCAGATTCCATTCTGAATGACCACATTATACTGCCTCCGTTTTATAAAGAGAACAGCAAGAAAGTGAACCAGAAAGGAGTATAGAAAATTCACCTGTGGGGGCCAGCCAAGTGGCTCAATTGGTGAAGAGCTTGCTCAAGAGTGTGAGCTCTGAGCAACAGGGTCGCCGGTTTGATTCCCAGCCCGAGCTGAGCTGCTGCTGAGCTGCCAACAGGTGGCAGGATGGCTCAGCTAAAAAAAAAAAAGAAAAGAAAATTCACCCGTGACTTCAAGTCCACACACACCAACCTCATTCATAGCAATGCCACTCTATCTTAATCATAACATCAAGCAATGTGTATTTTATTTCCAGATTTTCTCCTGCGTGTTTTAGGCATGTGCCTCAGAATCCATTCTATCCTCTGCAAGGTCTAGCATTATGTCATGCTCATAGTAGGCACTCAAAAATATTATTTGGATTCAATTAAGTTATTTTGAAGTTTCTGAGATTCACATCCCACAGGTGCATCCTGAAAACCCACACGACTAAAGAAATCGAGCATGAGATTAAAGCACAAAGAAGCAGAGGGACAATTCCTGACATCATGGAACGTCCTGAGGGATGAAAATAAACGTATACAAACCACCCGAGGCTCTGAAAAATGGATCAATTATGTCAGGATAACCAGGGAAGTACCCCAACTCCAGCAAAGCTTTGAGCAAAATCCTCATGATTCAGTCCTTTCTCGGTGGTGCATTGAAAGCACACACACCATTAACAGTACTTAACCAACGGCTTTTCAAAGTTACATAAATTATTGCCATGACAACTATTTTTTTTAGCAATAAAATTATGGAAACTGTAATTTGCCTGACAGGTAGAAGAGCTTTATCATTTGCTATTCAGAATGAGTTTAATGTTTACCCCCTTGGCAGTCATCACACAAGGCATCTGTGTAATAATTCAGGCATTTCTGGCCTTAGAAAAGGGGCACCCCAGAGGAACATGGGAGGTGGGCTGTTTGGATTTCAGGAGGCTTTGTCCCCAGAGGCAGACACAAAAATGATGGTTGGAGTTCCACAAGTATCCACAGATGCCTAAATAACCCATAATTTGGCTAAATTGGACTACTTTGCAGGGGAGCAGGGGTTGGGTATTGTGTCTATTTTCATAATTAAACAGCAGAAAAAGCAATAAAACTGAGAAAATAAATTCAACTTGAAAAAGAACCTCTGGATGCTGTCAAGGCTTCAAGGCTGACCACGATGCTTTGCTACTTTACCCTGTTAATGAACTTCATCTCCAGCTACTCCCTTTCCGCTCCCATCTCACAGGCTTTTCTCTCTTCCTCAATCTTTGCAGGCTGCTCTGAGCTCAAAATCTCTGGACGTGCAGCTGCTTCTGTCTTTGAAGCTTCCCTCTGCCACTAGCTTCCCCACATCACCTGGCCACCCCTTACTCATCTTCAGATCAGACCCGGGGCCATCCAGATGAGATCAGGTCCCCCTTATAAAGTGGCTTAGCATCCATGGCTGGCACTCATGCGTTTAACTCAATCCTAACTATTAGGAATGGGTCTAGTTGCTTGTTCTAAGTACTTCTTTAACCCTGTCTCCCGAACTCGACAACAAGCTCTATCATGTCTGGGACACTGTCTGTCCTGGCCACCTCTATGTCCCCATCAGCTAGCACAGCCTGTGTGTTTTAAAAGCAATCTTGATAAAAATGCAACATGCACATGATTCTTACATTGTGCAGTGGTTTGAGGATGCTGCCTCAGAAAGGTAACAAAGGAAGAGAAAAAGGATCTTCCTTAGATGCCAAAAAAGAAGGGAGGTTAGATTTTCCGCAGTGGAATAAGCGTTGGGGGGAAAAATTGTCAAAAGAAATGAGCAAATACATTCCCAATCCTCTCATTTCAAAAGGAAGAAGCAATTTGTAGGTAAGACCCTTTGCATCATACAAGTCCTAGAACTGACCAGAACGAAGTGTCATGCCAATAGCCTAAGGCTGCCAGAATCAAGGAAGTAACAGGGCTACGGCATAGGCTGAAGTCAAGACGTACCTGGCAATTCATTTGTTTAGTGCAAACACAAACTAGGGTTTGCAGCTCAGGAAATGACTTTTCAGAGAAGTACAGTAATACTTTGGTTTGCGAGCATAATTTGTTCCAGAAACAAACTACTCGTATTGCAAGACATTGCTCGTTTACCACATTAAAATGTATTAGAAATGTTTGCTCGTCTTGTGGAGCACTCACAAACCACGTTACTCACAATCCAAGGTTTTACTGTATTTCTTTGACTTGATAAACATAGTTTAGTTTAGCTTAGCTTATTTTTTATCTTTTCTTCATTCATTTAATATTTTTTGTTTTTCTAGCACTCACTCTTTTACCAAGACCTGAACCAGGTCTCAAAGATACAAGATTAAAGAGACAAACTCTGTTGGAAAACTCATAATGAGCAAACTGGACAAATAATTATGGGACAGTGTCCAAGTCCTGTGTGGAAATTGATTCACATAAAGAAATCATTAATGGGCTTGTCTGAAGGAAAGGGGAAATGTGAACGTGTTGTGGGGGGAGGGATCATGAGCGCCACCACTGGACTGAGGTGGCCTTTAGGCTGAGACAGAGGAAAAGGTGCTCCTGGGTGAGCGAGGGAAGGGCGTGTGCTGAGCAACCCGTGTGGCAAGAGGCTAGATGGAGGTACAGTTTTGTTTTGTTTTGATCTCACACTATTTTTCCCACCCTCCCTCACATCCCCTCTCTCTGGTGGGCTCCAGGGCTGCAGGGAGAAATATGTGCTTGCTCGTAAAGCAGAAGTTGCCTTCTGACCTTCTCAGCTAAAGTGTAAATAAACCACAGCTGTGCCACGCAAGAAGGAAGAGAGGTCCAAAGAGTGAGAAAGACGAGACCTTCCCAAACTGGAATGAAGGTTAAGGTAAGAGGGAAAGATGAAGGTTTCATGGGTCTGAGGTGGTACAATTTGAGCGGTCTTTTAAAATACGAAAAATTATAAATACAAAATTAGATAAAAATCAATTTAGATGAAGAAGTCACCACAAATTACAAATTTTAAAGCCATTAAAAAAAACAGAAAACATCACAAATCCATAAATACACTATTTTTATGGGTGAGCTGCCCTACACAGCTATAGAATACCACTTTCGTTTACATTTTTAAGCTGCATATAATTTCTTCAATGATTTCTTCATATGACAAATGTGTATGTTCTACAGAAAAGGTAGATAATTCAGTATTTCTTCTAGCATGGTCAATTGAATTTGGGTATATCATTATATTTTGTTGTCATTCGAAGTTTAGAAAAGCTTCTTTCAGCTTACAACTTCTTTTGCTATTATGTAAATTTTTAGAATTATTGTTAAATTCAGGAAAACCTCTATCAAGTTTCTACTACATATGAGCTGGAAGAATTCAGGTCATTTCAAGTTATTTTTTTGCTGTGACCAATTTTAAGGACCCTTTTAATTGATGACATCCATTGATCAGTTTATCATCAATGTCTTTATTGCAGTGTTGTATTATTCATGTATAATATGAACACTGAAGTCATTATTTTTTGTCAAAACAGCAAGAAATTTCAATCATTTTCCAATATGTTCATATGAGTTACTGCTCTTCATTAATTGGATTATTAAGCAATACAGGGGCATAGTCATGACTTCTGTGTTTCACTACCTCTCACACAGAGAGAATTTTTGGCTCACAAAAGAATTAAGTTATTCATAGGGTTTCAGCGAGAACAGTAGCATACAATAACAGCCAAATAATCACATTTAGTATAGACTCAACAACAAAGTAGCAATATTGGGTATCTGGTTTACTTATTTAACATTAAGTTTGATACATTTTCTCATTATTTCATCCTGATAAATGATGTGGGATAGTTAAGTCACCTTTCCTTTTTTCATGTTGACATTTTTTTCATGTGCTTGTACAAAAGTGAATCAAACATAGTGATGTGTTCAATAATTCCCATTATTTCAGTAATTATAATTACTTAAAGAGCACCACTTTGGATAGCACCCTCTAAAGGGCAAATCCTGTTCACTTAGAAATGTAATAGGCACAGTTACTCTCTGAATGCTTAAAAATACTAAACGTTACCAATAAAACTGACCATTCTCCCTTCTCTGTTCTTTAAGGTGTTCATCTAAGGCATTTGTATATGATGTGTAATTCAAGTATCTTCTTGTCTGTGAAGTCCTCCTGTCTTTCAGGAGGTTATGTCTACCTCATTAAAAAACTTCATAAATTATACAGTACAATGTAGCGTCTTATCTTGGACTTAACTAGCTCATAATCGTTTGAACATTGTTCTTTTTGCTACTGTTGCTGTTCATATCTACTTTAAAAATATTTGTACTGTCTATTGTATGTTCTGTTTCATTCTCTGTGAATATTACTGGCATCATGATTTTGGGATAAAAAACAACTTTCTTTTATTAAACAGTGCTAAATTTATCAGGACAAGCATGATACTGATTAAAATCAATGAATCTTCCCAATAAAGCTGTTGTTGAAATCCCCATGTGCTTTGGTAACCATACAATTTTTAGTTTCCATTACAATGAGAGCTTTTGATGTGCTAAATTGTGTCTTTTCTTGCTAACTTGTCTTTTGCCAAAATTGTCTTGTTACATTTTTGTCTTCTGCGAGAAAATTCTCTTCCCGTATGTTAGGCAAAATGGTTTCTAGCACTTGATGTGACCATGACCAACACTGTCCAAAGAATCAGGTAGCTTTCAGTGGCTGCCAGTTCATCCCAAGAGGGCTGGGCTTGTATAATATCATCTGAAAGGAACATTCTTACATAGATAAGACAATTAAGTTGTTTACTGCTTTGGAATCTACAGTTCTTAACAAGCAAGTGCCACTTGGTTATAAATCACCTGTGTTTCTGGAGGCAGCATATATCAAGCCTCCACCCCGCTGTGGGCATAGCCGCCTACCATTTTGCTGCTACCCCAGACTCTGCTTCTATCTGTAAGTTCCCTTAATTAACTCTTTATTTAATTCTGGACTTGTCAGCCTCTTTCTTCGGTCTCTCAGCCCCATCTTCCTTTGGAGGCTGTTCCAGTACACTTTGGGAAAATTTCCCAACACGTGGTATCTGAATTTGTATATAATTAATAATTTTGCATAACAATGTACAGAATTAGCCTGAAATCAAAGCATATAAAAAACAATGCAAATTTATTACTAGTCTGCTGCCATGTTGAGTGAGCTACATAGTTGTGTAATAATATTTTTAATAGTAAGAACATTAACATATTAATTAGTACGTGTAGGAGTTCTCTCACTGTACCACTTGCTACTTCAGCGTGCTTTGTTGTGTTGCTGGTAATTTTGTATGCCAGTGCGTCTGGAACCTCCAGAGTGCTTCAGGACAATGTGCCTCAGATACACTCAGATGTGAATTAATATGTTGAGGTGCATAGAATGCATTTATACTATAGGTTTATGCTCTATAAATACAGAAATTCTAATAATGATTTTCATGATTTTTATTTTAAAAAGAAAAGGGAATGTTACATTTATAACTGCATGTGATGTATCAAAAAAATAGGGGTTTTTTTGTGGTCAATTTCTTGGTGTTGCTATTGCCACTGTGGTTGTTTTAGAAATGGGGTGCTCCAGAGAACACTTCCTACTCCCCAGGAACAAATCTTGCCTGCCCAGGTTGAGATTGTAGTTGCAAACCCATGTCCATTATTATCTCAATATTGCACGTGAGATACTTGTTACCTCTGAACACTACCTCAGTAATCAGAGAGGTTAATAACAAACATGTATCATTATAGGTAATGGTAGGACACTACCTAAGGGCACTGGCTTTCAACTCTGTAGCTATATATTGTTTTCTTCATTGTTTAGGCCAAAAATTATGGTGGAAGCATTTCATTGCCTTGCTCTTGGGTTTCCCCAAGGCCCCCTGTCACACAGTAATCAGAGGCCCTAATTGGTCTTGTACTTCCGTGAAAATGTCTGCATATAATCATGTTTACAAAACTCTCCTGGCTTCTGACCAGCATTCAGAGAACAGTGAGCGCCGCATTCATGGTTTCTGCAAACAACAGTGTAAACAATTGTTACAGAAACTGATGCCTAACAATCAGTTTCCTGAAAATGATCTCACTGAGTTTAGTTCTTAGCGCTGAATAAAATAGAGATTAAATGTTTGCTGGCCAACCTCAAACAAGAAATATATTGTGCTTCCATCATGTGTAAAATCAGTTCAATCTGTGATTAGTATGATGCTCTGAATAAGCATAACATTGTGTGAGAACTCAAGGAAGGGAGAAAGGGGGTGGCATGTTTGCTGCCACCCTAACTTTCTGGGGGAAAAACAAATTGTAAGTGTCTCAATCAAAGTAAACTGCATAGAACAGGATGTCAGAAATGTTTATTTTGAAGCATAAGTCCTACTTCTATTTTTCCACAGGGTAAAAATGTGTTGATTTTTCATTCAGATTAAAAGGAAAACTATGCGTGCTTTGTTATAACTTAAAGGACGACGACATTGCAATCTTTTCGTTTTCCAGAGAGCTCTACCTCTAGGACCTCTAAAAAGTCTATGTCCTTGCAAATGTTTTGGTCACCTTGAGCCGCATATTATGCTGCATAAACTGGTGTCTGGAATTAACTGTGGACCTTCAGCAGCTGAGATAATAGATAGCATGTGGTGGTTCACTCTGTGCTTGCTCTCACCTGGAATCGCAGATGCCTCAGGCTGGCATCTGAAAGGGTACAGCTCAACTGGAACTATTTTTCTCAAAAAATAGCGTTATTCACTTCTGTTTCAGGCTCACTGATTTCAGGTCAAGCCCTTCTACCAAGAAGATAGGAGAGTCCATAGTTGGAGCTGTCATGTTGGAAGCATGAGGCTATTCCATTGCTCAATGAGCACCATTTCTCACCAGGCATGGTGGTTAAGAACACTTACTCTGAGATCAAACCTGAGCTCAAACCTGCGCTCTGTCACTTTGTGACTTTGTGTAAATGGCTTGTCCTTCTGAGTCTCAACTTCTTCTGTCATAGAAATAATGCTAGTGCTTTCATTTATATTAGACAAGGCAATGCCTGGCTCATCATAAACTCTCGAAAATGGGGCTAATACTATTATTTTCCAACTCTGGATAGGAGTTGATACAGTTTTCAGCTTTGCATCATCCATGCAGCCATTTGAAATGATAGTTACAACTGATTCATAAAATATGCATTGAGCACCCATTCTGTGCCAGGAGCTATGCTGGGCCCTGGGGATGCAGCAAATGGATGAGACACAGTCCCTGCTTAATGTCCTGCCACAAAGGGCCAACTCAAGGCATGCCTGAGCAGGACAAGCTCTTGACATGGTGTGTGTTCCTGTCCGAGTCACAGAGACATTCTCACAGAAACTTAAAAGGTAATAATCAGAAACAAAGCATCCACTTGAAATTATTTAGAACCAAATAGAACCAACAGCTTTATAGATCTTTTGTTTTAACCCTGAAGACCATAATTCAAATAAATAAATAAACTCAGCTCTTTAAGTCTTGCCACAATTCTTCAAGAGCCCACATCATAAGTTAAGGTCCCTGCCTCCATGTCCTCTCCTCCCACACAATTCGAAGCCCTGCTAACATGCATCCTACCCTGATGCAATCAAACACACAACTCATCAAAATCACTCTCGATTCTGAGTCCACGCTCCTCAAGGTCATTTATTTTCCCATGAGCCTCCACTGCAGATGGAGAATTTACTCCTCCCTCAGACCTCGATGCTGCAGGCAGCATCTTCAAATTAGATTTCTCATTATGTATTAAAAAAATTACATTTTGGTCCTTAAATGTGTACATCAGTCCCCCATGAGACAAATTTTACTGAGTTCCTGCAATGTGTCAGGTGATGTTTGAGATGTCAGAGATATAAGAATGAACAAAGCAGATAAATTAGAAGTCCTCTAGGAGCTTACATGTGGATTATCAGATCATAGTTTTCCTATTCTTCAAGGCACGAGCTGTGGGACTCAAACGACAGTATGGAAAATTACTCACTGGAACACTGAATTATCTTATTTTATCAATTCTAAGATGCACTTTTTTCACCTTTAATCCCTCTGAAATCAAGATGAATCTTAGAATCAATAGATTCTTACTGTCACTGTCATTAGTGCCCTAGTTTTTGTGTTGTTTTTTTTAAAGAGTTTTATTGGGGAATTGGGGGGGTGGGAACAGTGCTGGGGAATTGGGGGAAGGGGAACAGACAAGTTGATGTCGTTTTGTTCTTCAGTCTAGTTGTGGAGGATGTTGCTTCACTGGCCCAAGTTGGCACCATCATTGCACTCTTCCCGGAGAGGCAGATCAGTCGCCGGCTTCTGGATGGCCGCTCACACTGGCTGCTGGCTACACACGGTAGCCCATGGCAACCCACTGCAACAGGGGCTGCAGCCTATGCCATCGCTGGCGACTCGCAGCAGCCCAGCTCCAGGTTGAGCTGTTGTTCAGCATCTTAGCTGTAGAGGTCAGTGTCACTGGCCCTCATATGTGGGATCCAAACCGGGGCCCTCTGGCATCCCAAGCCAGTTCTTAACCATTGCGCCACTCAGCCGGCCCAGTGCCCTAGTTTATGAGGGGAAAAAAATCCCTTGATTATTCTGATAAGATCAAGTAAGCACTAGCACACTAGAAATAACTAATGTTAATAATAACAATAATAATAATAAGTAAACCTCAAACCTCAGCAACTCAAGATTATAACAGTATATTTTTCTCTCAGTCTAATGCTAGTGTTCCATTTGGGGTAGCTCTCCCCCAAACACTAATTTAGTGATCAGGTTCACAATGAAAGCCCTACAATTCAGGGCTCTCGGCATTTCTCTGTGGGTCTTTTCCATTCTGACCAGGCAGAAGGAAAAGAGTATGGAAGATAATGTGTGGGAGGTTTCTACGTGCCAGGCCAACATTTGGCCCACATGATACCTGCCAACTTTCCATTGCCTAGAACCCAGTCACATGGACACACACCTGCAAAAGGGAGGCTGGAAATAAGGTTTAGCTGCAGGTACAGGGGAAAGAGATGAGTTTGTTGGCCAGCGGCTGGTCTCTTCCACAATCTCCGTGCTTCCCCTCGTCTGATGTTTTCAGGAGCAAAAATGGATTGGCGAAGTGTTTGCTGATATCATCTCTCCCACTTTGTGAGGGGTGGGGGAGCTTTTAAAACAATAAGGTGACAGGAATAAAGATACGGAGGAAGTGAAGAACCAACCAATCAGTCATGTCCAGGAGCTGATAATATGGCCACAGTTTAAAAACTGACCCACATGAAAAAAACAGAGAAAAACTCATTAAACTATTTAATGTTGCCTCATTATAATTGGTGTTTAAAGAAGGGAGTGATTAATGTAGGACGAAATAATTTGTCATTCTTCCATAATTTCAAGTGTGGGACAACTTGAGGTCATAGTCTAAGCAGTGGGCTCAGAGTCTGCTCCAAAAGCCAACTCTCTCTCTCTTCCTTCCCCTCTCCTTTTTCCTCTCTCTCTCCCTCCCTTGATGCACCTAAGCCTGTGAGTTTGAAGATCTAGATTTTGGAATAGAAAATGGAATTCCCCACCCATCCTAGTGTTAATCCAGCAATAATCAGAGCTCTGCATTGTGGCATCCTGTGCGTTCCCAAATTGATAAATTGATATTGTACTTCATTTTCTACTTACTGAATTTTGTACCTAAACTTAACTGGCCAGAGTGTCAGGTAGCACCCCCAAACGCTTAAACATACTCAAAGCCTTCTTTCAAAAGATATGATCTGAGATCGGACTTTAGCTAAGAATGTAAACAGTGAGAGCAAAGAGAAGATACTCTAGAAGGTAAACAGAACACGCAGAAAGGTTAGGAAGCAGGAGTGAGTGTGGTGTACACTGGATGTATTAGAGTCTCTCCCGAGTGAAACAAAAGGTGCACTGCCCTTCTCACAGAGCTGACTGGGCCCTGGAGAGAACGTGCAGCAACTGCCCCAAAGAGCAAGAACCAGGCTCAGCCAGGGCAAGTCTACAAATCCTTGATCTTGGTAACCCCTGACAGAAGTATGAAAAATAGGAAGCTCATCTAATACATTACACTTCCTTAGTATATTGGGTTTTTTAAAGCTCTTTCATGTTTGCACTCTCATTTACTCCTCAAACTAACTTTCTGGGATGGGTATTTTTAGGCAAATGACCCACATGAAACCACCAGAGAACAACTCATTAAACTCTTCAATGTTGCTCCAAAGTATAATTGATGTTTAAAGAAGGGAGTAACTAATGTAGGATGAAAGAATTTGTCATCCTTCCATAAGGGAGACACAAAAGGGTTAGTTATTTGCCTGATTCTACATGGCTTATTAAGTAGGGTGACCATATCATTTATCTTCTAAATCAGGACACTTTTGAGAACAAAAAAAAAAGCGGGGGGAGGAGGCTTGTATAACTACACTGGAGAGCAGGTGTAAATTGGGACAACCTTGGGCAAACTTTGATGTAATGCCCCTCTATGTACAGGGGACGGAGTATGGACTTAACAAACAGCTCCAGACTCCAACTCTGATGTTCTTTCCTCTACTGTATCTAGCCTTTCAGTCTAGTTGAACCGAAGAAATTCTTGTGGAACACTGTACTTAGCCCATCTGAGAGTACTATGTTTAAATTAAGCCTTTAATGATCACACATAATACGTTTGCAAAATTTAAACCAATCCCAAAAGATGCTCAGTAAAAATCACAGGTGTTTAATCCATACAAATGAAACAAACTAGGATTTAATTGCAGGTAATTTGGTTTTATAGTGAAAACCAAGGGGGATATAGATTTAATGGATTCTGTTTTATACATGATGGAAGAAATTGGGTGCAGGATTCCAATGTGTGGCCAGTGATTTATGTGAACAGAGAGAATCTGCACCAAATGTGTGTGTGGTAGAGAGCTTTGCCCCCAGGCTTGGGAGTAGAGTGACCGTATAATTTATCAGCCAATCCAGCACACGTTTGAGAGTAAAATTGGGTTCTAATAATAATGCCAGGAGAGCAGGTATAAATTTGGACTGCTTAGGGAAAATGGGGATATATGGTCACCCCTTATAACAGGAAGGGGAATATTTTTCTCCTTCACCCAGCCTGGACAGGCTCTAAATTGGGAGAAAACCAGGATTCATGCTTCCTTCACTGATCCACCTTTGTTTTCAGAAGAAAGTTGAAGTCAATGAGAGTTTGTCCTGAAGATGAAATATTTGCTTTTATTTAAATTAACATGCTGCCCAGAGAACTCTAATTTCTGTAATTGTAGGAAGAACTCTAGATGGTAAAGCAATTATAATTCCTGGAAATGTTTTTGATTGCAGATAATGCCAATGTTTAATTTATATATTGTTTACTGTTTATTTACTTACTTGTATTATCAATAATACTAGACTGTAACAGTGTTACATAAAAACAAATACTTTGTCCAGTAATACTGCTGAATGATTCTTAGGAAATAAGCTACCAAATATTGAGGGAAATGATCAATTGTTGGATTGAATAAGAAGACTAATGCAAATAACTCGCATACAACAAAGCCCAAATTAGTACCCACTTTCTTAATTTTTAGGTCTTAAAAAAGTGAAATTTCACCCAGAAGCCATTCAATAAAATATCAATAGGAACCTATGTAAAAAAGGTAATTTTGATATTCATACAATTGCAGAAACTGGCCATCCCCTGCACATTTTTTTTTCCAATACACAGTTCACTTTGGTTATAACATCTTGGAAGTCTGGAAATAGAAATCCCCAACCCCCAGAACAATTTTCAACCACAGCTTGCCTGGGTCTGATCATCCCAGGAACCAGAGCATTCCTTTGGGTCTCACCAATTGCATTCCTGAGAAGCAACCAAGGACGTGAGCTGTTTGACTCCATATTTGATTTGGGCTAGGGTATGGCCATTCTCTGTGCTTCACATTGCCACTGGACATGTAGATTCTGCTTTGAATACTTGATGTCATTATGCCCCCATAACACTCAAAAACTCAAGTGTAAATAGAATATGAAGATATAGAAATAGCCCCAAATCAGCACTGCAGTGAAAAATACATACAATAATATCATTATTATAAGGATGATAGTAATAGTAGGGGCCGTCATTATTCCATGGTTGTGCTGATGTTTCCTCTATCAACTTTAACTTGAAATGTCAGGCCGCTGCCAGTTTTCCCAGAAGTTGGGACTCTAACTCACAGGACATTCACTTCTGTAGGAGCCAAGAACCCAGGCCACTCTGGCCCCTGAATGCACACAGCAATGATGTGATAGTGATTTTTGCATGTGCCAGATGTGCTTTAGTGCTTACGTTTGCAGAGATGATTTTATTTTATTTTATTTTTATTTTTTAGCTGAGCCATCCTGCTACCTATTGGCAGCTTAGCGGCTGCTCAGCTCGGGCTGGCCTTGAACCGCTGTTGCTCAGAGCTCAAACTCTTGAGCGAGCTCTTAACCAACTGAGCCATTCGGCCAGCCCGAGATGATTTTCAAGTATGTATTCCAGTTACCTTTTCAGTGAAACAAACCTTTGTTAATTTAATAACATAAAACAATCACAGATTCTGTAGGTCAAGAATTAAGAAAGGGCACAGTTGGGTCTGCTTTTTCCGGCCCCACAATGTCTGGGAATCAGCCTGAAAGGTTTGTATGGCTGAAAGGAGGCACACCTGGGAGGTAGGGAGCCATTTCTAAGATGGCTTCTTCACTCACATGTCTGGTGCCTGGGCTGAGATGTCTTGAAGACTAGCTCAACTAGAGCTATCAAACAGAGCACTTACGAGTCATTCTCCATATGGCTTGAGCCTCTCATAGCATGGAGACTGGCTTCTGTCTGAATGGGAGAGTCCTAGAGAGTCTCAAGAAGCCCAGGCAGAAGCTGCACAGCCTTCTCTGACCTGCACTCAGAGATCACCACCCGGCCTGTACGTGCAGTTACAAATTCAGCCAAATTCCCATGGAAAGGACATAGACCCCCACCTAGAAATCTTGAGGCCGTGTTTTAAAACTGCCATGTGCGATATTCCCAAGCATGTCCCTTTTCCTTCATCCTCATCATCAGACCTGCATTTGGGGCTAGCCATTAAAATCACCATAGTAACCACTATAATAAACTTTCTTTTTTAAGTATTAAACAAGCTAAGAGATGTAATAGAAAGAATGTTGTTGCCAGTAGTGCCACCTGGAAGGTGCTCAGTGGGGCTGAGAGTAAAAGGCATTGAAACACACCGAATCCTCTCACCAACTGAGGATGACAGTGGGGCAGAGCCACGCAGAACCCGCCATGGGCCATTGTCCCACAGACAGTGTGCACACTTTCTCCTTTCTACTCCCACTAACAGTGGAGCTTCAGACAGCTGCAGCCCAGCCTGCTGACATTACTCCATATTCAGGGATGGATACCACCACTGCTTCTGAATCAAACCCCATTTTCAGCCTGACAGCCAGTGGTTATTTGCTCTGTTTCTCTTAGACTAGTTTTGGGCATAAAAAGAATGTCCTAGACAAAATAATTAAGTGGTTCCAGGAGCGTAAAGTGAGGGAACCATGATTACAGTCTTCGTCCTTGATGTCCAGGACCGCGCAGTCGGATAACCTTTTGGTTATTCATAATATTTGGTTGTTGTTGGTGGTGGCAATGGAGGTATTTGACCCAGGGTTTTAACAGTGGTAGAAATGGTTGGGTTAGTCCCATTTTTCATTCTGGCCATAAATAAGTATTCCAGAGGGCTGAGAACTCCTCCCCATGCCCTCCTTGCTTTTCTATCTGATCTAACCAGTAAAATCTGATTCTGTTCTTCTTGGTCCCAGTACATGGGCAGCTGATAGAGAAAATCATGCAATTGTGTACGTTCATAATTTAAATGTTTGTGGTTTCTATGAATTCCAGCTCTGCCCTTTTCTATCAGTATTACCTTGTACAAATTTCTCAATCGTTTCCTTACCTGACAAACAGCAAGAAAAGTAATATCTATTTTATATGGTCATAGTGAAGTTTAAGTGAAATTATGCATGTAAAGAGCTTAGCATATTATAAATATGCAGTGAATCAGTAAATGTTAACTGTTCTTAGCTATTATGATTCTGGTCCCAGCTGGAGTTGACGATTTTAACATTTCCCTCCTCCCATTCCGTATAATCACAATTTTGAAACTTCACGTCTCTCCTTAAGCTTTCCTGTTTCCATGCTTCCTCCCAGCTGATTGCTTGTGAACATACAGAGAAAGTCTTCTCCCTTCCCAAAGCTTCAGACTGCCTTAGGGTATAGAGTCCTGGGAGGTAAGAGGCAACTTCCCAACAGCTCCCTTTTTCTTGGTCCCACCTTCCCCCAGACACATGTACGTAACATGGAGGATGGCAAACAGACATGGAAGTTCATCATGTCCTCATCGAGAGCGTCCAGTCTCCTGCAAGCTTTCCCTTGAAAAGGGCCAACTTACGCTGGAGATACTTTCTCAGTGATTCCTGCCACAGGAATCTGGGAACCAGACCAGAGCTTGTTCTGCTGCTAGAGCCTCCTATAGAAATCACGACACATCAGCATCCACACACTTACCAGAGACAACGGGTAAGATCCATTGCAGCTCTAATTTCCCATCATTATAAAGTTTTAATACTTCTGAGCTCTGGCCAGTGGTGTTCTGGGGCCCACTTGTGCTGGCTTACAAGAGCTGATTAATAACTTTCCAGGAAATTTGCGAGCCAGTTGTTAAACAAAACCATTATTTTAAATTGCAGTACGTCAACTTACATATTAAAGGAATCATAGCAAAAATAAAGATAACAAATACCCAAAACTCATTGCATCTTAATTATTGTACTATATTTTTCTATTATCTATGGTCTTGAGATGATTTTTGCCTATTCTATCTGTATAGTAGGAAGAATATATCTTGATATGCTACTGTGTGTCTCGTCCTTCCCAACTCTGCAATCAGTAACATTGTGCTGGCAGCTTTAAATTGATCATGGTGGCTACCAATCAGAGCTTGATTTACTCCTTTGTTGATTGTCTAGACATGAGAAGTAATGGAGGAAATGTTAATAATGCAGATTAAACATGGAAGTGTCTGTATCCATTACCATGTGAGTGGCACAAAAGTTTGAGGATATTCTCCCAGTATTTGAAGCAAAGAAGGTGCACACATCACTGACACACTAATAAAATTCTGATGGACATCTCCGTGTTTCTCTTTCACTTTAGACTTACTCATTAATGTAAAGAAAAATATCAACTTCAACCAAGGTTCACACCAGAACTACAATCAGTCATTAATTGCAGCAGCCATGGCTACATACAAATTAAAAAATCAACAAAAATCAACTATAACATTCTGTGAGAATCAATTGGCTGTATGGAATTTACAATAAAGTATATTGTATATTTTATTACTATTTGTTAACTGTGTGCTATACAGTCTTTATATCACTTAAATTTATAATATACTTATGTACATATACTATATGTGCATGCATTTTTGTTTCAGAGAGCCTGTTGTTAAACTTTTACCAGCACACCACTGGTTTCTATTAGTTCCTTATACAAGGGTCAGACAAAGCTCAGAGAATTTGGATCTGTTTTCAAATGCCTCATGTAAGGAGTTCCAGAATTCTCAAGGTATTGGCCTTTATTCTTGCAAACACTTGTGATGGCATCTTTGCCTTATCACAGCGTGACTGTGTTATAATGAGTCTACTCCAATAACAACCAGCACAGAGCCCCAGATTAACCTAAGGATGTAGGATACGACGAAAGCTCCAGAAAGCACCAGCTGCTCAGCATCTGCCCTTCTGCTTGGTTACTGGTGAGGTCTTAGGAGAAGGCAGCAAAGGTCCCCTGCAGGACACCACAGGGAAGAAGGCATCGAAACTGCTCCTTCTCTAGCCTGTTCTTCTACTTACTGCCTCATTAAGCCAAACCCAGTGATACAAGTGCTTCCTCCTGTCCCTGCCACACAGTGAGGAGGCACAGAGCCCAGCAAACTTCATCTATCTGTGATGGTGTCTGATTGAAGCCCAAGGTATAAGAGAAAGCATGGGCCGGGACTGATTGCACAAAGGATCTCATATGCATCTCAACTCCCAACAACGTGGCCAACATGTGTAACAACAAGCCCCTGGAGATGCAAAGGAGGACAACCTAGAAGGATTCAGAGGTCAGATGGACGACATATTAAGAGCTTAGGAAAGCGAAACCTATACGGTGAAAAACAAGAGACTCCAAGGGACATAGTTGATAGCTTATAAATGCTTTCAAGGTAACAATAAAAAGAATTATTGGTAGTGTGTGTTAGTGGGAGGAAATAGAGTTTGATGCAAAGGGAAAAAAAACTTTGCCTTTGATTACAGAAAATATTTTGTAAGAAAATAATTATATAATTTGTCTCTAAGGTAAATAATTTAAGGTTCTCTTCTTAATAGGTGGATTTTCTTCTTTAAATTGATGAAATGATTATATAACACTAGGAAAATGATAATGAGGAACTTTCAAAATGAATGTTGTTTACATGAGTGTTTATTATGATTTTATGCCAACAGATGATATAAATATGGAGGCTAATACTGAAACTATAATTTTCACAGATTCATTGGATCTGTGATCACATTTTCCCTAAAGAATTTGCTTGTGCAACAATAATAGAAACTTGCATTTTTCTGCTTTGGATTTGTCATGATAAAGAACTTGTCACGTATAATTTCATTCAGCCACTTAACTGGGAGTACAGATTGGATTTTGTTACAATTGTTTGAGTTACAGGGTTCTAGATTTTTTTTTTTACCTACTAAGCACAAAACTTAATTGGAATACTCTATTTAATGGCAGGTGCCTTTGCAATTTCTAGAAGGTTGAGCTCAGGAGAGTGTCTGAAAGGGCATACTTGTCCCTAATCCTTCTGCAAAAAGGCCCCTTGTTCCCAAATGGGAAGGAGTAAACTGTTTGATGATTTTTAAGTAGCTGGTTATACATAAACCTTTTGATTTTAATTTTGAATATCAAAGTTATCATGATATTCTTTAGGAAAGGTTGCTCAGTTTGGAAACATTTAAATCTAGGTTTGTCTTCAAACTAAAGTGAAAGAATTGTTTGATGCTCTTGGAAACCCACAGTGCAAGGCAGGGTAGGAGGAGACCAGTATTTCGCAGCCCTCTCTCTCCCCAAACAGAAATGTTTGGTGAAATATGGGAATATGGAGAATGCAGGAAAGGGTGTTGGATGGTCCGCTAGAGCCCAATCATTTGCCTTCAGTGACAAAAATCCCAACATCAAAACCAGGGCACTGCCTTTGCTGTATAACAGGCCCAAGAGACTCCACATCCTTTCTTAGCAATTCTGATTTAAATTTGTTCTTATTTTGTCTAATCAAAATCTTAGATGCTACATTTTATATTTAATTATTTGGTTTATACATATGGGATAGGAAAAAAAAAAGAAACTAGCTCCTTTACTTACACATTTCTCCCTGTATTTGGAGATCACCAACCTAATCTCTTCTGGAGAGGAAAATCATCTAGTTATTGGCAATTGCGTGGGGTAGGCTTAACATTCTTAATGTGTGCACTTCGTGACATTGTTATTGGTTTCACAGAAGCCTAAGGTTTCATTGCTTATTTAATTTATTGCAGGTGAGCCTAGTATATATTCTGTCACTATAGGCTTTGGACCATTTCAGAAGGAGTTCCCAAACAGTGATATCCAAATTATTTTATAATTGTAAGAAATGGGCTTACATCAATCCCCAAGAAATTATTCAACTCAGCACAGTAAAATTTTCTCTAGGTGCATGTGTATTAGCTACACTCGGGCACATGGCCAAGCCAAAGTTTAGCTAGGTTAAGGGGCCACTACACATGATCTAAGGTAACACTTGAAATAAGTAGTTCTCCTACATCCCTATTCAAAGGAAGATAATAAACTTCCTAATTCCAAACAACGTATAGAGTTTTGTAAGGTAAGATTCCAGCAGGGACCAAGGCCATGATCCATTATGTGAATTACTCCAAGTTATACTCATATTTCCAGCCTCAGAGAGCACTTTTATTTGAAATTCTGCCTAGAAAAGGCATTCATAAGCATCTAGAGCAAATGCTAGAAAAGCTTGTGAGTGGGTATTTAAATCTTTGTTATTTAAATCCGGCAATAATCCCTTCTCACCCAAGTCTTTCAGAAACTCTTTTTTTCTTTTTTTTTTAATTAAAGTTTATTGTGGTGACAATTGTTAGTAAAGTTACATAGGTTTCAAGTGTACAAGTCTGTAATACATCATCTACATATCATGTGTGTTCACCACCTTTTTGATTTTTTTTTCTTCTTTTTTTTAGCTGAGCCATCCTGCCACCTTTTGGCAGCTCAGTGACAACTCAGCTCAGGCCAGGCATCGAACCGCTGTTGCTCAGAGCTCAAACTCTTGAGCAAGTTTCTAACCAACTGAGCCACTCGGCCAGCCCAACCCTTTTGATTTTTAAGGTTAATATGCTGAAGGGAGTCTGGCCATGTGGGCTTCTCAACAGAAGCAAAATAACTTGATATAAAGTTTTTGCAATTCTTTTCTTAATTCAATAAGTTGGAGTATGAAGAGAAAAAGGAAATATTTATTGTTCTTCGTGTGTCTTTTTTTCTTTGTCTCTGGTTAATTTCTTGGACAGATCTCACAGCTTCTCTGCTGCTTTTCAGATAGTAATAAACAGTGTCATCTTTAGGTATATAAAAGTCTAGTCTCATCTAATATCAAGTTTCAGTCTCTCAACTAATTTAAAGTTTTTCTGGCTCCTCTGACCTGAGCTTAACTCAGGCTCAAAACCCCACAGAAAGGCAGGGGAAGGCACTGCCTGGTCTCCATTTCTTCACTTCCCTCATTCACTCCTTCCTCTCACTGGTGCCCCTGGTGTCAGGGAAGAAGGGTGGCAGAACGGGGGAAGAGTCACGGGTAAAAGGGCTCCCTGACTATCACAGTGGCAATCTGTCACCAGAGAGTCCTTTTTTTTCCAACGTTGGTTCTTTCTTCCATGGGGCATTACTGAAGACACTTTGCCCCTTCCCCATAAAGACCACTCCCCAAATTGTTCCTCTTCTGGCTCCTGTGATCTCTGCCCAGACACTGAGAAGCACCCCTCAGTCCTGCTCCCATTGCTGATCTCTCTTCTGGGTCTGTCCTGGTGTTAGGCAGCCCTTTGGAGTGGGACCCTTGACGAGATGGAAACCCTTGCCCTTGGCTTCATGCTTATGCTGGTTCTGAGCAAAATACTCAGCACCTCCCCCTGCGGACTCTGGAAGCGGAGGTGGCTCTCTCTCTCCTTGTTGCCACCAGAGGCCAAGTCAGCTGGGTTCTCTCCTTTGGGCCTCCCGGGAGAGAACCAGATACAATCTCTCAAACTCCAAAGTAGAGAAGGCACATGTCAACTTCTCCAAGAACTTTCTCTCCATGCTTTGCTGCCATTCAGGGGTAATCCTTTGATGGCTCAGGACTTCACGTTTCTGCATGTAAATGTATGTGGCATGAGGAGGGGATGGAAATGGCAGTTCTCCTTCCTGGCAGACATCCCTGCCAACTACTGGGAAGCAATCCTATCTTCTCCGCAGTGGAAAGAGAAGGCCAGTATACAGCCATCCATTCATCAACTAGGTATGATCAAGCACCCTCTTCAAAATATGGGTACTTGCCACCAACTGTTCTTAGCTCTGAGGCCTCAGCTATCAGAAAATCAGCAAGAAGAATCTCATTTAACATCCTGTTACAAACACATGCTTTATTCAGGCCCCATGTGGTACACCTTCCTCTACGATTACCTGAGCTTGAAAGTAAACCCTTTGAAGACCAGCCACATTCTTTCATGGCTACTAGAATTACCAAAGATCATCATAACCAGCCTGTGGTAACCCATCATTCTGAAAAAAGGAGCCCATTACCCTTAATTTGAAAACAGGGATTCATTCCTTGAAAACCTGGAAATATGTCCCAGGCATGCCTAGGCTGCTGGCAAAAGACCAATTCCCAACACATAAAATGGCTGTTAAAACAAACATAATAATCATGCACCAAGGGAAATGCCATTTTCTGCAGGTGTGTGTTAAATATAGGAGAGAGAGAGAAAGAGCAAAATATGGAGGGATAGAAGATTGTTCAATGGTGCAATGAGATTTTTGGAGGGATGCAAAGTGAAAAAGAGGTTTTTCTGAAACTCAACCATCTTCAGGCTTGACCAGAAAAACTGAGTGAGGAAGGAAGGGAAATACACATCTCCTTAGACAAGGAACTGCTTTGGAAATAATGAGCCAGAATTTTTTTTTTCTGCTAAAATCGAAACTCATCAAAAATAAAGGAAAATATGATTTTCAGGTTTTTTCATTTTGGTAAACACATTAACTTTCACATAATTTAATTTTTTAAAAAATAATCACAACAGCAGAACAGAATTGGTTAGTGGGAAATTGATCTGGCCTGAATATTATTGGCAATGGTCCAACTTCTCAGATGATTGTATTCAAACATTCTCAATAAAATTACACAGAGAATTCTAACACAGACTATGTTGAATTCCTACTATGTGCAAGGCACAGTATTGGTGAAGGAGATGATTAAGCAGAATATAAATGCTATGAGCATTAACTCTGGGGGATGTATAAAGAAGTTAATACATAAAGAATATTTAACCTATACCTTACTGTCTTCAGAAATTTCCACTTTGCCAATTTAAGAGATAAAACTTTACCTTCTGATCATTCTAAGTCAAGATATTTTGAATATTTTAAACACTGTTAAAATAAAAAAAGCCCATAGAACTGGAAAGGAAATGCAGATAGATTCAGCAATTTTACCATCAGAAGTTTCCTCAGAGATACCAGTAAATCTCTTGCAATATATACAATTAATATTTATGAGTGAGACTTTATAGAGCCTACAACTGCCATTTCTTGGTAATTCACTTAATTTCTCCAAGGTTCCATTTTCTTAGCACCATGGTAGAATCAACTGACCCCACTATCTGGAACTGGGTTTGGTGTGGAAGAAGAAAGGGTTTGAACATTTTTTTAGATTAATCGGAGGTAGCTCATCCTTCTTGAATGGCCAAAAGAAAACAGGTTTGCACCTCATAGAGGTTCAGGTAACTTGACCCAAGCCCAAAAAAACAGTCAAAGGCCCTTAGAATAATGCCAGGGTTTATTGCTTTTAAGAGGCAGGGTGACTGTTCTTTCTGCATAAGAGATTTGACTGTATTATCTCAGAGGAAGTAATTTTGGCTGTGACAATGTACAAAGACTGACAATTACGTTTGCAAACTTGTAACAATGTTGCTAACCTTTTTTGATATCAGAGGGATTATTCATTATGAATTTGTACCAACTGAACAGTTAACCAAGTTTATTATTTGGAAGTGCTGAAAAGGCTGCATGAAAAAGTTAGATGAAAACGACCTGAACTTTCGCCAACCATTCATGGCTCTTGCATCATGACAATGCACCAGTTCACACGGCACTGTCTGTGAGGGAGTTTTTAGCCAGTAAACAAAAGACTGTATTGGAACACCCTCCTACTCATTTGATCTGGCCCCCAGTAACTTCTTTCTTTACCCACAAATGAAGGAAATATTGAAAGGAAGACATTTTGATGACATTCAGGACACCAAGGGTAATACAGTGGCAGTTCTGATGGCCATTCCAGAAAAAAGAGTTCCAAAATTGCTTTGACGGGTGGACTCAGTGCTAGCATCAGTACATAGCTCCCCAAGGGGAGTACTTTGAAGGTGACCATAGTGATATTCAGCAATAAGGTATGTAACACCTTTTCTAGGATGAATTCACGAACTTAATTGTCTGACCTCTTATGCCAGCATCCCAGGTAACCTTGCAAGGAAATGTACTTGGCCTACCCCTGGTAAGGAGACTAAAGTAGATTTGAAGTTCCTATGTCCATCATCACTTACAGGACGATGGCCCATAGTCTCCCCCCTGAATAATTAGTGACTGAGCAGACAAGAACCTCGTGAATTAATAATTGGGCTAAGGTTTCAGAAGATAGAAAGGGTAGTGGGAGCATCTCTACATGGAGAGTAATGGAGATTCTCAAAGAAAGGTGTGGGGGACTGGAGAAAAGACCCAAGGAGAAGCGACAACAATGAAAGAAATTAGAAGAGGGATAGTTTTTTGTGGTTCACCCTCCTTTTGAAGGCCAAGTCCTTAGACATAGATATAATCCCCTCTGAAATCTGAGCCTTTAGAAAAATTCTCTTCAACCTCCATCTTAGTTGGGAGCACGATGGTCTGGAGAAGACTGATGCATGGTGCCAAGAAGGATGGGGGCACCCAAGGGGAAAATGACCACCTGATCCCTCATTTGCAGAGGCTTGATCACAGGTGGAACTAAGGGAGAACTCCCCCATCCACATTTCCATCTCATTCCAATCCTGGGTTTTGTAGGCAGGGCTACCAGTGATTCATAGAGTGGAGACATACACAGAACTATAGCAGCAGAGAAGACCCCACCAGCCCACATGGCTGCCTACTAGAGTTTACAAAGGAGCGGTCTTCAAGACCAGAATAACACATCTTTAAAGGTACACTCTGAGCATCCAATGAGACCACTTAAAATGAAAATACTTTTCAATCTATAAAGTGCTACACAAATAAAGGTATTATTTAAAAATATGTATTATTAATTCAGTTGTATACATCTTGATACAAAGTTATTGGTCTGGACTTCTTTCTCTGACTCCAAATTAATTTTTTGAAATGTCTACATATTACCATCCTGAATGGAAAGGCACCTTGGATTAGGTATATATTTTCTATCAATCAGTTGGCTTGTTCCCAAGATAGGCTAGGACAGAGTGTGAATAGACATCCGAAGACCAGAATATAAATAAAAGTTGCTGTATTCATTTACTGAATGGTTATGGAGAATCTACTTTGTCCCAGACAGTGTGTAACGTACAAGAGACAGAAAAATAAAAGAACAATTTGTCCTCTCAGCAGAGCTCAGTCCGGGGGAGGAGATAGACACAATTCAGTTGAGTTTAGGACAGGATGTGCTATGATAGAAGATTACACTTCTGAGGAAGAGGTCAGAGGAAAACCTTGTATTCCTAAGAGCTGGCCTGCTTATGTGAATGGCAGGTCAGCAAAGTACCACTAACTATGTGCCTGAGGAGAAGGAGTTATTATAATATTGATTGCCTAATGATTGAGACTGGCAGATCTGTTGTCAAGAACTAGATTAGTTAGGAACTCAGGGTTGCAAGAGACATAAACTCAATCTAGAATATGGTGTTTGTGAGGTGAGTAGTAAAATGATAAACATGGGAACCCAGAAAACAAATCTCAACCATGCAGAGGTAGTATTACATGATCGATGAAAATTTGGGCTCTAAATCATACAATTACGAACCCTTTACATTCCAAGTTCTAGCCTCTACTCACTGTGTGTCTTTGGGCAAGTTATTTAACGTTTCTTGCCTTGATTTTCTTATTTTTAAAATGGGATTAACGAAAGCACCTACTTCAAAGAATTGTTTTGAGGATTAAAGAGAAAATCCTCGAGAAACTCTTAAAACTGTTCTGGCAAAAAGTGAGAGCTCAATAAATGTTATCCATTACCAGGGTTTGTGTTTCTTTGCTCCAGGAAAAGCTAAATGGTAAGAAATCTTGGAAACAAAATCAATTTCAGTCAGGCAGGCCTCCATGAAGTTGGAAATACCAAGAACTGACAAGTCATTGAGACTCTGAGTACAGCTAATGACCAAGTTTTGTTTGCACTCCCGCCCGAGCCCACCGCAGCTATAGATGTTTGCTTCGCTCCAGCCTTCGCCACTGACAGGTCCCAGGCTCTTTCCTTGACCTCATTGCTTCTGTCTTCCTGGCTTCTGCTCCCTCCTGATGCCCCGATGCTGTTTTCTGTCTGTGTGGCTCTTAACTTCTGTCCCAAACACCTACCCCCAGTTCTGTCTGTATTTTACATTCACATTTCCTAAGGGAGAGCCTAATTTGTCATTAATAACCCTGTCAGGCAAAGAAATCCTACTAGCCATTCAAGAGGTGTTTGGCAAGTCAAGTGGGCTCCCTTGAGTTGGGCATCTGCTCTGTGTACTCAGCAGTGGCCAGGATGAGGGCATCAGGTGGAACAGGGTATGGTCACCTAGAGAAAGAGCCCATGTGGGTCTGCTTTGCATTGACGGGCTTAGGCAAGAACCTTCTAGAAATGGTCAGTGGCTGCCTGAAGGAGTGTGAGGCTTCAACCTTAATTCACCAGCATACCTCCAACCACCGCGTCTCAGCAGACATTAACCAAACACTTTTTTAAGTGCACAAAACATACAACAAAATCCCAATATCTTCTGAAAGATTTCAAACATAATCATTAACATGGTTGAAGCTATACTTAATCATCAGATCTTCTGAATAAACAGCACGTTTGTCCTCTTATATAAAAGAATGCATAAAGCTGTAAATTTTGCCAATCCTTAAATGATCTAATTGTCCTTCTCTATAAAATGAGGTGATTGCCTTCTATTGATCTTGATTATCCCCAGCTCTGACATTCTGGAGTCTATGACTCTCTGTGACATGTCTAGGGCTGCAGGCTGCATCTAATATTTGTGGGGTCTTGGGCAAATTCCATTTGTACTAACTAGAATTCTATAAAACAAACATAACATAACATAGCACATGAATCATAGGAAACAAAGAAACTGGCAGCTAGATAAAATACTTGATAACATACCTCTAAAAAACCTGGGAGGCTAGGTTTGAATTTAGAAATCTTGGGTTCCGTAGAGTTCTAGAATGTGGCATCCCTGGCAGAGCCAGCCCCTTCCTGCCGAAGCCCCCCAGCTTATAGCCTGTTTCCTCTTTGCTTCTCATCCTGGGCTCTATCTTGCAAGATGAGGGGCACATGTAGATACCCTAATCCACGCATGCAGCTCCACTCACATCCTCCACCCCACACCCTTACTCCCTAAACCACTGATCCCAGGCCATGTATGGGGCCTAGGGGTGTGCACACTGTCAGTGGTCTGCTTAGGGGGATAGACTTGGGGTGGACTTGAAGCCATTTGAGCAGGGAGTTTGGGGGTTACAAGTACACATCTGTAGTCTAAAAAGGGACTCCAGGCAGGCACATCATCTTGGCCTCCAAACTCCTCATTTGATGGGAAGTCGCTTGGCCAGAGGACCAGAGCAGACGCTACAAAGCATGGCTCCCCAGGCAGGACCACGTGCTGTGCTGCCCGTGACTCCAGATCCTACAACTATAAGATTAAGACCAATAAGTCACCAAATCACTGTTTTTTTCCTAGTTCATTTTTTTCTGGCCTTAAAATTCTGCACACCTAACCTAATAGAACAGGGGTCTGCAAACTGCGGTTCGCAAGCCCGATGCGGCTCTTTGGGTACATACATGTGGCTCTGGAAGTAAAATTGAAAATGAAAATAAAACTATCATAGTTTCATTTATAAAATGTTTAAAGGATATTATTCACATAATGGTGATTTCATTTGTTTTATGGCTCTTGAATAATTTTTGAATTGTCATGAGGGACAGGATAGGCTCTTCTGTCTCACAAGTTTGCTGACCCCTGTAACAGAAGAACAAATAGAAACATTTTAGGGAACGATCGCTTTATCTGGTCAACCTCTGTTTGCATTCTGCTGTGTTCCAGGCTGCCAGAAAGAAACATCCTTTATCTCTACAGTGATAAGTATTCTTCCCCTTTCCAACTCAATAACCCTGAAGTCTGACCCTCTGGATCTCATGAGGAAAGAGAAAATGGGCCAGAGATTATGGGATTTGCCTTTTACTTACAAAGGCCCTTCTATAGGTGACTGCGCTTCTAAGGTTATGGGTTGTTTGTGTGCTATTGTATTTTTAAAAAAACCTTCCTGCCAATATGAAAACGGAGAGAAACCCAGAGGAAACAAACACAAAAGTCAAGCTGTGAGCTAATCACATTAACGATAGTTTAACATTTATCACACATTTACTATGTGTCCAGCACTGGTCGAAATACTTTATATGCATTATCTTATCTAACTTTACAAAAATTAGATGAGGTAAATGTTATTGTATTCATTTTAGATATTTCTGAATTATGAATTTCAGAAATAGAGAAAAACGAGGCTGCATGGTTTGACCACAGTAGTTTGGAAGTGGTGGATTCAGACCAACTCTGAATAACTCCTAAGTTAAGCTCTATAACTATTCTCAATTCCCATGAGATGAAATATATCTAAACCACTTCTGGGCACATTACGTCTTATTGGCAAAAGTCAAGTCATCTGAAAGTATTTCAATTTTGTTTATTTGTTTAAAGCAATACGTTTTATCACAATTGGATTCCTGGGTCATGCATGAATGCAGTATGAAAGGAAGTATATCTTTAAATTCAAATCAATGTAGACTGCCCAAGGACAACATATCCATTTATTACAGAGTGAAATGAAAATTAGGAGAGCCAGAAGGGCAAATAAAGTCTGCTCTCTTTATGTTAAAATATTTCCATGCAACCTTAAAATTCAACTGAGTCCAGCTACACACACACACACACACACACACACACACACACACACACACAAACAGGCAGAGCACCCTGGTCCCTCACAGTGCAGACTACTATTGAAGTTCTATTCTCTGGAATAAATCGTGGAAGTTCTTTCTAAAATAAATAAATAAATAAAAAATACAGAAGAAAATGAAACTGACCATTAAAAGGGAAAATTTTATATCCACTAGTGCCACCCTGGATAAAGGAAACATTCTTTTTGTAACTGCCGGAATTATTGACTGTAGTTTTGAAATCTCTGAAAAGTTCTGTGAATAGCAAGTTCGCTTTCCTTTCTGGCTAAGGTTAGAGGTGAGCCCTGTACTCACCTGGCCAAGAGCCACTGGCCTTCAGGTCTCCTTGCCAATGAGCTTGGCTTCCTCTGTAGGGAATGCCTGCCCTGTCCTTTACCAACCAGTACATTAAATCTTTAATATTTGCATTACTGAGAGAAATTTCTTTTAAGTGTAGTTGATAAATATTTATTGCATGCCTATCTTTTGATAAGCACTACCCTGACTCACAGAATAAAGAGCAAATGAAAACACACATTTTATCCTCGTGGAGCTTGCATGCTAGTGATGGAACACAGAAAATAGGGCAATAAGTATGATATATGAGTGGCAGGTAGTGAGAAGAGAATAAAGCAGGTAAGGGAAGTAGAAAAGTGAAGGGAAGCTTTCACTTTTCTGCAGGGTGGCAGGGAAGGCCCCACTAAGAAGACAATATTTGTGTAAAGACCTACCTGAAGTTACTGAGAAAATGAGACGTGTGTGTATTTGTGGGGAGAGTATTCTGGGAGAACACCAAGTGCAAATGCCCTGGGGTGACTGTCTGCTAGGGCCGTCATAACATACCACCACAGGCTGGGTGGCTTCAACAACGGGAACTTATGTTCTCACAGTTCTGGAGGCTAGAAGTCTAAGGTCAAGGTGACAGCAGAGTCAGTTTCATCTGAGGCCTCTCTCCTTGGCTCACACATGGCTGCCTTGTTGCTGCCTCTTCACACTTTGTCCCTCTGTACACCTATGGCCCTGGTGTCTCTGTGTTTTAATTTCCTTTTGTAAGGACACCAGTCAGATTGGATTAGGGCCCACCCTAATGGCCTCAATTTAATTTAACCAACTCTTTAAAGACCTTACTATCTGCAAATATGGGCACATTTTGTAATACTGGGGGTTAGGCCTCCAAAACATGAATGGGACAGACACAGTTCAGCCCATACCACTGTATAACTGGAGTTTTCAATGAGTAGTAGAGGCCAGTATGACTGGAGCAAAATGACCTAGGGGCAGAGTAATAGATTAGATCAGAAAGACCAATGGGAGGGAAGTCAGATTGTATAGGGCACTGAAGGTATAGGACTCTGAATGATATAGGAAGTCATTGGGGAGTTTTGAGCAGAGGAGTAAAGTGATCTTACATTTGAACATTCTATTATGAGATGGGCAGGTCTCTTGAGAGGGGTAGAAAGCCCATCCAAATTAGGATGCCCAGTGGTCCCAAGAAGGCCTGGGGCAAAACCTGTGTTGATTTGTACCTGATCTACTTCTACTGCAGAAACTGAAATTTTTGTTTTCACTAGGTAAAGCTCTTCTCAGAAGCCCTGCTGGTTGGTGGATTCTCCTTTTTCTTCTGGCAGCTTTATGAAGTTTTGCTCTGTTTATCTGAAGGCTGTGTTATTGGGTCAGTACAAGTTTAGAACTGTTATGGCTTTGAATGAATTGAATCCTTTACCATTATGAAGGAATTCTATCTCTAGTAGTGATTTTTTCTCAAAGTCTAATTTATTTAATGCTAATATAGCCTTCTTTGGGTGACATTTGCAGAAAGTGTCGTCATTCCTCCTCTTTGACAAATTCTTTTGTGCTGCCCCCTTCTGGGCACAGATGAGGACTGCACTTACTGGATCCCCAGTGGTTTGATAGGGTTATAGGACAAATCCCAAGTGATCTGCAGGTAGAAACAAGGTGCTTCGCTTTTAAGAAGGAGCACGCAGCTGCCATGTGAGATCTTCCTGCTACCACTATGACTGGCCCATTTCAAGGGGATGGCTTCTTTGTCACCCTGGGCTTTGAAGGCAGAAAACATAGACGGATTTGCAATGGAAATGAGTGAGAAATCATGTTTTTGTCTTAAGCCACTAGGATTCTGGGGTTGTTTGATACCACAACAGAGCAATCATGACTGATATATCTGGGACATTTTTTAAAATTCTTTGACTTTTAATCTTTCTTTATCCCAGAGTTTTTCAATCTCAGCACTATTGACATTTTGGGCTGGATTATTCTTTGTTATGGGGACTGTCCTATAGCATCCTTGACTTCTTCCCATTAGATACCAGTAGCACTCCTTCCGCAGGTGTGACAATCAAACGTGTCTCCAGACATTGCCCAAATCACCCTTGGTTGAAAACCATTCCTCTATGCTTATGATTTAGTGATTTCTCTTATAGCTTGCATACAGCCACCTTTGATTTCTCATCCAGCAGGACAATTTTTATTATTAAATGGAGAGCCTGGCCCATGGAAATGTTTCATGATCACTAATACATTTAGATTTATTTCTGTTGGCTCATTTTATATTTTCTACTTGTTTCGCTCTTTTGTTTTCTTTCAAATCAATTATTGTTTTCATTTTCTCACTCCTTTTTGCCCTCTCTACTAGTTTGTAAATTATGTGCCCTATCCCTAGGTATTTTAACATGGATTATCACTAAATTCAAGATCAAGCTTTTTCGGTTCCTGAAGAATACAAGGTTCTTTGAACATTTTAACTCTAGTCATCTCTATCCAACTTATATATTGGCTTTATCCAATATTTCAGTTTCATCCCGTTTTATAACCCACAAATTAGAAGTTATTATTGTTTCATTAAGTTAGAATTTGTTAGATTTTTCCTGTTTTTGCCACTGTTTTTCCTTGCCATTCATGTGTAGAGTTCATTGGGGTTATTTTATTTCTACCTAAAGCACATCCTTTAGAAATTCCCTCAGTGAATGTCTAGTTCAGGGGTCGGCAAACTGCGGCTCGTGAGCCACATGCGGCTCTTTGGGTACGATCTGTCTCAAACATTTGCCGACCCCTGGAAGAGCCAGTCCTGTCCCTCACAACAATTTAAAAATTATTCAAGAGCCATAAATGTATTTTTACATAATCACAATTATGTGAATAATATCCTTTAAAATTTTTATAAGTGAAACTATGATAGTTTTATTTTCATTTTCAATTTGACTTCAGAGCCACATGTATGTACCCAAAGAGCCGCGTGTGGCTCGCGAGCCGCAGTTTGCTGAAAACCTGGCGGCTCTTTCGTCTCAAAAATTTGCCGACCCCTGGTCTAGTTTGATAAACTCTCTCAATTTTTAACCTGACTGAAAATGTCTGCATTGCTCCCTCATTACTAAAAGGTAGTTTCTTTGTGTGTAGAATTCTAATTGTCAGAATTCTAGGAATCCTAAATTTGGGGATTTACTTTTCTTAGCATATTGAACATAATATTGCACTTGTTTTTCACTTTTTTTGTTGCTGTGCAGACATTAACTTTCTGTCTAATTGCTTTTCCTTTGAGGTGATAAATCTTTTCTCTCCACATGTATTTAAGATCTACTCTTAGTCACTGGTATTCTCCACTATGATGTGTCTTTTATGAAGTTTGATATCTCTTAACAGCTCTTAAAATTCTAAGCTTTTATTCCTTCAAATATTTTTTCTACCCCATTTCTCTATGTTATCTCCTTCTGGGATTAGATATATATTAGAATTTCTCACTCTATGCTCCAAATTTATTAACTGCTTTTTATTTTCCTCTGGTTGAATTATGGAAAATTTCTTTAAAACCAGTTCTATTTTCTTGATTCTTTCTTTAGCTGTTTCTAAACTTCTACTCAGACCTATCAACTCTTCCATTTTAATTATGTTTTTATTTCTAGAAATTCCAGTTGTTTTTTGACAAAACTAATTTTTATAGTCTCTCGATCTTTTCTCATATTTTGAAGAGCATCTTTTAAATCTTAAATTATGCTAACTATACTTATTTCATATTCTCAGTCTAATAATTTCAATTCCTGAAGTTTTACAGGTCTGATTCTACAGATTGTGGGTTGTCCTTGTTCTCGCTCATGGTGCCTTGCTTCCTTGCATATTTTGTGAATTTTTTTTTCACCTGGGGGTCAAATCTGAGACTACTTTAAATAAAAATTTTGGTTTGAGATTTTCAAATCCATCTGTGAGCAAGTTTGTTAATATCAGTTCTCAGGAGGGGATTATATATATATATTTTTTACCCAGAATCAAGACCTAGGCAGGCGTTTTTCCCTAGGTGTTTCACTCATGAATATGCTCAAAATCGAATTGTTTGTATGTGCTATGTAATGAGTATAATAGGAAGATCGTAAAAGTTGCAGTAAGAGAGACCTGGCTTGAACTCCCTATTGATTATATGTGCTGTGGCAAGCAAACTAACATCTATAAAATGTTTGACAATAACATTTACCTCACAAGTCTACTATAAAGACTGAATGAAGTGTGTGTGTGTGTGTGTGTGTGTGTGTGTGTGTGTGTGTGTGTGTGTGTAATATCAGGCATATAGTAAGCCCACAATATTAGTTTCCTTACTTATGGAATGCTCATATTTTGCGTATGTCATTATTTGTACATGTCACCTACAAACAAATACCCCTTTGCCAGCTAGGAAGGAAATAGGGAAAGCCATCTTAGTCTTCCTTCTCTTTTTCCATCGCAACTTGCCTTCTGCTTGCAATGCCCTAGTTACTGACTATAATAGAACAGTTTTATCTTTCTAGAAGTATAATTCCTATGTCAGAATAGGCAGTCAATAAAAGTAAAGTATTAATAAAACAGAAGTTATTCTTCCATAGGGAATTGTTCAGGATGAGAGAATCACAACCACACACAGGCATACACACAAATCTATTTACAACTTACTTCTCAAACTCTGTAAAAATTCTTGATTCCTAGACATGAAAAAATCAAGGGAATGGGATTTGGAGATTTTCCTTCCTATTTAAGTTCAGACCAAATAAATACTCTGTAGACTACTGTGGAATACTGGAGGAAACATAGTTCAAGATTTAGTAATAGTTATCTCTATAAAATGGCCAATTATGAAAATAGTCTCAGAAATGTAAAGTACAGCATAGGGAATGTAGTCAATAATGTTGTACTGACTATGTATGGTGTTGGGTGGGTACTAGACTTATTAAGGGGATCATTTAGTTACATAAATGTCTAATCATTATGTTGTACATCTGAAACGAATATAATATTGTACATCAACTATAACTGAAAAATTAAAAATTTTTTAAAAATTATGACAAGTATTCCAGAAAATAGAACTCCTCAAATTGAATGACTTGCTCAGTTGGAATTTTCTTGGCCTTCAATTTTACAAGGAAGAAACAAGTTAGAAGAAAATAAAGTCATATTAGTAATTAAAGGGCCAAGAAATAAAATTCAGATTATGTCCTTGGGTCTATAAACATTTATTCCAAACTTTCGCAGTTTCTGTATTTGCAATTATAATTCTAGCAAATAAAAACTAATAGTCATAGAATAAAGGCATGAGAAAATTCCATATGTTCAAGGAAAAATGGTTTATCTTCATAGTGTTGAATATACTGAATAAGGAAAATATACTTGTTCATATTAGAAAGAGCTCTACCTAATGCTAATATAGTAATACATACTAATAGTATATTTAGAAGCATATAAAAATAATATAATCTGTATCATGTCTCTTCACTCAAACTCAAGTCTCAAAGAGCTAATTACAAGTATTGTTGAGGTCCTGAATTCTAAGATGGGAAGAGAGTTCACTTACTCTTCACAAAGGGAAGCCTTGAGTCTCTGAGCAGTTGGCTTAGGGAACATCTTTGAGACTCTCCTTCAGGAGTTGAAACAGTTCTGCCTTTATTGAATGTAGGAACAGACGCTCTTGCACTCAGAACCCTAAAAGGCTTAGCCACCATAGCACTGGGTGTGAACCTCCATGGAGGAGCCTTATCACAAGCATCCTGTACCCTGAGGAGTCGGCCCAAACCTTCTTTGAGAAAGTGGTACTATCTGGGCATTCGCTATGTTTACATTGTGGACATAGAACAGCCCTGTTTGGGGACTATTCTGTTGCTCTGTCTTTTGTAATGTCACTGAGAAATGTACCAGGCCCCATCCAAGATCATTCAGAGGAAGAAAAGTGAATTCATAAAGAAGCCTGCCAACTGTAATACCCTGATGGATGAGACAAGAGGGAAACATCTTTTATCTCAGCCTGAAATGGTGATCCGTTTACTCTCTGAAGCATGAGGACTGAATTTCTGCTTGCAGTTTTATTTCTGCATGAGTTCTACTATTGCCTTTTTACATTAAAACAGAAAGTAAGCTCCCTTTGTTAAGCTTAAAATATGTGCCTTAAAAGAATCTTCCAGCAATGCAGGTTCATTATACAACAATCCCAGCATGAAACTAAAGTGACTAAGATCATGGTTATAAATCATTCAATCCTCAGAATGTATTTCTTGACCACCTACTTTGTGCCAGACCCTGTGCAAGGAACAGAAGCTAAGGCAGTGTCTGGGGCAGAGACAGCTTCTGAAATCATGGAGTCTGCTGCCTAATAAAGAAAGATAGCTGAATAATTACAACTCTGATGACAGTTATAAAAATGTATAAGGTGCAATGATAACAAAATCTCAGGCACCCTGCCCTTGGAGACATAAGGCAAAAAGTTTCCTCTCAAAGTGACTTTTAGTCTGAGAGCTGAAGAATGAGAGGAAACTGGTCTTGTGGTTATGGAGGGAGGTGTGTGCCAGGGCAAAAAAAAATAAATTCTCTAGCAAGAGGGATGAGCAGCATGTGCAATTCAAGGACAATTGAGAAGGTCACCGTGCCTGTCGCACTGTGAGCAAAGAGTGGTGACAGAAAAGGACTACTGGACACAAGTCAGACTCTATACGACCTTGGAGGCTCCTTTAAAATGTTTAACATTACTTTACGTGTACTGGGAAGCAGGAGAATTAAGTGTGCAGATTTTAATGTTTGAAAAGATTGCTCTGTGCTCAGTCCGAGTTTTGTCCTCCATGATCAGAGAGAACAAACATGTCTCCTCTCTGGGCATAAAATGCAGGCAAAAAAGCCAACCTACAAGGATAGATTGGACTGATGTGGGTGCTTATCATAGGGCAACTCATACTCACTGTTAGGAAAACAACTTCTAAACATATGCTCCTCTGACCACACACAGAGTCCTAGCCCACCAACAGCTCAGTGTCTCAAAAACAACAGAAATCTTACTTGCCCTTCATTGACATTGCCCGGCACTGTGGATATAATAAAATTCTCCTTGGAGGTTTGAACAGTTTGTTCTCTAACTCAGGTCATAGCCCATCTTTCAAATAACTTTCTGTCAAAAATCAGGCACCCATATATCACGAAAGACACCGTACTTTTCTGCTTCAATATTTGTGCCAAGAAACGCAACTGATCTTGGTTTCTGTCCCAGTCTGAGAGTGCTGATTTCTTCCGACCTCAGTGTCTGGTGTTTGGTTCTAGCATTAATTAGGAAATGTGTTTGAGAAGATGATGCTGGGCTCTGTGACATATTGTGTGAGAGAGGTGGTGATACTCTTCCTCCCATGGCCCCGGGCAGCCTCCCTCATCTCTACTTCTGGATTCAGTAACATAGCAAAGGATCCTGGGCCATTTCAGGTTTGGTGATTATCCCTATGCTCAGTCCACAGTCTCAAATGCCCAGATTTGAGCCTGTTGGATTCCATCTAAAGCTAACCAGCACACCTTTCAGAACACCTGAAAACAAAGGTCTCCCAGTTTGTCAGGTGTTTTTACAATCTCTTAACAGTGTCTTTCATAGAGCAGTCAGAGAGGAATACAACGCCCTCATGAAAGACCTGTATCTAGCTTAATCCCCTACACTAGCCATTCGAGGTAAATCCAGTCAAGATGCTCAAGACACTAGATACCAAAAGTTGCTTGTACTTTTTTTTATTTTTATTTTTTTAATTGGGGAATTGGGGGAAGGAGAACAGACAAGTTGCTGTCATTTTGTTCTTCAATCTAGTTATGGCGGATGTCGCTTCACTGGCTCAAGTTGGCACCATAATTGTGCTCTTCCCCGGGAGAGGCAGATCAGTCGCCGGCTTCTGGACAGCCGCTCACGGTAGCTGCTGGCCGCTCACGCTGGCTGCTGGCTACACACGGTAGCCCATGGAAACCCACTGCCACAGGGGCGGCAGCCTACGCCATTGCCGGCGACTCACGGCAG
>NW_017731556.1:263391-266821 GCF_001890085.2 Hipposideros armiger
TTCTAGTAGGTGAAATAGACCTGAAGGAAACGAGTGTGCCAGCCTTGAAAGGCAGGGATAAAAGCAAGTGCAAAGGCCTGACATGTTAGAACAACAGCGCAAAGGGCATTTGGCTGAAGAGGAGAGAATGT
The DNA here is from genome assembly GCF_001890085.2 of Hipposideros armiger. NCBI lineage: Eukaryota > Metazoa > Chordata > Mammalia > Chiroptera > Hipposideridae > Hipposideros > Hipposideros armiger. The sequence goes on from NW_017731556.1 coordinate 263,523, forward strand.
GGAGTAGCGAGGTCGGATCTGAAAACAAATTTAGTGAAAAGCCAAGATATCCAGACCCTTGAAGGCCATTGTAAGGACTGGCTTTTATGGGGAATGAAATAAGGAGTCACGAGAGGCTCCTGAGCAAAGGAGTGATGTGATTATGATGTTAAAATCTGCCACTTGTGGGAATAGACTGAAAGGAGGCAAAGGGAAGGAGTGAGAGCCAATCAGAGACGACCGAAATAATCCAGCGAGAATGGACGGCGACTTGGGCCAGAGCGACGGATGTGAAAGGAGGGAGAAATGCGTAAATATGTTTCAGTCCTTCTGTGTGTGTCAATCTGGTCTAGGTATTACTTCATGGTAGCAAATAATACAATAAAATTATAAAATAAAATAGTTAAAAAGTTGCTGATAGCCCCAGGCTGTTATGATGTACAAATTCTGGATACACAGCCACAGGCTCACTGAAGGATTCCAAATTCAACAGCATGATCACCTGGCAGATTCTTTGACCCCCCTCAGTGGGGAAGGTAGATGTTTGGGGAGTTTGAGTTTGGCTGCAATGAGCAACAGAGAGAGAGGCAGACGGACAGGCAAGCAGACAGACAGACAAAGACTGTGGAAAGTGTGAGACTTCAGTGCAAGTGTCTGGATGGCAATTCACTTGTCACAGTTTGATTGTCCTTTTGGGTCTCCAGGCAGTCTTCTGGTCCATAGTGATGTTATTGCCCTGCATGTAATTCAGAGATGGTACAAATGATCTAGGCATGATGCAGATACCGATAATTTAGATCTAGAAATCTTTCACATGGGGCCTGGAATCCTGGGAGAAAAGATAGGATTTGGAAAGCTAAGCACCTTACTCTACTCCCTAGAAAAGTACAGCCTCTGGCTCCCAGGGAGAGTTGGGCACATTGTTTTTTGTTTCTTTCTCTTTAATACGACAATGGCTTTTGCTCTCTGTGGAGTCAATTTCCTTTATATCTTATTCTCCTAGAAAACACATTGCTTCAATTATTCCCACTCTTAAAAGGTCTCTTCCGAAGGCCAAAAGGGTGTTTTTCTAGCTAGCTCAGACATAGAGTTTACACTCACTGCAGCTCTGACAAGACGGGAGGACTTTCTCCCATGTGCTGGGTCACCGAACATTCTCCCTGCTGGACTTAATCTAACCCAGTCCACTGAGGCCCCTCAACTGGTCAGTGGGTTGTCATTACTAATTGAAGAGAACGTTTTAAAGTCGTTTCATGAATGAGTCACAGACATAGCTCAGTGTCCTTTGTGTTTGCAATGGCATTGGATCACAGAATGAATGTACTTGAAAAATGCCCCACAGCTCATCAGTAACGACTTCAATCAATAGTCCCTTCCTTTGCTTGTCCTTAGGCTTATCAGGTCACCTTGGCCTTGAATTCTGGAAGATTTTTTTCCCCATTTCACACAATTTATTTACTACACTTAATCTTTGCCAAAAGGCCAAGAAGCGATCACAATTTATTTCTAAGTAAATCATTCCTTCACCCTTTTTACCCCTAAATCCCATGATTTCTGCTTTATTATTCCTATATTCCTGAATTTTATGGCACATCATTCCAAATCATTTACCTAAGACTATCATGTCATAATTGGCCATCATTAAAGCCTCTCACATAATCATCTCCAAAAATATTTCAAACCACCACCCAAATATTTAAAACTCTAAGGTCAATGAATCAAGCCCCTGAGGAGTTATTAGGCAACTGAAGAGACATTTCTGAAAACCATCACCAATGGGGGTCCCACATATTTTTCATACCATAATCCAGAACGCAAAACAATCATTTGGCATCAAAGTTGACAGTTTTATTATTAACTCACTTTCTCCCAGAGACTATCTCAAGATTCCAGCTTGCTTATTTCAAATGCTGGAATCATTTGAAATGACAAAACCTTCCTTTGCTTGCTTAGAATTCATGCCTCCAACAGGCGGTTATACAACGTAAGGAAGAGTGATGTTTCCTCTCGACTCTCCCCTGTCGGTTACAGAGGGACCAGTGCTCTGGGCCATCCCTTCCACTTACCTAGTTTCCCCAGCTGCTAAGAAGAAATAGCACAGGGCTTTGGTAGATCCCAACATTATTGCAAATAAAGGGAAATATCTGCTTCAAGAATTGAGTCTTTCTGGTCTGCCTCTTGATGTTTGGGATAGATGCCAGGGCCAGGTATGGAACAGATTATTCAAGGGAAGCTCAGATACTTTGCTAAAGCAGCCCTAACTCATTGGCATTACGTGGTATATTACGGAATGTGTGTCTCTTGACAGTTTTCAAAGGCATGATGGGCCAAGTACCAAAGGAATCACCAAATGGAAGAGACTGCACCTTTAGAAGGACGTCTTGTTAATGCGTATGGAAAACATAAACTATCTTGAATTGTCGATACTTAAATAGAGTAGGTGACCTCCTTTATTTAGGTGATACTTATGTCAAATCTACCAGGTCAGTAAGATAGAACAAAATAATAACAAATGGCTTTTTCCCTGAGTCGGCCAGGGATTTTCTGTCTCAGAAATAAATCTCTAGAATTCTGAAGCTCTGGGCCGTGACGTTATCAACAAGACCAATGAGATTTCCAGGTTCTAAAGAAGGAGCAGGTAGAAAATAAGCCTGCATGACAGGCTAATAGTATGTGAAAAATAAGCAGCAGATCAAAGGCATGGGTTACGGGAGGACGGCCATCAGGGAAAGAGGCGATGCAGGCAAGCAAGTGAGGGTGGGAAGAATTTAAAGAGTGCAATTTCTTCTATTATCACTGAGCCAAGAAGACACTTCAAGTGTATTAAAAAAAAATCAATGTCTTCTTTTGGGTTTCAGCTGACCTTTTAGTAAGGCTTTGCTCACCATTCTGACCAATATCTTCCTCCTACACTCTAGCAACTTCATGTGGAGCTCCAGTCTGGAAACTTCTTTATGCTGTGGCACTGTTGGTCCATGGATTACTGTGCACATGTGTCCAGTTAAAGAATAAATCTTCAGGGTCAGGGTCCATCATGTCTTTTGATAGCTGCTCCAAACACATTCTACTGCTGAGAAACTTGGATTTAAGTGGGTTTAGTAATTGGCACACGGTCACGCAGCTGCTAGGAGACAGGGTGAGATTTAAGAACAGTTTTGAGTAGTTGCAAGTCTCCAAAAGAACACCATGTCTTATGTAAAGGGTGGTCAGCCAATATCCTTTGGTGAATTGGGTGATAAGAGAGTGAGGAAAGTAGAAAAATGAATTTAATCTAAAGCACTAGCAATTTCAGAACAACAGTTCTATAACACCCAATTTCA
>NW_017731556.1:268445-269916 GCF_001890085.2 Hipposideros armiger
GCCAGAATAAATAGGCTCTGAAAAAACGAAGACAGAAAATAGAGACTACTTTTTCCATATCCTTGGCTGTAAAGGGGTGCCTTGATATAGGGCTTTAAATGAAGGGACACCAGGGGCTGACAGCAGGATTAATTTTAAAGTGAGAACAGCTTTAGCTTGTTCACAAGGTGTTGGGAAGCCAGTGAAGAGGAGAGGTTTAAAAATACAGAAGAGGGGTAAATATAGAAGAGACGGGAGAGGATGAATGAGCTCAATATCAGCTGTAAATAGAAGCTTCTTTCCCCGAGGCTATAGGGGAAGGAGTGAAGATGTGAGCGTCATACCACTTCAACTTCAATTATCTTTGGGATATAGACAGCAGCTCCTCCAGCTAAAAGAGGAAAGGGCAGGTATGAAATAAGGAGCTTGAACAGAGCAGTTAAAACCTGTGATAACCGCGGGGTGAATGGGAAAGGAAATTAACCAGAGGGAGACAAAAGTCTTGAAGAACCGTGGAAATGGCCCATCAGAGGCTGGAGACCATTAAATGTTCCTGGTACCAAGAGCTCAAGTGTGTGACTTTCTCTCAAGATTAGATTGCTTGCAAGGTTTGTGTGATGGAAAAACAGAGATAATTGTTAAACATATAGGGAAGAATTTGGTTGAAGTAACAAATTTTGAGGTCTGCTCTGAATAGATAAGAATGTTAAATCATCAGAAGAATGAATGGGGAGGAAATGAGAGGACTGAGGGGCTAGAAATCTCCATGATGATGAAGAACAAGCAAGTGTACTGGATGTGCAACAGGCAGGCAGGATGGAATAAAGTCATGAAATGAACATTACTTTTGGTTCCCACTTACCCTCTAAACCTGTTGGGGAGGGGCAAGGAGTACTGCAAGCTCTCAATTTTTCTGAGCTCTCTCAAGCAGTGGAACATTGTACAGATCCTTTCATTCAAAAACAGTCTAGTATTCAAAAATGTCCAGTTCAATGTCAACCCACAACTCAATCTTCATGGAAAGGTAAGGCTTACCCCTCTCCTCACTTTGAGTTAGGATTAGTTATAGGTGGGCTGCCCACCACTCGGGAAGGGGTATGATTGGCTTCTCTCTTTCTCCCTGCTGACTAACTGCCATTTCAACCCCTGCCAGAATGGAAGCAGAGCCACCACGTGGAAGAAGAAGTGAGGGGATTGGAAAGTTCTCATTTAACTGTTCTTGTTTAAGTTATTTAATGCTCTGTCAATCTGGCAAGGATTTAAAGTTTATTCTTTTCCCAAGGACACTTTTGTGCCTTCTTCACAGATTCCTTTTCTGGGCCCCTCTGACTGCAATTATCATCATGCAGAGAGTGCTCCCCCCAGCCAACTATTCCTCATTCCCCCTGAATTCCTGTCCAAGCTTTTCAGTGCGTGGCCCCTCTCTCTCTCTCTCTCTCTCTCTCTCTCTCTCTCTCTCTCTCTCTCTCACACACACACACACACACACACA
>NW_017731556.1:272346-273307 GCF_001890085.2 Hipposideros armiger
ATATATTCACACATATATCTTTACGGATAAGTGTTTTCAGATTTTTGGGATATATATCCAGGAGAGGGGTTGCTGGATCATATGGTAATTCTACTCTTAATGTTTTAAGGAACCTCCACACTGCTTTCCATAGTGGCGGCACCAATCTGCATTTCCACTAACAGTGCATGAGGGTTCCTTTTTCTCCATAACCACTCCAACACTTGTTATTATTTGTCTTGTTGAGATAGCCATTCCAACTGGTGTGATGTGATATCTCATTGTGGTTTTTGTTTACATTTCTCTGATGATTAGTGATGTTGAGCATCTTTCCATATGTCTATTGGCCATCCATATGTCATCCAAGAATACTATGAAGAATTATACACCACCAAATTCAATAACCTAGAAGATGGACAGTTCTTAGAAAGATATAGCTTTCCTAGGCTGAATCACAAAGAACTGGACAATCTAAACAGACTGATCAACAGTAAAGTCCAGGACCAGGTGGCTTCACTAGTGGATTTTACCAAATATTTAAAGATGTTCTAATACCTGTCATACTCAAATTCTTCCAAAAAATTGAAGAAGAACCAATATTCCCTAACTCATTTTATGAGGCCAACATTACCCTGACACCAAAACCTGGTAAGAATAACACACAAAAAAGAAAATTACAGACCAGTATCTCTGGTGAATACAGATGCTAAAATCCTAAGCAGAATTCTAGCAAATTGAATACAACAATGCATTAAAAATGTTATACATCACAACCAAGTAGGATTCATCCCAGGGGCACAAGAATGGTTCAATATATGCAAATCAATGTGATACACCACATAAACAAAATAAAGGACAAAAATCCCATGATTATATCAATAGATGCAGAAAAAGCATTTGACAAGATACAACACCCATTTATGACTAAAACACTTAATAAAATGGGTATAGAAGGAAAATACCTTAATATAATAAAGGCCAT
>NW_017731556.1:273800-274717 GCF_001890085.2 Hipposideros armiger
TGGGAATTGCCAGTCCTGACATACAGAATCTGAGAGAATAAGGCTGATAAGAGGAAGTGGCATGCTATCTAGATAAAGAGCAATTTATTACTATTAATTCAATTACGTTGAAGAAATAGTCATGGAGCACCTACTATGTACCAGGTACTGTGCTCTGTGTTGTGCATACAATAGTGAACAAAATGAGGTTCTGCCCCCAGGAAACTTACAGAAATCTCAACTGAATCCCAAGATGACACAATGGTGTCTCCATAGAAGACAGCAAGGGCAGAAGCAAGAAAGAAATTAGTTCTACTAGAGAAGAAGAGAAAGTTCTGTGATTTGAAAGGTGAGTTACAAGTAGGGGAAAGGCATAGGAGCAGCAGGGAAAGCATGCACAAAGGGACAGAAGCACGAAGCATGAAGTAGATCAAATAAGACCAAAGAGCTCGGTGGAGGTAAAAAGAGCTGAGCAGCATTGGGGAGGGAGGCAGAGACTATATCATGGAAGATTTATAAGCCAGATAAGAAATTTAGGCTTTAACTTGAAAGCTATGGGGATTAAAGGCATGTAAGCAGGAAAATACATTTTAGATCACTTTGTCTAGCTAGTTGTAGAAACCAAGAGAGTGTGGCAATAGTCCAGGAGAGTTCTGAGGGTCTGTACTGAGACTTTAACAGAACAGGTTGAAAAGTTTGGGCTACATATCAATTGAATATGTGTGGACAGAGGAAAAGTACAATGAATAGGTGAAAATTCCCTCAGGTGTATGGCTTGAATAGCCGAATGATAAGTGATGCCATTCTCCAAGGGAGGCAAGGTGAGTGCTGGAATGAGATAACACGATGAGTGTGAGACCCACTGCATTTGTGGTACTTGGGGGATGCAAGGCCAAGTGAAGACGTCCCAGGTCTTGAATACACAGAGATCTGGTCCA
>NW_017731556.1:275789-277699 GCF_001890085.2 Hipposideros armiger
TAATACCAATGAACCCACATATTCTCATTGAAGTTTTCACTTTATAAAATGCTCTCACATCCTTTCTTCTCCTGCATTGTTGTCATGTCACAGTAACTCTGTAAGGCAAATATCCGTATTCTTATTTCACGGGAGTAGTTGATACCTAGTGAGGTTAAGTGAATTGGTTGCCCGAGACTCCCTGGCTGGAGATAGAAAGTGTTGGAGACAGCACCGGAACTCAAAGTCCAGAGATTTTTATAACACAACACAGCTAATCCTTTACAGATAGCAGTTTTCAGTAAGAAGATGAGAACTGGCATAAGAGCAGTAGGTATTGGAGAAGGCAGGAAGGGAGGCTGGTGGAGATGGTAGAGTCAGATGGCTAGGGAAGAAAAGGGAATTCAGAATCTCTGGGCTACACATAACTTACTGACTCCCACATTTGTATCTCAACATTTTTTACTTTGATTTTATAGGCAATTAACTGTAAAATCATGTAACTAACCACCACTTGCACATCACCACAAAGAGAACTCCTGATTTTCCAGCCCATCCTTCTACTCCCCCTCCCCCAATTCTGCTCCCTCCAGTTTTCTAAACACCATTAGCCTGAAAGGGCTGCCATAACATAATATGGGAGGCTTAAACAACAGAAATTTACATTCTCACAGTTCTGGAGGCCAGGAACTAAGATCAGGTTGCCATCAGGGTTGGTTCTGGTGAGAGTTCTCTTATGGCTTGGAGATGGCTGCCTTCTTGCTGTGTCCTCAGGTAGCCTTTCCTCTGTGTGGGCCAGAGAGAAAGAGTTCTCAGGTGAACATAGTTTCTATCAAATTAGGGCCATACCCTTGTGACCTCATTTAAGCTTAATTACTACCCTAAAGGCACTATCTCTAAATACAGTTACATTGGAAATTAGGACTTCAATATATTAATTTGGGGGAACACAATTCTATGACACCTGGCACAACATTTCATCTAGTTGTTCAGGGCAATATACTAGGAGTTATTCTTGGTTCCTCTTCCCCTCACATCCCACATCCAACCCATCTGCCTTTAAATTATATCTCTACATCAGTGACTTCTCATCACCTCCACAGTTACAACTGAAGACCAGANCCCCTGTGTGCATACTCTCCTCTTTCAGGCAGGGCAGACTCAACAGGGAAGCTTTCTTCAAAGAAATCTTTTCCAAATTCCCTTTATGTCCATTAACTGAATTAACCTTTTAGGCCTTCAGTGTGGTTTAAGAGTGAATTCAGCCATCATGGCTTGACTTATAGTTCACTTTAGAAAGAAGCATCTCTTGTCTTTGGCCTCCAATGAAGTTGAGATAGGAAGAGTTCCATTTTAACCTTCTGTTACAAGAATAATCTGATGAAAATTTTGCAAATACATAGGTGAGGTTAGATAACAACAAGACTAGTATAACATGGGGGCTTGTACATTGAGGGCTTACTTAGCCCAAAAGGAAAGTGATTCTTCTTCTAATTTAGGTGCCTTCAGTTTAGTCCATCCCTAGAAATTGACATTCTCCTCTCCTTGTGGAAGGAGGCAACTGTCTTCATGTGCTGTTCGTGCAGACAGCTAATTAAATGAAACAAAAATGACCACGAACATGAAAGTTTCTCTAAGAGGCTCCTGTGGTTGCTTCAAGTAATTATGCCTGTCAAGGGAAGATGCTGTAGGAAGGATGTGATGTTCTGAGGGCACATAGTGTTATTAGTGTTATCTTCTGGCAGCCTGAGACATCACAGCATCGCTTAGTGTATCACTGTCCTTAAGAAGATCAAAGGAGAAGAAACCTCTCTGCCTGCCCTTTTCAGCAGTTAAAGGAGATTTAAGAATGGAGGAGCTTGGTTGTAATGCAGTAAGTAAACAACAGATTACAAGAATTTAATAATTCCTGTCTTCACTTTTATTTTCTT
>NW_017731556.1:282829-286358 GCF_001890085.2 Hipposideros armiger
CACCTCTAGGGAAATGCACGCACCATTATCACCCTCCTGGAAAATTTCCACCTTCTCCATTCTCCCTCTGAGTCTCATTTATTCTCTTTTTCCACATCTTTACATTTCCCATTCTCTTTCTTAATGACCAGACTGTGTCTTTGCCCTCTTTTGTGCTTTCCTAGGTTGTTGGGTTGAATGTCTCCTTTTTTCACAAGTTGTTTTGAAAAGTTCCTCTAGAAGAGCTCTTATTGAATTACCTGACTAACTTTACTTTTCTAGACATTCTGTCTTTCCATGATGTACCTAAGGAGCCGACCCCGTCCTACAGCATGTCGCCCCCACCTCCACATCCTCTGGGGACCTGGTACCGCTGGCCAATCGGTCTCCTCCCTGGGAATTGGAAAGCCATTCCTTAGCTTGAGAGAGCAAGAGTTCTGTTTCCTACTGGGTCACCAGTCTGCAATAAGTCACGATTCCTTGGGAGCAGGAAGTGCCAGCCATTTTCTACCAGGCCATGCAGCTAATGAGAAAGCAGTGAGAGAGAGTAATGAAACAGATGTACACAGACAAAGGGGGCAGAACTGAGGGATGTAGCGAGGGCTCTCTGGGTTCCCTGCAACACTGCAATCTTTACTTTTGTTCCTAAGGTTCAGCTGCTCCATTGCCCTCAAATTCAACGACATAGTCCATTGTCCCTCCAATACATTTTTTTTTTTTTGCTTAGAGGAGTTTGTATCGATTTTCTGTTATTTGCAAGCAAAAGAGTTCTAATCAATACAAACTGTAATCAAGGGAATTTGGAACTTGCCTATTTAGACCTCTTTTCCTTCTCAAAACATCACATATGATCATTAAGTTCTCTTTTATTGCTCGCTGGTACAAGATGTGTTTTGGTTAAATGCTAATCTCTTGAAAATAAATGAAGAAACATAGGACATAATGTGCAAAGTGAGGTGGACTTGGTTTAAGAATAAAGTAGTTCAATTAATAATGCCTACTTCACAAGTCCCACCAGTAAAAAATGGAACAAGGAAGGAGGGTTGGGCATATAATGTATATAAATCAGTAAAGTTCCATAACTTATTTTTTGAAAATAGAAAAAAATTAAATTCCTACCTTTTTATTTATTTATTAGTTATTTAATCAGTAAACATGTATTGAGCATCTTTTAATTTTGGAGTTTCTCTGCTGTGGTAGAACATCCCACAAGCACCAGCATAACCACCTGGACATCATGGCTTCACACAGCAAGGTGTCAGGTGTGAAGAACCAGTGCTCCACTGTTGTTGCGCTGTAAATAACAGAGGTGTGACTTCCTATTCAGAGCCTTGTGTTTCTGCAAGTAAGGGAACAGCTCATTCTTTCACAGTTTCTTACTGAATAAAAAGCAGTAAAACGTTAAAAATGGATTCAAAGATGAATCTGAAGAATATAGATATAAAATATGTATTATTTATATATATTTCTCATCTATATGTATATAGATATATAATCAAGAATGCTAAAGTAATTGACTAATGAATGTGAAACTGGTTAATATCCTATATGGCAATAAAATATAATGTTTAGGATGTTATCTTTTCAATAAGGCATAAGTTACCAGACAAATTCTTTGCCTTCTAGCAACAAGAATCATTTGCATAACTATCAGTTTTCTGTAACTTAACTTTTACACATACATAGCTGTAAAATAACTTAGGCAGTAGAAAGATAACCCTCAAAGCAGACCCTTAGAGAGCCAGATCCTCTTTGGTCGGTCCACTAGACAATACAAGGATATCCAGTAACCCATTTTCAAGTCTTAGACAATTTTTTCTAGTTAGATAAAAAAAGCAAAAATAGACATGGTCCTGGCTTTCTGGAGTTTACAACCTTGTGAAAGAGATTACTATGAATTAAGCACAAAAGAGTTGAATGATTGCAAATTGATGGATAAGTTAAAGATATGGTATACTATGACATGAGAAAATATCATGGGGAACCGTGTATGGTTAAGGGTCAGAAAACAGCCTTCAGTAAGAAAATATTATCACAGACCAAGTTTTTATAAGTAATAATTACTTTCTAATTGTGATTAAATGCAAGTGGTACAAATTCCAAATGTATCAAGTGATAAAAGTGAAAAGTAATTTTCTCTCTCACCCTAGTCACCCTGTTCCTCTCCTGGAAGGAACTAGTGTCAACAGTTTCCTGTGCATTATTCTATTATGCTCTAGACATATGCATATACATTTTTACACAAATATACATTTGTGTAAATTAATTAATACATTTTTACACAAATAATGGCACACTAAAGACTATATGCAAAAAACTGTTCTGACATGTTTTTCTCCACTTAACAAGGAAATTATTTTATAGCAATACATGTTGAGTGCCTTATTATTTTTAACAACTGCAAAACTGACACTGAAAGGATGTACCATAATTTATTTAACCAGTTGGACACGTTTTTAGTTGAAGAAAAATTTCTATGAGTATAATAAGTTTAACTAAACAAATGCATCATTCCTCACTTCACATGGAAGATTCGTTTTTGCCCAGGATGTAATTGTACATCACATTGTTGCAAAGAGTACCGGCTCCTTTGAAAAGATAGCTGGTGGACCCAGCCTTGGCTCTCTTAGTCACTAGGTGCAAGATCTTGGGTGAATGGCTTCAATTCAGCTACCTGAATAATTTGAATTAAAAATGCTTTCCCGATCTGATTTGAAGGGTTGAGGTAATAACACATCAGTGACTTTCCAGTTCTATCCACCAGCCTAGACAGCAGAGTCCTGAGAGCTCTGAGACATACCTTCCCTCCCACCTTCTACCACACATTTTAACCAGGGCACCTCAGCCCTTTAATCTGGTTATTTATTTTAAGCTTCTAAGTAAAATTTATGTGAAGACAGAAGGGGAAAAAATTTTAATTAAAAAAAATCTTGGAAAATTATAAACTGTAAAACAATGCATAAATATAAGGTATTGCTATTATTATCTTTATTAGGGCAGTCAAGGAATCATAAAGAAAAAGGGCAACGTGATGAGGATACCAGCAAAGCCACGGGCTTTTCAGGGACAGGGCAGGCAGTGCAGCTGAACCAGCTCCCTTGGTTCTCCCCTCCCTGAGACTGAGTGGGTTTGTAAGAGGCATTCTTCTATCAGAAGCAACTGAAAGAGATCATTTAAGGAAGAAAGCAGGAGTCAATCGGAAACCCAATGGTGGCTTAATTACTTCAAAACAAAAGCCTGAGAGGAGAAGGCTCCAAATGAAAGACTAAGTGTGCAATTCACAGTGAAAGTGTTAAGGGCCTGCACAGAATCCCTGAATGTGTGTATTCGCAGGGGCCTGCGGGCCTGTGGTTATTTTGAAGTACCATCCTACTCAGCCTTTTCCTGGAAAATTGCATTTCATCACAAGCTCAGCGTCCTTGGCTTAAAGCTTCTGCAGAGTAGCCTCTTTTGAGTGCTAAAAGTTATCTTATTTTTAAGACACACTATCACTAGGTGATATAAAAGTTATAATATTAGCCCTCCACAAGTGTACAAGCACCACACAAAA
>NW_017731556.1:288655-290697 GCF_001890085.2 Hipposideros armiger
TGTTCTGCTCTCATGCTGTTAGCAGATATTATTAGACTCTGACAACTAACTAAAGAGTTTTCCTTTTGTCTAGGCCCAATATTACCCACCTGTGTTTGCTGCCCATCACAGGTGGTATGTATGACACACTGGCTCCTTCCAAGCCTATCAGTGAATGTTATATAACCCAACTATTGTCCTGTGATTTGTGATTGCAATGCAGAGAGATTCTTTAAGGAGATTTTTAGTCTCCATCTACCAAAAGGAGCAATGTGGCTTCATCCCAGAGGGAAATGATTTCTCCCTACTTCTCTGTTGTGCATTTGTAATGGCCTATTGATTTTTTTGAGGCATGTCAAAGGCAAAATCACACATTTTACCGACAATATGCAGATCTGCAGTTAAACTATGCTTTACATGCTCTACTTCGAATTTTATGAAGAGCAGGGAGCTCTTCCCTACGTTTTGGAAGCTATTTGGGAAATTAAGAAGAGCACTCTTTTTTTTTTGTATTAGTTTCAGGTGTACAGAACAATGCAATAGTTATCCTTTTCACCCCTCACAAGGTAACAACTCCCCTCCCCACATCCACTGCCCTCCCACCCCTGATATCATACTTACCTATTACAAAAAATAAAAAAAGAAGAGCACTCTTTTGTATGACACAGTCAAGAAGAACTGTGACCCTAAAGGAAATGTAATTAACAAGATGACAGTGTAAATGTTCTAATAGTTTCAGGTGTACAGAACAATGCAATAGTTATCCTTTTCACCCCTCACAAGGTAACAACTCCCCTCCCCACATCCATTGCCCTCCCACCCCTGATATCATACTTATCTATTACAAAAAATAGAAAAAGAAGAGCACTCTTTTGTATGACGCAGTCAAGAAGAACTGTGACCCTAAAGGAAATGTAATTAACAAGATGACAGTGTAAATGTTCTAAACTGGACCCAGAGAAATACATTTCTTTAGCATATTTATTTCATGGAGGCATTCAACTAAGAATAAACAATAAATGTGTGCCTAGATGTTNACTTTCTTTCTACTTAGCCTGCTTAATTTTGATCCCAATCATTTATTACTAACAGGTACATATATGCTCATTTCTTTGTTGTTCATTTATTACCTTTCTTCTGGAGTAGAATATAATATCCATAATAGCATGGACCTTTTCTGTCTTATTCTGAGCAAAATTCCTAGCAACTAGATCAATGCATAGCACATAGTAGGTTCTCATTAAAAATGATAATAAATGAGTGAGCTCTGTCAGTTTGCTGAGCCAGGGTCAAAGAAACAAGGCAGATACAGAAGCCTATCCAAATTCAATGAGATGAACTGCATGTCTGGGTCCCAGGAATGATCTGAGGCTATAGACTATCCCTTGGCATCCTACACAGCACTGAACCACCAGGGCACAGATGCCATGGGACCACAAGGCTGGTCTCCTGGGAGTCTGTCCATTCTGGTACCCTGCCCCACCTAAGCAAATACAAAACTCACCAGTGCTCTGCTCTGCTTTCCTCTCTTACCTTTATTGTTAGTCTTTCTGTCCACCCAAGAAAAGGACAAGACCAAGTAGGGTATCTACAAACATTTCTGATTCTGTCTGCACTCCCTCCTAAAGTTTGTGCTCTATATGAGACCTGGTCAGAGTGAGGCTGTGTAAGAGACATAGTCACACATTGGGAGGAACGTGTATACTACAGCTGCCAGATACAATACAGCAGGCCAATTTAATTTTGAATTTCAGGTAAATAATGAGTGACTTTTTAGCGTAATAGGACAAATATTGCATGGGATATACTTACACACAAAAAACCCTAATTTGTTGTTTATCTGAAATTCACATTTAACTGGGTGTCTTATATTTTTATTAGCTAACTCTGGCAACCCTAATCGTAAATGGATATGTGTAACATGAGTACAAGCAGACAATTGAATGCGTGTCCATACATATTAAGGATGATTGGAGATTTTGTCAATTTTATAATATATTTAATATATATTTCTCTATGAAACAATGCTTTCTCATTAAGACATCATGAAAGCACAGCATTGA
>NW_017731556.1:291656-294433 GCF_001890085.2 Hipposideros armiger
GGCCGGCCCTAGGTATTTTTTCATAATATGCTCATGATGTCCTAGGACTCTAGAAGGGGCCAGAGTGTGAGCACATCCCCGGAGTCCATTTCCTGTGCCCCAATGTGACCCCATTGCTATGACCAGGTGTGTCCAGTGGCCCAAAGAACAGATGTTGGATGGTGTTGGGAACTTGAGCGTCCTTTCCATCTTAATTGATGGAACAGCGAACACAGACACTTCTGCCTGATGAATCAAGAAAAGAAGGAGCTGTCAGAAGAATGAAAACCAATAAATGTCTTGCTTTTATTGAAACAAAGAAATAAAGTGGAGTTTGGAATTCAAAAGCTGGTAGATTTCATGTCAATCCCTTGCAACTGCCTAGAACAGAATCATTTCTGCTTGGGAACGCCAGGCTTTTGAAGGAGAACAGGAAGAGTAAATGGGACAATTAGGCAGAGAAAGACTCCACTGAGAAAAGTGAAGCTAAGAGGCTGGCAGCCTCCTTGCTCCAAGGTTGCAACTCTGTCAGGCCTCTCTCAGGAGAGGGTGGGGAGTGGAAAGGACATCACAGATTGTCCCAGTGCCATGGCAGTCTTGGGTCACTTGAGGCGGCTCCCTCAGGAGAGAAACGTCTGCTTCTTGGGCTCCTGCTCTGAGTGTGCCCCTGGCTCTAATCATGCACAGCGACAGCACAGGCAGAGCAGTGAAGACATCTGGTATTTTCCACACCGAGTGGGGCCAGTGAAAAAGCCACCTATCCATCATCTGTTCAGCCTGAGGGATAACTAATTTCTGTGAACCTGAGGGACGCTTGTTCTGAGGAATGCAGGTGGCAGAAGAATACAAATGACCTGTTTACAGATGTCGGTGCCGAGCAGAGCAGCCGGCTAGGTGGACAGCATGAAAACGTTGACAGATTTTAATATCTGGCTGTCTAGCCATGGGAATGTGTGCACAGACTCAAAGATTTGCCCACAACCTTGGAGGGGAGTCTTCTTTGTTCCTCAGGCTTCAAACAAAATAAACCTCCATCTAGCTAGGCAGAACAACATTTACCTAGCATGTATTTTTGTTTTTATCCTTCCCCTCAACAAATGTTTGTGGAGAGCCAACAGAGTGGCAACAATGGGGCTAGGTGCAAAGGATTCAAGCATTGATCATTCTAGCTACTCTGCTCGAGATGCCTAAGAAACAGCCAGCATTTCTGATGACCACAGGGCCTTAGGACGAAGTAGGAGCATCTTCTCTTACCTAGGAGAGCAGAGCAGGTTTCATGGATCTGAGATCTCCAATTAAAAAACTTCCAGAAAGGGAAAAATCTTATCATCTACAAGAACACTATGAAAGCCGGGTCTTCTGGAAGGCGTAATCCATTCCTCTCATTCTCTTTTCAGTGGGGCAATGCTCAGATTCAAAGACATCCTCGCACTTGTTCTGCCTTGTAACAGACATTATATGTCCTTTATTGGTAAGCCTGTTCACCTCTCTTCTCATCTCATCTACCAGAACAGCTACTGAGTGTTATTTCACTGTAAGGATGTCTTACAATTTGTTTATCCATTCCCTATTGATGGAAATTTGGGTTGTTTCTAGTTTAGGTGTCAGGGCTGATATGGGGAGAGGCTCCTTATTTCTAGCCCTGCAGGACAGCATAGGGGTAGAGGTGAAACAGACCCACCATCCCTGCTCCAGGCTTTGGCCAAGAGAGGGGAGGTGGTACAGATAAACCGAGGGGAATGCTGTGAGACATAGGACTTTGCATTGGTTCACATTTGAATTTTGGAAGAGATCATCTTGAGGCTGCCCTCACTTCATGCACAGGCAATAGAAATTCTTTCTTTCCTCTCAGATTTATTGAGATATAATTGACAAATAAAATCATATATATTTAAAGCATACAAAGTACTAATTTAATATATATATATGTTATGAAATGATCACCACAATCAGGCTAATAAACACATCCATCGCTTCACATAGTTTCCTTTGATGGGGGTGGGGATAGTGGGAATGCTATCTTAGCAAATGTGTGGTATACAATGCTGTGTGATTCATTGTAATCACCACTCTATATGTTAGATTCCCAGAGATTACTCATCTTGCTGCCCACAAGTGCCTGGAAAAATACCTCAGTTGGGCACGAATGGGCATGCCACAGGCCTGTCTTGGTAGGGATCAGAGAGCCAAACAGGGGATGTGACACAGATTCAGAGGGGTCCATGGTCACCGCAGGAGCTGAGAGGAGACCACATAAATCACACCAAGAAAGATATAGTCATGAATTATACCAGCCTCCAACTTCAAACCAGGAATGGCAGCAGGGACTGTGGGCAAAAACAGTACTATAGAGACCAGAGGAGCCAGATATGAAGACCCTTCCACTCCGCTGGCAGGAAGTCATAGGAAGCCTCTCGCTGTACCCGGATGCATCCTGGGAATGAGAAGAGAGGGGAGGAGATCTGAATGAGGAAACATTCAACCCAGAAGGAGTGCTTAAATTATTGAATCAGCAAAAGGAGAGTCACCAACATGTTTAAGGTTGGCAGAATTTCAACTGATTTTTACATTCTTCTTTACTTTCATGTGTTGTTTGGATTTTCTACAATGAGTTTGAATTACTTATCGTATCATAAAAACATACTATGTTTATCATACTAAGATTGCTGTATTGGACAATCATTCTCCCCCTCTCACATGTAGACATCCTCTCTCTCTTGCTATCAAGTGGGTGGGGGCTCTAAAGATGATCACTACAAGGAGAATGAAAGTTGCTTTTCCCGTGAGGTCTCAGCTTA
>NW_017731556.1:298761-309149 GCF_001890085.2 Hipposideros armiger
AATCAACTGCTGTTTAAATATTTTAAAAATATTTTATAAGCCTCATTAGAATTTTCTTAATACTATTTATATAGGAAATATGAAAGAAAATGGCAAAGGCAAAATTTATGAATAGATACAGCATTCCAATTTCCAAATAAATTTCTTTAATATTTATATAGGAAAAGCAAGGGAGAGAGAAACACAGGTAGTCCAGAGGTACCATAATTCATTCAGAGTGGCCAGCTATAATCAGGGAGAAGCACATGGCAGCTCGGTCTGTTTTGATGTGATGCCCTAAGGAAATTTCATTTTCTTGGCTTCTTATAGAAAATTCTAAGAGGTTTGCACCAGGTTTTCTACAAACATAATGTATTCATAATTGAGCATAAAAGTGTTCAAAAGCAAGGCACTGACTAGACTAGCAATTAAGCCAGCCACTGCTGCTAGTGAGAAAGCAGGACAAGAAAGCATTTGATGGGCCACATAGAAAAGTGAACATTAGTGATTAATGGCGAAATGACTTTAATATTTCAACCAGGTGTGGTTTTGTCTACCTGCTGAAAAATAATAATTAATGTATATGAGTTCTTTCACTGCATTAACACAGAAAGAAGAAAACTTTTATTAATCAAGGCTTCCCTGGACACCCACCTTAGCTGTGTCAGGCGTAGAAGAATATCCTACATCTGTCTACTCCAGTATTACATGGCTCCGGGAATTAGCCAATAGAAAAAGGAATAGCTACCAAAGCACATGGATATATGTTCATAAAAAATTTAAAGTCTGAAAACTAGCAATTACTGAGATAGTTTGTTAATATATTATGTTGATAATAATAACATTTACTAAGTTCTTTCTATACAGAAGGCACTGTTCGAAGTGATTTTCATGTGTTATCATGGTGTCTTCTTATCTCTAGTCTCTTTTGCTTCAGACTCTTCCCGAGTGTAAAAGGTCTCGATAGAGTATGCTTATCAGACCATGCCAAGTCCCACTTGATTGGTCCTGTTTTATTTCTGCTCAGCTCCAGAGACATCATGATGTGACTGTCATTCTCCCACTGTGATTTACTTTATCTGAAGCTTCCATTAACTCCACTTGAGTTCACACACACCGGCACGCACCTTTAACTCTCTTTCACACGTTCAGCTTCAATCTTTTCTAGCCTTCATTACAATCTTTTCCAGACTGATCCCTTAACATCAACTTAAGCCTTAGCTTTTTGCTACAACAATCACTCTTAATAACTATGATTGAACTAATTATTACAGCAATCGTCATTGTAATTTGGATGATGGTGGTTCACACCTGCTCCTTTATTGGTGAATTTGACAAAGATTCCTTGATTGCCTGTTAAATGCCCAGAACATTGCTATTATGCTGTGCTCATGTGTAAGGCTTGTCTCTGTTAATAAGCCAGCCAGGAGGGAAGAGACATGGAACAATCAGAGAAAGTCATAAAAGATATAAAATGTGCCGAGTTTAATATAATTTTTCCCTTTGAAAAGCTCTCATGGCCACCTTAACTCACACCTGCTCTTAAATTCCTACGAACTGTTTTTCTCCTCTTGCTCCATTCTTATACTTAAAGATTTCTCTGCAGGCATTTCCTTCATCTTCTAGTTATTCTGTTCAGTTAGACAAGAAATGAGATCTTGTCAAATTAACAAGACCCTCAATGAGTATGGTGGGAATGACCAGATGTATAAATTATGATGGAGTTATGTCCTTAGTTTCTATTTTGTCTTTGGATGTTTCCAGGAGGGAGAGGTATAGACATAGAGGTGTTGAAGAGAGAGAGAGAGAGAGAGAGAGAGAGAGAGAGAGAGAGAGAGANATGTTGAGATGGCATCATTTTACAGATGAGGAAGCTGAGGGCCTGAGGGAGGAAGCTGTTCTCTCAAGGTCAAACAGTGAAGTTAAGCTGTCTGGAACCTAATGTTCTATTACAGAAAGCTTGTGATCAATCTATCTGGCAGGCATTTTATTCTGAAAAGGAAACTAGGTTAGCGTGACAGCATCCCCTCTGGACAATTCTGCCCTGCCTTCTTCTGCTATCTTCAAAAGATAATACAACTTTATTCTTTGGGCAGATTTCTGAATTATTTTTAAATTATTTGATGTTTATATCTTTCTGTACTGTAGAAAACAATATTGTCATGTCTTATATATCAGGATTGTGGTTTATTTAATTGTTAGTTAGCTTCTAAGACATTTCTATTGGGCCTGACTCACACACTGGCTTTGAGCTTCAGCTCTGGAGTCATACAAATTTGAATTCAGCATTTTGCAAGTCTATCTTTTTGTCAGTTGTGGTGATAGAAACTCAGACTGTCTTAAGCCTAAAATGGGAATTGTTTGGCTCATATATTTGGGAAGTCCAAAGTTACTGCTGGCTTCAGGAATGGATGAATCTGGGGATTCAAACTATGTTATCAGAGTTTGTTTTCCCTTTCCCACCTCTGTTTTGTGGACTTTATTTAAACCAAGTCTCTCTCTCCATGTAGCAGAGATGAGCCTCCAAATCTCAGCAGCTTCAGGCACTCATGGTCCATACCTGATGAGGCCTCTTTGTTCCAGTTTTCAAATCAGTGTCTAGAAGGTCCCTATTTAGCCTCAACTGGTAGAGGAGGAGTGGGCATTTTTTGGTCAGGTTTATCAGAATTACATGGAGTGGGGAAAAGGGAGCTTAAATAACTAAAGGAAGCATGCAAAGTAGAGCAAATAGTAACAACAGCCCACCCAATTTGATAATTTTGACATATACATGTATGCTGTGATGCCATCACTACAATCAAGATGGTGAACACATCCTTTACCTCCCCAAAAGTTTCCTCATGTCCCTTTGTAACCCCATCCCACCCCTTCCCATGCCACCTCATCCCCCCCCACCCAGACAACAAACAATCAGCTTTCTGTGACATAGATGAGCTTCCATTTTCTAAATTTTAAATAAATTGAATCATATAGCATGTTTTCTCTTCTGTCTGGCTTCTGTCACTCAGCATAATTATTTTGAAATTTACCCATAGTATGATGTGTATTAGTAGTTCATTCCTTTTAGTTACTGAGTGTTATTTCACTGTAAGGATGTCCCACAATTTGTTTATTCATTCCCTATTGATGGAAATTTGGGTTGTTTCTAGTTTAGGGCTGTAGGGGATTAAATTGTAACCCCCCACCTCCGCCCCCAGAGGATATGTCCAGGTTCTAACCCCAGTACATGTGAATGTGAACTTATTTGGAAATAGGGTTTTTTTGCAGATGTAATTAAGCTGAGGATTTTGAGATAGAATCATCCTGGATTTAGAGTGGATCCTAAATCCAATGACCGGTATCTTTATAAGAGAAAAGAGATTTGAGACACGTTGAAATACAGGAAAGCAGGCCATGAGAGAAGACTTGAGTTCTAAGCCAAGGACTGCCAGGAGCTACCAGAAGCTGGAAGAGGCAAGAAATGATTCTTCCCTAAAGCCTTTAGAGATTTGTAATGGTATCTCATTATGGTTTCCATTTGCATTGCCTTAATGATTAATGATGTTGAACATCTTCTCATGGACTTGCTTTCTATCCATACACTTACTTTTTTTTTTTTTTGTAAAGTGCTGCTTCAAATCTTTTGCCCATTTTTATTGGAGTTTGTTTTGTTTGATTTTTCTTATTATTATGTCCTTAGGGTTCTTTATATATTCTAGATACAAATCATTTATCAGATATGTATTTGCAAATATTTTGTTCCATTCTGTGCATAGTCTATTTTTCCTCTTAACATTGTGTTTATAAAAGCAGAAGGTCCTAATTTTGATATTATCAATATATTCTTCCATGGATTGTGTTACTGGTGTCNGTCACTTGTACAATTAACTACTTCTTTCTTTATTTATATATCTGATATATTCCTCTCTATTGGAGTATTCCAATTGACATATAAATTCACTTTAATATCACCCAATTTAAAAAAGGGAAACCCCCATGACTTCATGTCTCTCTTTGCCACTATTTATCCTTCTGCTCTTCACAGCAAAATTTCTCGAAAGGGCTTCTGGCCTCGCTGTTTAACTCCTCCTATCCTTTCCTCTTTCCCATCCACTCCAGTAAGTGCTTTTATCTTCACCGCTGTCCTAGAGAAGCCCTTCTTAAAGTCAGCACTGACCTACATCTTGCTGAAGCCACGGCAACGTCTGTACTTTGTTCCCACTGAAGTGTCATGTCCCTCCATCAAAACATAAATTTTTGTGTCTGCATTTTATTCTGTTCTGTGGCCAGTTGTGGGCTTGCCATAGTAACAATGCTTCATCCATATTTATATTTGAATCTTGAACTATAAATTAGGGAATGTATTTAATGCCCTTTATTAATGATGGCATATGGAGTATTATAAAATTTCTTGAGTGTGACAGCAGTTTGGTAGTTATGTCAGACAATGTTTTTTTTCCATAGGAGATGTATGCTAACGTATTTAGAAATTACTTTTGAAATAGTTCATTAAAGTATACTATGCGTGTTTGCAGGAGAGGAAAAAAATTTTTTCCTCTAGTCATCTTGGGTTCTCTGGCTAGGGACCTGTGCCAACATAAGACAGATTAACAATACAAACATGAGTTTATTAAAATGTGCATTGTATGTATGTACATACATGGGAACCCTCCATGATGAGTGGCTCAAAGGTGTGGTTAGAACCTGAGCTTATACAGCATCTTGACAAAAGAACAATGTATTTTTAAAGAAGTGACAAGACAAAGGGAGAGGACTTAGAGCTTCTAGCAGGGTAAATTGTTGGAAGGCCAATATCTGGGAAAACTAATAGTAGNCAGGAGGCTCCTGAGAAGTTGTTGTTCCTAAGAAAATGCTGCAGGAAGACACACTCTCCTTTTCTTCTGGTTGCTAGCATGTCTGAGAATGAAGTTGACACTGAGGAAAACAAAGAGAGAGGAGGCAGCCTGTGTGCTTGGTGACATACTTGAGCCATTAAATTGACGTAAAACCAACTTGACTCCTGGACATGCCATTATCTATGAAAAAAGAAAAAGTATGTATTTCGTGTTAAAATGCATTTGAGATGGGTTCTTGTTATCAGGTAGAACTTATAGCTGGCGTTTGGCATTTTCTTTTCTTTTCAGTTAAAGATTTTTTATAATGAGGATGATGGAGGCATTTGGGGGACAACTGGAGTTTTCCTATGATAGGGGAAGATTTCAAACAGGGACGCTGGCATCCTACATACAGGCCTGGTACTTCATCATCATTGAGCCAGGAAACAAAAGTCAGTTTTCTGGTCCATATCATGACCTTTATTTAGCCTGAGGCTCCAAGAAAAGCACAGGTAGGCAGAGGATGTGCAGGAATGACTCGGAGAGGAGCGCTGTCCATCCACATCCCTCCTGGTGCCTGGCCATCCACTTAGCCCTTCAATCCTGGGACGCATGGTAGGGATCATGTTGAATTCAAGTGACATGACAGACCAGAGAGAGGGAACCTTTCAAGGTCTCTTTGTCATTTACACCAACGTAAAATTTGAAGTTGATATGTTTGCTTTAAATTGAGTTTTCTTGTGGAAGAGAGAAAACCAGAAGGAAGAAGGAAAAAGAAATAAAGGTCCTGATAAAGGGGATGGGTTCATTTGCTTGGGCTGCTATATAAAGCACCACAGGCTGGGTGGCTTAAACATCAGAAATTAATTTTCTCACAGTTCTGGGGGCTAGAATTCCAAGATCAAGCTGCCAGCAGTCTTGGTTCCCTCCGAGGCCTCTCTTCTTGGCTTGTAGGCTCTCTCCTGGGTCCTCATGGTCTTTCCTCTGTGCTCACACCTCTGGTGTGCCCAAATTTCCTCTTCTTATAAGGACACCAATCACATTGGATTAGGTCCACCCTAATGGCCTCATTTTCACTTACTTCTTCAAAGGCCCAATCTCCAAATACAGTAACATTCTGAGGTCTGGGGGTTAGAGCTTCAACATGTGACCTTTAGGGGACACAATCCGGCCCATAACAGGGAAACAATGGATTTGTGGCAGTGAAAACAATCCTGGGCACATGCAGACGACTGGGTCTCTGGCACATTTAGGAAATCCAGGCACACTTGGTACGTAAAAGCCCCGGAGAGGGGCCTGCGGACCCCCTGAGGTGGCCCTGCCCTGGCTGAGATGGAAGGCCTTGCTTTTCTCATAGTCTGTGCTGTTTCCTGCATGCTCAGCCCCACTGACCCCTCCCAAGCAGAGCAGGCCCCTTAGCTCAGAAACCCATAATTATTTTAAACTCATGATTTGTAACAATAGCCACAGACAAGCTTGCTGGGCTTCCATCCATGTTTCAAAGCCACGGGCTTATTCTCTGACTGGCTAGGATGCTGAATCCCCTAAAAAATGTTACACTCTGAGGACTGCCACGGTCACAGTCAGACAGGTTTTATCTCTGGACACAGGGCCATACTGTTTCTCTGCATTTATCAGCGCATATGAGCAACGTTCAACCACATGTCTCCTCATTTGAAAATCTGTCTTTTGTGTCAGCGAAGCAGGGATTTCTACCAAGGATTCCTCCGAGCACAACAGGCTGACCTTGAACTCCCTAAGATTCAGGAAAGCAATGAGGCATCCCTTGCTGACAACCAGAATAAACATTTCCCCAAACAGTCACTGTCAATCACACTGAGACTCCTGGTACTGCCTCATGTCATCTGTATCTGAGAAAACTGGTAATGAGTCACATATGAAAACAGTAAAGGAGGAAAACTGGGTTTCTAGCAATTATTTTCCAATTTCTGAACAGTTCATATTGTTTCATCCACATTATATTTGCTATGCTGTATTTTTCTTCTTGTGTTTCCAGTAAAGTGTTCAACTCCTGGCAAGACTGGGCTTTGATACACCCAGGAAGTCGCTGGTCCAATCAGCCTCGGGTGGTAGAGACGAGCCCCCGCAGAGCTGCAGGGAGCAGGGAGCAGAGAAAGGCAGCCATTCATGGGCTTCCTCCTGGGTGTCTTCCTCTTCGCCAGTTCTGCCTCACCCAGTCCTTTGGTGGGTCCCTCTGACATGTGCTTGTGAGCCACACACACATCCCCCAGTTATATTGCCTTCTTTGTCCTTTTTACCATCATGAGATGTTTGAGAGCCTGGAGACAAATTTACCATGAAACTGTGCTTTCCAAATGACCCACAACTTTATTTGAAAGGAGACAGTTTTCAGAACGAGTCTTTCTGGCTAGCTCCACATCGACGTCTCCAGAGGTTTCTACATATATTCCCAGTACATGTTCTGGCAGGAAAGATAAAGCCAATGTATCGATTCAGGGAAGCATTGTCTCTCCCCCAACCCCTTCATAGTTCTGGGACTGGGCCCTGTGATAAGAATGTTCCAGGTGATGGTCCTAGAGGGGGAGAAAGAATATTCTTAACCCCATAATGTAAATTCTAATTTCCAATCAAGTCAATTTAGTAAAGAGTGGAGATGAGAATGTAGCAAATCGAGAAGACTCCCTGGGCGCTTCATGTCTACTGAAACTGAATCACAACACTTCTGTGACAATGAACCTGAATTGCTTCATATCCATTTCTGTCACAACTAGTCTTGGGTTTCTGTTTCCAAGGGTATGTGTTCATCCTAGTTAAGAGAAACGTGAAACAGGGGAGGAAAATTGACATTCTTATTCAACCCTAGGTCTTGCTCCACCATTTTCACTTCTTTTTTTTTTTCACATCAATCTTTTTATGGAAAATTGACAGGAGTTGAAATTACTGTTAGAAAGAGGTCAGAACCACTCTTTGCTTGCAGAGAGGGCCTTAGAGGCAAACTAGAAGCACTTGAACAGAGACACTCCTTGCCACTCTGCCCTCCTTTCAGGCATTAATGCTGGGTCACTAAGAGAAGGCACATAAATGAAATTGGTCCCTTACCTGTCAGGAGTCAGAGAGATGGATTCTATCCAGATAAGGTGCAAAATTGCCAGTCTTTACGCCCTCTCAAGCCTTCCAAAGTTTGAAGTGATGCAACCATTTAAAGTGTATGCCATATTACACAGAGGAAAAAGCTGAGCGCAGGCCTCAGAAAATTGCTGCTAACAAAGAAAGAAAAGAGGGTAGAAATAGCCAGGGGATTATGCCCATCTCAGACTCACACTTATCGCTGGACGGCTCCCCCTGTATCTGAAAATGTTGCAGAAATGGGGCAGAATGAAGGCTGCATTAGCTTGACATTTAGAAGCCAGTCAGAGCTTTGAAGGTCTGTTTAACCTGCCAACTGATGGTCACCCCTGCTCTGCTCTAGAGCTGCCCTGTGCTACTCAGGCTTCTTGTGCGGCCATTTTCATATCTCTGTTCCTTTCTTCATTTCCCTTTCCGCAGTCTGACATGGTTCTTGTTCCTCACTTCACCTCTCCTGGACTCAAGCTTCCTGGGAGAACCAGCCAGGTGGAAGCATGAAGCTGAGGGTGAAAGAAAAGACGAGGGTGGAGTGGCGCTATTTTGATAGATACATTCCTCCAAACTCCATCCAGATGTTTAAGAAATTTGGGGCAACTTGGCTCTCCTTCTAGTCATGTGGTTTGAATGTCTACCAGGGTCCTTGTAAGTCAATTTGACTCAAACACTCAATTTTAAGGTGTGTAGGAACCTAAAGCTCTCACATGACCTCTGGATTCTTGACAGTTAGCTTGTTCAGGATGCTTCTGTCTCCACCTTGTGTCCAGGTGAGCTGCTTTAATACCTGCTAAGGCAGAAGCCTCACCTTTCTCCTGAGTCCATAACAGATGCACTCACAGCAGACATGGATATATCACCTTTCCTGGGGATATAAGGACTCTTGGGAAGGGTCCTCTCAAACACATGGCCTTCAGCAAATCCTCCCTCTCAGTGAGCCCTAATGACACCCTTCTGTCTCCTCCCTCCCTACACTTTCTCCTTTTGTCTTCTACAGAACAATCGTATTCCTTCCAGGAGGCCATGAGCTGCCCCTGGCTAACCCCAAACTCTGCCGGGGTATTTTTCCAAACACAAAATCTGTTCTCTTCTAAAGGGGAATTCTAGGGCCAGCCAAGTGCCACGTTGGTTACAAGCTGGCTTGGGATGCCAGAGGGCCCCGGTTCGGATCCCACATATGAGGGCCAGTGACACTGCCCTNAATATGTGGATCAGGATTTTTAAAATTCTTGCATCATATTCTCTTCTTCTGTACTCCATGATGGCATTTGAAAGAACAGCACTTAGATAACAGTGAAAATAAAGGACTTGGGGATTCAGTAAATACCTATAAATACCCCAAGATGGTTTAGTGTTGGAATGCCTGAAACTCTAATTAAAATCTAACAAGTAAAACATAAACATAAATAATTACAGTGCCTGCCCTTTCCTGTTTCTTCCTTCTTACACCCTGAAGGATACGCCACATTACTTAAGAAGATAATGACATTAGACTTTTATTTAATTTCAATTTGGGCCATAACTCCTTTTCTCTTTCAGTATTACCACATTTAAGAAAATTTAAATACAGATTTGCTCTTGGAGTTTATAAGAGAAAGGTGTGATAACTACACTGAAGATGCCAATATTTCTGCTCTGCCCCCAGATCCCTGCTGATGAGACAGAGATAGATGCTCGGGCCTAAGAGCGACCTGGTCGTAGGCTAGTACCGTGGTTGAGAGAAAAAGGTATTGCCAGGGAGACCGTGCGGACAGGGAAATAAGAAAGAATAGCCAATGGGTGAGTAGTGAAAGCAATAAAAATAAAATATGCAGAGACCAAAAAAGTAGTATAGTCACAGGGGTGAAATAAGTTACATTAGCTGGATCATGGGGTTGTCTTGACTCTTCAGGTACAGCTACCCTGTGTTCCTTGGACAGTCTAATCCAGTGGTTCTCAACCTTCCTAATGCTGCAACCCCTTAATACAGTTCCTCATGTTGTGGTGACCCTCAACCATAAAATTATTTTCGTTGCTAATCTATAACTGTAATTTTGCTAGTTATGAATTGTAATGTAAATATCTTTTTGTTTTCCCATGGTCTTAGGCGACCCCTGTGAAAGGGTAGTTCGACCCCCAAAGGGGTCACGACCCACAGGTTGAGAACCACTGGTAATCTCTCCTTGTGCCACTGATCTTATCATAACCCCGTGGTTGAAGGTGGCTGTAAGCTCTTGATCACCGAAGGGTCTAACCCAATACACCCTTTGCTATTCGTTCATTGTGCTTGACCCTTAACTCTGATAACAACTTAGAAGTCGAGTGCAATGCCGTGGATACTGTTGGTCACTCCTTGACATCTGTTCGCACCTGTAGCCTTTTTTCTTTACAGAAACCTGAGATGTGGAGAGAAATCTTCCAGGAGGCTCCTGAGAAGTTGTTGTTCCTAAGAAAATGCTGCAGGAAGACACACTCTCCTTTTCTTCTGGTTGCTAGCATGTCTGAGAATGAAGT
>NW_017731556.1:313314-368212 GCF_001890085.2 Hipposideros armiger
AAAAAAATAAATAAATAAAATAAAAATAAAGGGGAATTCTGGTGTCAAATGTTAATCTGATAACATTAGCTACTTTTTATCAATTATATTGGTCATCTCAGAAATGATGCTTGAGTCCACTGTGCTAAGAAGGAATTGAACAATGAGGCATCAAAGCGGGCAAAGAGAAGTTACTTAATTTACTACCTGCTTCCCAGCCAGACTTTTCTCAGATTTTATGTTTTCCTGTTTTAGGTGTTAATGAGCAACAAACGGATTGCCTAGAATGTTGGGACACATCCTAGGAAGAACAACTCTTGGGTCACTGCGTCTTATGAGTGACCCTCTTTCTGGATGCTTTACCACTCTGCTGTCACCTGGAGCACTGCTGGCAGCCCTGATTCTGTGACTCCCTTCCAAAAGTGCCATCTGTAAGTTCCATAAAGTGCAAATTAACTTCAAATTGAGACTGTTTTATCATTACTGGTGTCAGAAATATCCAAGGGTTGGGAATGATACCTTTAAAGACGCTGTCTTTGCATCCAAATCACACGTTACTGAGGAGTACCTCTGTATTAGTCTGTTTGGGCTGCCATCACAAATATCACAGACAAGTTGGCTTCAACAATAGAAATTCATTTTCTCACAGTTCTGGAGGCTGGACGTCCAAGGTCAAGGTGGTGTTAGGGTTAGTTTCTGGTGAGACCTCTTTTCTTGGCTTGTAGATGGCCACCTTCTCACTGTATCTTCACATGGCCTCTTCTCTGCATGTGTGGGGAGGGAGAGAGAGAGCTTTGGAGTCGCTTCTGCTTCTGATAAGAGCACCAGTCCTATCAGATTAAAGCCCCACCCTTACGATCTCATTGAAGCTTTGTTACTTTCTTATAGGTCCTGTCTCCAAATCCAGTCACTTTGAGAGTTAGGGCTTCAACAGAATGAATTGGGGGGGAATTAATTCAGTTCGTAGCAACTTGGAATCATAGTTCCCCTACATTGGACAACTTCAACAGGTGGCCGTGTCAAATAGCTACCCCATTTCATAGCACAGGTGATTTATTATATAAAACTATACATGTGAGATTTATGCCCTTAAATGCTTTATAAGCTATAAACTATTTTATAGTTTAAAAATGTCTTTAGTATCGTTATCTCATTTGCTTTTTACAAACACAGAAAGAAGTAAGCAGGTAGCCGTAGCCTTGCTTTGAGATGAAGGGGCAGACTCACAGAGGATAGCTGACCTTGGAAATGCCTTTGGCTGGTGAGAGGCAGAGGTGGGACTGGAGTCCACATTCTTGGTCTCTAGGATATTCCCAGTGCAGGGTTTATGCCTCGGTGAGGCCTCAATACCTACACACTTGCACAGAACTCACAATAAGGGTTTCCAAGAACGTATAAAGTAATCATCAGATCCACTGAAATATATGTCCTGATGGTAAGAAAAGGAGAAGGGAGAGTAGATCATGGTGAGAAAAAGTAATAATCAGAAAGATAAAAACAGGAGAGGGATTTGGCACCAAACTGGACAATGGTGTGTCGTGAACCAGAAGCTATGATTAACTGAGCCCTCCACACCTGTTGAACAAAAGAAATAAGTGGCTCCATGCCCAGAATGACTCTGATGTGCAGGAGTTGGGGACAGCACTTGAAACACCCAACCTGCCTTATCTAATCAACTCTCTTGTAATAAACATGAAGAAAAACTTGGAGTTCTACTAAAAATGGTTGTCATCCCTAAACATTACTTCATGATGCCTTACCTCATTGGAGTGTTAACCTAATTGATGTTGACTTATATGTGGCATCCTGGCTTCTTGAGAGGCTCTTTTCTGAGATAAGAACATACTTTGGAGTGAGGCATATCTAGATTTAAAGCCCAGGTCTTCTTGTTGCCAGCTGAGGAAGCAGCCTTGCTGAACACGTTCTCTCATTTGTAAGATGGAACCAAATTACCTACCCTGCAGGGTTTTATGAGGGTTGGAGCAATGCATGTAATGAATAAATGTCTAGTGCAAATGTCTAACAACATGAGAAGTGTTCAATAAAGACAGGGTTTATTATTTCAGTTTCTAGTGAAGTGTCAGGAAGCATGGATTGAAGCACTTAGAGGTGACTGAATGCATCATCCCAGTGCCAAGAAGCAATTCACAAGTGACCAGTTTAGTGACAGGTTTTACATCGGGAAAGTCATATGAAAGCATGAAGGCATGAAGTTCCGCAGTTATTAAATGTCAGCCATAATTACATGTATTTGCAAGAGTTCAATAGTAAGAGCACATGTTCCTTCTTCAATGTTTTAGAAAGTATGTTGTTGAAGAAAGTATCCCATGATTCTTGGAAGAAAACGCCTCGTTCTTGTTCATCTCGGAGAAGATGGTGACCGCAGACCAAGAAATGGTCAAATACGGAAGTCCTGCGCTACTCAGTGGTGATTTCCTAACTTTTAAAAATGGTGAAATAGAAAAGTTTCCTATTCAAAGAATCATAGAGCATGTCTTGTTTGAAATAGAGACAGTCCTTCCTATTTTTTTAAAAAAAATTACTGTATCGGCATTAGAAATTATCATCATTTCCTCCTGTTTTCCATGGGGCTCAATAGTAAATGGGGGATACGTTGGGATGATTACAGATAAGTGAGCATTGTAACTTCTATGTGGAGTTTTTTTGTTTGTTTGTTTGTTTGCTTGCTTGCTTTTTGTCAATAAGAGAATTAGATCCAACTCCCCTCTGCCTTTGAGTTTTGAGTGAGCGTGTGTGTGTGTGTGTGTGTGTGTGTGTGTGTGTGTGTGTGTAAGGGGGTGAGAGAAAGACAAACAGACAGACACTTACTAGTAGAATGGATATAGATCACGTTTATGTTAGAGAGAAGACCTGGGTCCCCAAAGTGAAGTTTCAGAGTTACTTCCCCCTTTGTTAACTGCACATTAAGTAGATACAGAATTTTCTTAAATTCCATGCTCTTCATGAATATTGTATAGATTGATTGAAAGCGAATACTAAGATGCAGTCTCTCTTGTTCTGAGTTCATCTTCTTCCTTGTTTTGGCACTTTTACCTTACAGACCAGAACCTTCTGAAATGAACACCCCCTCTTAAAGGAGCGTATTGCTACTCTATGTTTCATATTTCCCCTCTCTTTTACAGTTTCACTTGTTGAATGACTTAATACAGGTCATTTCCTCATGACCCCCTTATTCAACCTCCTGTGGCCTTGCATGTATGTACCTTCTACTGAAAACATACTCTTAAAGTTTCTAATGATCTAATAAATTTTTATGCCTTTTCTTGACCTGTAAGTTCCTTAAATACAGCGAACACCTACTCTTTCCTATCCACACTTTCTCCTTCCAAAAGTTCATGTATCCACCTATTTCTTAATTGCAAATCCCTCATCTTAACCTTGTTGCTTTTGCTTTAGTCTGGAATATTCAACTGCATGGTTTTAACATCTTTTGTTTCATATCAGTGTTGCTGAGTTTATAGTTCATTTTTATCAATAATATGACAATTGCACATGCTATCAACTTAGGGTATTTATACTATGTGTATATGCAATGCTCTGAGATGAAGTGTAAAAATATATCTTCAAAATCTATGCATGCATACACACCTTACTACTTATGTAATTTTACCATTAGGCTGTCTTTACCAACATGACTTTAGCATTCGACCATCTTTGTTAACTGGTTTTACTCTTCCAAGGATCTCTTGCCCAGGAAGATAAAGGTTGCAAATAACTCCATTGCTTATTCCAGAAATTTCCCAAAACACCACTTAAATGAACATCAAACTGTTCAACTCTTAAATAGATAGCATCAAACATCTGTTTACTCCTCACAGCTCTTTCAAAATCTTGCTTTAAAATTTTTGCCTTACTGTGTCCACAAATCTTAAACTATTATATCCTGATACTTATCCAGTCCTAATCAAACACCTGCATTGAAAGATCCACCTTGAACCAGACTCCAAAAGCTCATTTCTATCCCCATTCAAGAGACTATCAGGCAGTGTTCTTCCTTACCACGGTAAAAATGAACTCAGCTCTGTCTTATCAATAGGTTATTTTAGGTTTGTTTTTCTTCAGGGACCCAGCAATTGACAACCTTGGAGTTCCCACCAACATCCAGTCTAGATTTCCTCACTCTAGTAGCCCAAGGTCCTTGAATAGGACATTGTTACTCTGAGTTCCCTTGACAGTCTCTTAGGGGAACTCGTTAGAAATGCAAATTCTTAACTTTGTCCCACCTCCAAACCTACTCAGTCAAAAACTCTGGCGGTGAGTTTCCAAAATGCTACAGTTTATCTCATAGGAAAAAGGAACCCATTTTAGGAATTCTTAATTATCTGCTCATATTTGAAAATAAAAATTATTCTTGGTGCAAACTGTCTTAGTACAATTACTTGTTTCTTTCTGTCCTTGTCCTTTTGGTTGTTCATAGGAAAGTTCATAGAAAAAAAGGACAAGCAGAGGTCCCAATAAGTCTCTTCATCAAACTAGCCATGGGAATTAAGTTCAGAAGGTTTCTTATCAGAACTTATCCTTTAAGCAAACCATCTTGGTCACTTCCCAAGTCTAGTAGAACTTTCCTCAGTCTTGATGTGTTTTGTCCATAGGAGTCCAGTTCTGAGAAAGATCTCTCCAAGTTTTTCCATCTTCTGTGATTAATCAGAAATGACCTGACCATTAGGCTGGTGGACTTGAGCCATGAGCTACACAAACCACCCCTCTGACTAACTTCCCCAGATTCCTGTGGGTTTGACTCCATTCACTTATACATCCTCTTGGGGCTGGATATCTAATTCTCGCCTTTTTTATATGACTCCTAGTCATGAGCTTAGCTTTCTGACTGACAAAATTCACCAAGGGTAATTTAGAATTACAGTGGTCATTTCGGGGGAACTTTTGATACAGTCGAAATTGTTCATTTGAGAATCACCTTAGAAACAAAAAAAGAACAATATTTCAAACATCCAATTGTTTGTAAATTTGATTGATATAATGAATCATCTAAAACAAATTCAGATTGGAGCGATCCAAGATGGCAGAGTAGGTAAACACTGTGCTTGTGTCCTTTTGTGAACACATCAAAATTACAACTAAATTATAGAAAAATCAACCTGGAGAACCATCTGAAGTCTAGCTGAACAGAAGTTTTGTAGCTAAGGATATAAAGAAGAATCCATGTTGAGACTGGTATGAAGGGCAGAGATGTGAAAGGAACTGGTCCCAAACCCCTGTGTGGAGAATGAAAATTGGGAGGGATATCTTGGCCACAGAGGTTCCCCATGGAAGAGTAAGGGACCGTAGGCCCACACCCACACCAAACCCCCCAGTCTGGAGTACCAGTATCAGGAAAAAGAGGCCCCCCCAACATCTGGCTATAAAAAACCTGACCATCCAGGTGGGACAGAGGCTGTGGGAAATGCAGACATCCCCTTAAAGGGCTCGTGCACAGACTCACTCACTTGCAGGCACTCACCCTGGGCTCCGGCATAGGGAGCATGGCTCAGAGGGTGTCAGAAGCATACAGGATGCAGACTGAGGTGTGTGGCTGTAAGTTGAGGACTGGAGGACAGTACCCATTTTCCCTGCATGGAGTTCTCCCATGCAGCCCGCAGGCGGGAGCCATCTTTTCTGTATTGAACCCTCCCCCACATGGCCAAACCTGAATCTGATTGGTCTGGTGAGCTCTGCTGCTCCACCCAGCTGACTCCACTGGGAATCTGCCCCACCTAATTCCCTCAATGCTGGAGGCATTTTCTTGGCAAGCAGCCAGCCCCACTGCATTGCACTGTTTCTTGGAAAATTATTAGAGTACATGGGCCCCAAGCAGGCAGTGAATGGCCTTGGTGTGCTCTGAGACTTTTGCTGAATAGCTGCAGGCTCGGCACTGACACCAAATCAGAATCTACATTAACCTGGAGACCACAACACTTTCCACTCTAGTGATGCCCTGAAACCCGGCACTACCCAACTTCTACCTGCATGAGGCTTTATCAGTGGCTGAAACTTAAGGAAGCTGGCAGATGGCAGCAGGTCTCAGAGTGTCCTGGCTTTTTGCAGAGTTCCCCCAAGCTTATAACTATAAGCTTATACAAGCTTATAACCAAACTATAGCGGTTAAAACTGCAGTATGATATATAGGAAAGTTAACAGAATAAATCCTATGAGTTCTCATCACAAGGAGAATTTTTTTTTCCTGTTTTCTTTCATTTCTTTTTATTTTTATCTATATGACAAGATAGATGTTAGTTTAACCTACTGTGGTAACCGTTTTGCAATATCTGTGAATCAAACCATCGTGCCGTATGTCTTAAACTTATTCTGTGAGATATGTCAATTATTTCTCAATAAAACTGAAAAAAAAAACCTGAAAAAAAAACCAACCCCTCAGGATAAATTCATGGCTTTACAGAAAACAAAACCAAAAAACAGCTAGATGCTCCCACCCCAGTCATTCTATATGGGAAAAAGGCAGTTTTATGATAAAGACATGAGGAGTTACTATCAATAGAAGTTTAGTGGGAAAAGAATTATCTTGTGTTAGCCAAGAAACTATAGGGAAAAAAAATGAAGTGAATAATCAGTAATGGTACTCCAACAGGAAACTGAGCACCCAATTTCCTGTTTTAGCCTTAAACTATCAAGGAGAAATTTCTCCAAATATTAAAGGGAAACCTTGAAAATTTTGTACTGGTATAGGTGCTGCAAATCTGTCACTGTTTTACAACCTCACTTTTGGAGTGAATTATTAGAATATATTAAAACAGAATACAGAATTGTTGGAATACTCAGGTGGGGGGTGTTTGTTTCTAATATTCCTCAGACACTCCCTGCATCCCAGTTCGTAACTGTCACCCTCGGATCTTTAACCAATGAGCGTATTTTCCACTTTAATGAACACACAAACCTGCTAACTCATAGGGAGGGGTTTACTGTGCAAATTGAATCGCCAGAATAAATATGCTAATAGCAAAAAATAAAAAATAAAACAACAAAAATAAATAAGTAAATATGCTAATAGCTCCTTTCTTGAAATCCCTGAGAGCCACTGTTCATCATAATGGTATAGCTAATTTGGACAGTGACTTACAAGTTTATGTATCTAAATCAAGCCCACGTTGCAGATCTCAGGGAGACACCAGACTTCTTGTTGTCAAAATATTTTACTGATAAAGGTAGCATAAATGGGGCTAGGCCCATTAAGGCTGAGATTGCCCCATCTAAAAGTCAACTCAAACTTGCACAAGAGCTCTTAACCAGAGTTAAACACAGACTACAACCA
Organism: Hipposideros armiger; assembly: GCF_001890085.2. Lineage (NCBI taxonomy): Eukaryota > Metazoa > Chordata > Mammalia > Chiroptera > Hipposideridae > Hipposideros > Hipposideros armiger. Next base: position 320,579 of record NW_017731556.1, read on the forward strand.
ACATCCAAAGCCTAAAAGAAAAAGGACTCATCACACCTTGTAGCATTCCCTGAAATACCCATTAACAATTGAGGGTACAGGGTGTGTACATTTGTCTAGGACATACATATTCTCTGCTTTCTAGTAGTACCAAATTCAAATGTTTTTCTCTTTTTAGTGGCTCCTGAGGCTATACTGTTACAGTAGTAAATCTGTGTTCTGCTTGTTTCAGTTTCCCTTTAAGTCAAAATAATAAAAATAATTTGCCTTCTCCTAGAAAAATCAACAATATACCTAGACTGCTGCAGCGAAAAATATTATTGAAACACCCTCCTACTTTTTACAAGCCTTCAACCAAACCTCAAGGACCTAAATGTCCTTGTGACTGTTTTCATCTAATATGTGGATGACCTTTTGTTGTGTTCTTAAGATGCGGTGCGCTCTAAGATTGATTCCATCTATCTGCTTACTCTTTTAGCTCAGGAAGGGCATGGGGTTTCCAAAGAAGTTACAATTTTGTCAAAGCAAAGTTCATTACCTAGAACATGACTTATTCCAAAGAGGTAAATTCCTTTCTCTTAACAGACTTGGCCTTTCAATACTTTCCCAGGCCAGTACCTGAGAGACAATTAAGAGAACTCCTGGATCTCACTGGCTACTGCAGTTCTGAGCTTTTCTGAATCTCCACATCACTGTGTGACTCAACCAAATCCTCCGTAACCAACCTCTTCTCCAAGAATGTACAGACAGGGCCGGCCGAGTGGCGCGATGGTTAAGAACTCGCTTGGGATGCCAGAGGGCCCCGGTTCGGATCCCACATCTGAGGGCCAGTGACACTGACCTCTACAGCTAAGATGCTGAACAACAGCTCAACCTGGAGCTGGGCTGCCGTGAGTCACTGGCGACGGCGTGGGCTGCAGTCCCTGTGGCAGTGGGTTGCCATGGGCTACCGTATGTAGCCAGCAGCCAGCGTGAGCAGCCAGCAGCCGCAGTGAGCGGCCATCCAGAAGCTGGCAACTGATCTGCCTCGCCCGGGAAGAGCGCAATGATGGTGCCAACTTGGGCCAGTGAAGCAACGTCCTCCACAACTAAATTGAAGAACAAAAAACGACAGCAACTTGTCTGTTCCCCTTCCCCCAATTCCCCAGCACTGTTCCCATCCCCCCAATTCCCCAATAAAAATCTTAAAAAAAAAAAAAAAGAATGTACAAACACTCCTCTCGTGAGTTAAAATGAACTCTTCTGAAACCTCCCTCTCTGGGCCTACCTAATTATCATAAGCTTGTCTATTTATATGTAATAAGAGAGATTTGAACAATCTGAGGTGTTCTGAATCAACTTCTTGTGACTCATCAGAGACCAATAGCTTACTACAGTTTCTCTGTTGAACTAGTGACAAGTCTACTCATCTTGTTAAGTGCACTGGTCACAGCAGCTAAACTAGAGGAGGTTCTGTTGACTTTGTATTTAGGGTCTCCATTGAACTTGACAGCCCCTCATGTTGTACATTCTTCATTGCTCACTGAAAATAAATGCCTCTCTGCAAGTAAGTAGGCTTACCTTCTAGGAAATCCTATTATTTTCTCCCTCACATATTTCTATGCATCATTGTAATGTTTTGAATCCTGCTACTCTTCTTCCATTATCTTTAAAAAGGGGGCACCTAAGACTGTCTAAACTCTGTAAACTATCTAGCATAACTTGAGTATATTTGCTAGAAACTCCTGTAGAAAATCAACACTTAGTTTTGGTTGTTGATAGGATATATCTTACTACTGAAACAAGGAAATAACAGGTGGTTCAGAACAGAGTTGCTTTAAAAGAAATATGGCCTCTCAAGGGGAACGGATGATATTTTAGGAGAAGAATGTTGTGATTACATCCCTCCAGACCTCTTTGGTAGCTAAAATATTGCTAGCAAGATCCAAGGTGCAGATAAAGAAATTATGAATTCAGAGACTTTTGCTAACAACCCCCTATTCTGTAGTCTCTTTAGATGGTTGATAGGATCTATTCTGTTGGTTTAGTTTGGGTACTTGTGGTTCCTGGTTGAGAAGTGGACTGCAAGCTCTGAGTATAAACCTTCTCTTGCTATTTGTCTGGGTTCAGATCTGTAATCTACTGAGTTTTGCATACTGTGTGTAGCCGCTGTCCCATCTAATGACCTGAGCAATGATTATCCAACAAAAAGAACTGGAAAACCTGACACTCTGCCAGTTGAAAGAACCACCCTGGAAACATGATACATGGTTGTGATGCCTCAAATTGCAGTGAAGTTATGCCTTGATCCTGCTCGCAGATATTAATGGTCTATCCTTCAGCTCAGGCGAAAGTGCTGAGAAGCATCTATGCCCACTCAACTTTGTCTACACTGTCATGACTTTAGAAGTTCACTGTCTTCACTAACATAGCTTTAGTATTCCTCTGTCTTCATCATCATGACTTTATTATGACTTCACTGCTCATTCCAGAAACTTCCTGAAAGCCCATTTATATGAACATCAAACAGTTCGATTACTCAATAGATAGCATCAAACAATTGCATTCCCCCAAATTCTTTAAAACCCTTCCCTCAAAACGTTCACCTTGCCATGCCTACCAATCCTAGACCATTATATCCTCCTCCTTCTGCAATTGCATTCAAGTCCTTTCCCCGCTGAGATGCTACAAAATCTCTGGCAAATAGTGTTCTCCCTTCCTACTTTTACAATTACGCTCAGCTTTGTCTTATTAACAGGGTGTCTGATGCTTGGGGAACTAGCAGGCATGCTTAATGGAGATTCCTGAGCATGACCTGTAGAACTTCATATGTGGTAGGTCTGGGAAGGACCTATTCAGACTCCAGGTGATTCTGAGGAAGGCGATATAAGAACAATTTACTGCTTTAACACCTAGTTATGTTTAACCTTACAAAAAACAGTTAAGATTAAATTAACTAAATAATTAGTTTCGGAGGCTAGGCCAATTGCAGTGGCATGTACTCTGATCCCCATTATTCATGGATTTGGTTCTAACCTGCCCCCACTCAGGAACGCCACTTAAACAATTTATTTATAGATATAAAACCCAAGAATAGTGATGCTTGATAACAAATCTCAGGAGGATCCATTCACATTCACAGTGCACATTTCCAATACATGCTTTCTAGGACTCTTCTTTTTGTTATCAATCAAATGTGGGAAATGAATTTAATAATCAGTGTGTGTTTGCTCAATACATTAAAGAAATAGATTTAGAAAATAATTCAAACAGGTTATGACAGTCTAGAGCATTGTTTTACTATATATATATACATATATTTGAAAGCTTATGAATAGATCTAGATGGATATATGACAGAGTTTTTACCTGCATGCAAAGAAGTCCTATCTCAAAAGAAAAGATCTTTTGGAGGATAGAAGCTAAATGGTATTTATTGCTCAATTTATTACATGGAAGTCACATTCTGATTACACAATGTTTTTATCAGTTTTAGCAGAAACCAGGAATTTCCATTACTAACTAAGCAAATAATTAACAAAAAATGGGATCTCAGGAACCAATTTTGGATACCCCAGTCCATTCTAGATCCTGTTGTTTTTGTAATTATTGTCTGGTTTAGTAGTGCCTGCTACTCATGATTCATCTAGGAAGACATGAATTTTAGAACTAGAAATCATTTTTCTTGAGAGATGTTTTCTGAACCAAGGACAGAGCTAAGTTGAGGGCAAACTGTCTTGATTCTGACCTATGTTTTAGCATCTCTCTCGTGTTAATGACAGGAATATATTGGTTGGCACGCAAGGTTAGTTTCCATTTTCAAATCTTGAATTAATACTGATAATTGTTTTACTATTCATTTATCATTTTTCTGGACTTCATGGGATCACTACCTCTATATATTTGCAAAATTAAAACTTATGGCATTGATTTAACATCTGATGTGTACACTGCAGGGTGGCGATAGGTAAGAGGCAAAGTGTTCCGTGGTAAAATGCTTTAGAAATGCAAAGTGATATATAGTTAGGCAGGTTGCTTAACTTCTTAAAGCTTTTGATATATTCATGTGCATTGTAAATCTCTAAGGGCATTAGAGCATGATTTCTCAAAACTATTTAACCAGGGAATTCTTTTATTGGGGAAATACTGCTACACACACTGCATGTTAAGTGATGACTGTGATGTCTTCTTAGGACTCTTACTATCAGCAGTAAGCACACTGAAATAGCACAGTGATATTTTGGGGATAGGATTCTATAGGTGATGGTTCAGTTCATACTTTTTTCTTGAATTGCACCCCTACATTTGGGTACACATCTTGTGGGGATCTAGAATGCACTATACATTCTGACAGGGACCTATTAACCCTCCTTCCAGCTCCCACCACTATTGCTGTAACCACTTGCCTATTGTTGGGCTCATCCATTAGATTAGCGACTTCCTCCTGACGGGGTTTGTTCCCTCTGTTTTTGGCGACAAACTGTGCTGTGCACATCCCTGGCACTTGGAAATTTTGTTTTCCATGCAGTTACAGCCACTAAATTTCAAGTCAAGGCAGGGTTTTGATTCATGGTTAATATCCTCCAGTTAATCATAAGATCCTGTTTACCTTTTAAATTTTATTGTCATCATTGACATTTTGGGGATATGGTATCTAGCATGCATTTTGTTTTGTGCTAAGCAGCATTTATATTAGGCATCATTGACAATATAAACCTGCTTGGTGCAGGTAGGTCTGGAGATAGGGGAACAGGAAACAGGGGGATAGTGTGGGGCAGGGGTGAGCTTTTAAAACTATCCTCGCAGACATCCTGAGCAGCATATGTGGTTGTCAACAGTTTCCCACGGGGTAAACGCAGCTCACAAGATTCAGAGTATAATGAATAAGGCTGTTCTAGATTTTGATAGTCTCACTCGGGTCAGATTTACATTACAATGACTCAATTCTTTCCAATAGTTTTATAATGTCGTTTTATTTTATCTAAATTAAAAAATAATTGATTTCAGTAAATATTTTAAAAAATCAATATTTTCATTCTTCTGAAAAATGATCTAAAAAAAGTAGTATCATTAACTAACTCTAATTGCATCCCAGAGAAGCCTGGGAACTCTTCTCATTCAATTATAAATTCAGAACTTGTGCTTTCTGGACTGAAGACAGAGCTAGCTGAGGGCAAATTGTCAATTAACTTTTCCTAATTACCCACATACGAAATTCAAAACAGTACCAAAAAATAAGCTGCCTGTAAAAGTATATCTGAATCCAAGCATACACTGCAAATATTACAAAATATGAAAACTACCTTCAAAATGAGGGATTAGTACCTAGTTGGTGAGTTTATACAAAGTGCAAATAAATTGCATGTTTCTCAACAGATGCTTGGCAGGGTCACGATATCACACGTGCCTACTTTAGTCAAAGTGAAGAACCTTCTATATATTGTGTTCTTCCAGCTGAAAATTAACAATTCAGTTTGAACACATTTCTTCTCAGCCATTTATAATAATACCCCCCTTTATCCTATTTCTCATCTACATTTTTTTCCTTTCTTGTTTTTATTTTTTCTAATTTTATTATCTGTCCTGAGGTCGTCTTCTCAGAGGATTTTGGGCAGACACATGCTAAGTTTCCCTACCGGTTTCTTTCTGAAATTGTATTAGTCTGCGGGGAGGGGGCTAATCTTTTTGACCTTTGTTTTAAAAGATAGTCTGGTAAAAAGGCCACTTCCTTCCTATTCCGTTGAAGCAGTGAGCATGATGCCTAAGGAAACATTCAGGCCAAAGCCCTCTGCTTTGCCATCCTCACATTTACATGGTAAACCTGAAGGCCCCTCACTGTAGCTATATATATCCTGTGAGTCTCCAATTTCTCTCACAAAAGAGGTGGAATCTTGTCCCCATACCTAGCCTCGTAATGGGCTTTGACCAACAGAATTCAATAGAAGTGATGGTATGCTGGATCTCAGCAAAGCCCTCCATTTGCATGCCCATACTTCTGCCATTGCCTGAGAATATACCCAGTTAGCTTGCTAGTGAATGAAAGAACCCAGCGGAGTTGCCCCAGTCATCCCCATCTAGCGATCCCACAACACTCAACAGCTGGTCAACCCCACACGGGTGAGCAAGTCCAGCTGGGATAGAACAGTCTTGCAGAGCTCAGATGAACCTCACATCCCATGAGCTAAATAAATCCTTATTACTGAGGTTTTTATGGCTGCCATGCTGTATTGTGGCAATAGATAATACCACAGGGAGTGACTATAATGTGATTGTGATTGGCTCCTGGCCCCCATCGCAAGCTTACTGTCACTGAATCAGCCTCACAAAAACACAAGCTGATGTTTATGTTAATGAAGTTTTTGAACCCTCCTTACAGTGTTAGGTGGTGTGTTACTCTATTTTCATTCAATTCCCAACTAATGAATTAAGAAAGACCTCTGAAAAAGTTGGTCCATTTAAACAGGTGAATGATGGTGGTGGTGGTGTTGGGGGGACGGGAGATATCCAAGCAGAAACTACATTCTTCACACACACACACACACACACACACACACACACACACACACACACACACACAAATCTCAATGACAGAGAGAACTAACAACCTGAAGACTTAATACAAAAATCAAAGTTTTCATTTGTTCTCACTTCCATTTTCAACTACCTACTCAGCAGGAGGTTCCTAGAAATCAATAATTGCTTCCTTAGAAATGCTTGACGTGAATATTACTTTGGGGTCAAATAGGCTTTTAAAATGTATGTTCTTTAGAATGTATCAGTTTTCTTTAACAAATTATATGTTTGGGGATTTTTCTATTTCATAGATAGCTTTTACCTTAATAATCAAGTAACATGATTCTCAACACTACTTCCCATGGGATGGTTTTAGAGATGGATTCAACTTAACTAGCAGAGTGGTTAAAATCCAGTACACACATAAACAGCACATTATTTAAGAGGATAAAGCTAAAAGATTTGAAAGGGTAATCGGCTACTTACCAGCAGCACCTGTTATTAAAACAAAAAATCAATAGGCTTCCCATACATGTTTTCAACAGCCAACCTTATTTTTGGCCTACCAATGAAGTCTTGTATCTGTAAAGGAAATTGAGAATGATATATATGAAAAAAGAAGGGAACAGAGTGTGGGGGGAAGAGAGAGTGAGAGCGAGAGAGAGCAAAAGAGAGAATCTATTAATGTGAGAAATCTATTAATATGAGAGAAAATGCAGGAAAATATATAGATTTATCAGGATATAGGCTCTCTTTATATTTTATTTTCATAAATGTACATTCAAAGCTCAGATTCATCCTATCAGTGAACACAGCTGAAGCATATCAAAGTCATCTTGTGTTAAAATTAATTTTATTCAGGATGAAAAATACAACATGTAACCAGATTAGATGATAGTCTATGATTAGTTCTTTACCACAGATTTCAAAAGAACTACATACTTATTTCCCTTTGTTTTTACTGCAATATATTTCTTTTAATTTATTATTACACAGAAGGTTACAATGTAGTGTTTTGTGTAGTTTTTCCTTAATAGCAGAGAGAGGACGTGTTGCACACAATTACAGGCAGAAAAAAATTAATACATAGCTTTTCAAACTAAGAACAAGGAAGACACCAAATCTACAACTTGTAGTTCAGAGTTCAGGGAATTTCTGTTTTCTTTAAATAGGTAATTTTCTTGGGTATGATGTGGCCTGATAAAAGCTCTAGATTTTGCAGACTATAGCGGCATAAAGCTATTTCCAACACAATGGATGAAGATGGATTTGAGGTAGAAAGGTGGTCATGGCTTTCCTCTTGTATAAAACAATTTTCTTCTTCTCAAAATATCTATGCTGCAAATAGACACCCTTGCCCCCCAACCCACCCAACCTATTCTAAAAGAATAGGAATTTCTAACTTTAAGCCTCCTTCTGGCCAGATCCCAGTAAAAGAGAACCCAAAGTCAAAATGTCCTGATGTTTTAAAAGCACATATACTTGAATCAAAACACGTTAAATTTTTTTTTTTTTTGGTTTCTCTACGTTTGGTAATTATGTAACATGTTTAAACTGAATCAATTAAATGCGAAATCAGAAGCTGAACCAAATGCCTAATTGAATGCACTCAAAGTCTAGGCAGGGTCTGAACATCTAAGCATGAATTTCCTTCTTCTGAAGAAGCAGTGACATAGGCTTTTGATAAACATCCTCCCCAAATGTATGGACCACAGGAAGGCTAATAGAACATCTGTTCATTTACCCAAAAGGTAAAATGAGACGTGCATTAAATTTGTGTCTGCTTTCAGAAAGAAAATAACTGGGAGTTTCAAGAATTATAAAGGGCTTAAATATACATAAACAACAATAAAATTCTCTTCGAAGGGAATGGAAGGCAACAATGTGTTCCGGTATTACAATTAGGTCAAGTTCTGCTGTGTACTTAATGATGAAAATCAAGACCCGGGAACTAGGAAAGGCTGTGCCAAGGGGTTGTTTCTATGGCAAAATGAAAGTATGCTTAAATGGGCAACCTTTGGTAAAACGATCTTTGAGATTACTATAATCCTGCTTTAAGTCTCCATCATATAAAGTGGGACATGAAATAAATAAAGAAATCAAGAGCATTTAGAAAGAGCAAGAAAATAAAATGCAGGGAGGAAAAAGAAATTACCAGGAGAAATGCCAGTTAGGCCCACAGGATTCGGATTGTGGCTATCCAACTGGTTGCTAAAGAAGTAAGTGTATGATGTCAAATAAAGTTAAGCAGTATACACAGAGCTGTAGCCTAACACATACACATAGAATATAACTGACTGAAATATATAAACTTATTAATTTGGCCAAACCATGAAAACAAATACAGGAAATCTATTTGGTCATGTGGCTGATGAATTATAAATAACCAAAACATAATGGTGAAAGTAGCTGAAGACATAAATGAAGTTATGGTACAAGGTTAATATGAAGGAATGTAATAATGTAACATTGTCTTCTAATTCGTATGCAATTTCTGCCATGGTTATTAAAAAGAAGGTATCATAATAGAAAGCCCCCACCCGCTTTCCCAATGCTGTATACAGTATACAAATCAGTGACAAATGTATTATCATTTCCAAATACCACTCTGTTCATCAATTTACAGTTGCATAGAAAGGGAAGAAAAAAACAATAATACATGATTTTTATAAAAACCAAAATATCCTTTTCTCTTTGGATAGTCAGTGTTTTACTCCTTCAGTAGAACACAGTCAGCACGCAACAGCATGTTTCAAGGAGCCATGGAACTTCTGATTAAATGGAGCTTGGACCTGGCATTTGCTGGAAAGGGCGATAGTGTAAGTCAGGAAATGTTGCTTGGCTAGATGAATACTTCACATTGCCTGCAGGAAGGGAAAATAGCATGGTCAGAATGACATTGACTTTAACCATTATAGGTAGCCGAGACCTGTCAACTCTCCAAGGGAAAAAAAGTGCTTCTTTCAAAACTAGTCAAACCCTCTCCTGCGGTGTTCAAAGGCGACCCTTTGCTCCCTGGATGAGATCCTTTCCTCTCATCTTGACGTCACCTAGTCTATTACCCATGCAGCCGAGATAGAGGAAGTGTGGAAGACTTTTCTCTTGCCCAGGCTGGAAATCAAGTTAAAATTGAGGGGACTTGGCTTTTCCTTGCTGGAGGTGCTAATGGTCAGTGAATTAGGCTGGTGCAAGCACCCCATCTCTCCCTGGGGGGGCTGTGAGAGGTCTCCTGCAGAGGGGGTTCCCGTGACAATCCCAATCAGTCTGAGTCCCCAACTGGGGTTCAGACAAGAGGAACGCAAGAGAGACATCGCAGTCTAACAGTGCGCAGTGGTGTCCATCAGAGGCTCAGGACCAATGTACACAGGCAGGAGAAGACAAACCTGGGCCACCCTCGGGGGATGGATTCGACCTTTTCAAGGGGAGGTCTAACAGGTGGTGTTTTAAAAGTATTTTGAAGTTGGAATACTTTTTTAAAATTACCTTAAAAAGGAATAATCCAGAACTGGGGCCACACCTCCTCAATGCCAAGAGGCCTTTCAGGAACATGCAGAAAAGACACTCCTCGATTTGCCCTTATTTGATGGAGTACTTTGAAAGGGGTGAAGCCCTGCTTGCCTCTGGAACTGTTCCTAGCAGACTGTCTAGAAAAGCTGCCCAAGGGGCCCTTCTCCTCCCAGCGATGCCAGAAGCCACAAAGTCACCTTGACTCTCAACTAGAGCTTATTGTCCATTGCTATTAAAATTTGGATTCTTCAGAAACCTGCTTCTATATTTTGAACATTTCACTGCCGTGTCAGAGGGGGCAAAATGTCAGCAAACTCTGATGGTGTGCTCACTGGGACGTGTGGGGCTCCTGGGTACTAGGTGAGGCCCTCAGAGTGAGGTGGGTGAGAGAGGCACCTCAACAGTGTACTCTCATTCGACTCCCAGAGCAAGGAAGTGCCTGCGGCAGTGTGATCCAAGTACACTGAGAACAGAGGAGAGGAATTACTTCTACCAGGGAAAGGAGCATGTTGGTGCATATTAACTAAAACTTTGGTGCTGATTCATGTTGAAATAAAGGCTAAAAGGATTTTTTTTTCACTATTTCTACGTACTTTATTATCCTTGTCTATTTACAGTTTAATAAATGTCTGCTAAATAGGGCACAATCATTCTCATTTTAGCTGTCAGAATTCTAAAAATTTAAGTCTACACAATGTACATATTCACACAACCATCCAGGTGAAAACATACATTTTTCATGAATTTCCGATATGGAAAGTGAGGGGAAGAGGAGCAAATGTTGCTGGGAAAGAAAAGAAATAAAAGGAATATAGAGAGAAGAAAAAAGGGGCGAAAGGGGCCTCCTAGAATGAGTGAAATGTTTGCTGCACCAAATAGCTGTATAAACCAGGAGCATTTGAACTCTTTTTAAACTTAATTTCTTAAAATCTAAAAGCAAAGTAGGGGGAGAAGTTCTGGAAGATCACTTTCAGCACTTTTATTGTAAAGTATTAGAGGGTTTAAAGGAAGGTCCCCTCTCCCCTTCCTGACCCCCATCACTCACGGCCTCGCCCCGACCCTGGGACCATCAGTATTCATCTCATCATGTTCTTTATCTTTATTTGATAATGGGCCACCATGATATGCTCCAGGCTACTGGTCACCTTTCCTCTCACGTGCTCTGTTCCATATAGAGATCTGCACACCCCTTATTCTGTGCCCATGTGCCCTCCTCCCCGGTTCTTGAATCCCTTCCCATGTGCCCTCTACACCACATGGTCCATCCTCATTAAAACCCATATTCTCAACCTCTTCTGCGTCTTCCACTTGCTTGCTCTATTCAGTATCTGGATCTCCCCTGACGACACAGGCTCCCTCATTACCCTCACACACATCTGTGACTGTTTTTTCCATCTCCCACACTCCTCATAGATTGGATAAGTCCCTCTTAGGTCCTCCTTGTGTTTCTTATGACATTTTTTTCTCTCTCATCCCTAAAAACACCCTTGAATGTCATGCCAACAGACTATGCCACCCACTATGCAGGCACCTTCTGACACCTGGGGTCATGTTCCCTTACTTCTTGAAGGACAAATGGCTCACTGTCACCAAGTTCAAGGCTATTTTTAAATCTTCATGATGTCAACACCCACACAGATGATTCTTCTAATACTCTGACCTCTCAGCTCCTTGAGCTCCTCTCCTCTAATGACCTTCTCAGCCACTCACTCAGTCTCAAATATGGACCATTACCAATACCTGTAGTCCCTCCAACATTTGAATTTCAATGATCCCACCTCCTGACAACCACCTCTACCTTTCCAGCTTACTTCTACTAGGGCGCAACTTCATCTATCCTCCCATACTACAATTGGTTCTCCCACATTTTTTTCTGTCTTCTAAGGCCTCATTTTTCTCCCTACCAAGCTTAGATGGCTGGTTCAATCATTATTATCATTCCTTTGATTCTTCCCTTGAATTGCTGTACTCTCTTGGCCAAACCACGACTTCAGCTTTGGTTAAACTGCAATCCTCGGCCTACCTGATGCCTGTGCTCATGAACTTGATGTGGCTGGAGGGCAACACACAGCCCTACAGATCAACCTTATGTTATATTCATGAATAGGCACCTTAATTGGTGTCCTTGAATACTGCCTGGCAGGCAGCAACACTCTATTCCAGAGTCTAGGTGCTCTCTGCTCTCCGAGCAGCTACAGCACATCCTCTAGTCTCTCTTCACACCTATGACACCTCCTCCCATCCTCACTCTTTGCTGCAATCCCAGCTTCTGGTCCACTAAGAGAACAGAAGCAATCAGAAGAGGTCCACTGCCCTCTGGGATGAGGTCCTTCTGTCTCATGAGCTCTCTCACACCACATCCATTTAATCCATTTATCTACTTTATGTCTTTCCTCCAGTTACTAAAGACAAACTGTCTGTGTGTCTCATTAAGATCTCAGCCCCTCTCATCAATAAGACAAGAACACAATCAGAAGGTTCAATGTTTCAAAAAAGATGAATAAACAAGTTCATGGAAGAAAATTTTCTCCAAAGATCTGTGGTCTTGTGGCACAGTATTACTAACAGTATCAGATAAGGAAAATACTGAAAGGCATAAGGCTGTGGCTGCCAACAGCTTTCAGCAAATTTTGAAATGAAAAATCAAGACTTTTTCCCTTTCAAAGGAACAGAGCCACCTTTGTGTTCAGTTCCAATCACTGTTTTTAAGTCAACGGTCTGTGATAGCCGCCTTAGGTAGATATCCGAGAGAATAGTGGCCAGCCAAATCCATCTAGGCTAACTTTCCATCGTGCCTGTGAAGTTGTTAAAAAGTTGTTAGAACGCAAAGGATCAAGCACCGGTATTTTGGGCAGAACTGGAAGAACTGGCTTGGGAGGGGTTCCCCCTCCTCTGACTGACAAACTGGTGTACAGAATCTAACAGTAAATGTTAAGTAAGTTCACTTTAGACAAGAGGAATAAAGTAGCACTAAAATGGATGGTGGCTAATCTGCTTTTTCTAGCTTGTAATCAGCAACACCTCAGCCAATCAAACTGAGGACTTAAAAGACCTTTAGTATCATAATATGTGGCCCAACATGGGGGTTTTTGCAATTTGAACTCTGAGGCCGCTTACAGAGCGTGACTCTGCTCCTGGGACCTGGAAACTGCCTGAAAAATGAACTGTCACTTCGTGCTATTTGATTTCTGTTGGGTAAGTAGCCCAAAAGCTTTTGTGCTACAAGCCTGGACCAGAACCAGGATGCTGATAAGTGGCTAATCATACACGACCCGTTGTTCTCATCTCACAGCCCCACTTGCTTGCCCACTGAGTCAGCCAACTGTTGAAAGTCCAGCTGCCCCCACCAATCCGAAAACGAATGATGTGCTTTTATGGTCTGGCTTCCCCTAGCAATCCATCTCTTGATCATCAGCTCCTTGCAGCTTTCGCCTTTAAACATCTTGCCCTATCCCCGCCATTTCAGAACCTGTCTTCGGTTCAAACTGAGGGCTTTGTCCCTGATTTGCAAATCATATACGAATAAAACTCTGTTAATTTCTTTTGGAATTTTTGTTAATAAACCCATGAACTCTTACCTGTGGCCTGCTGGGGAGATTTGCTGAAAAGAGAAAACAAAAGAAATCAGTTGAAGGTGTACTGCTGCTTGGCTGGTCCCCCCTCTCAAGTCATTCTCAACATCTTAAATGAATACTAATAATAAAATAAGAAACAGTGTTTGTTTTTGCCTAAATGCTTTAACAAGGGCTAGTTTTCCTAGTTTCTCATATCCCAAGTACTTTTAAGATACAAAAATTTCACCAAAATCTGCAAAACACATGCTGGCTGTCTCAAATAAGAACACAATAAAACATTCAATGAGTCCTTAGTTTTGTAAAAAACAACAACAAAAAAAACCAACCTCCCCCCGCAAAATTGCCCATTAAAATATTGCCATGTATTTGGTTTATGTATCAGAACAGAGCAAATTCTGTGTATTTTGCTGAATAGTACTTCTGACCAAGAGGTCATTAGGGAAATGAAAGTGCCTGAGTCTTTCATTTCTGCCATCCTTGGCTCGGCCTTGCCCCAAAGACTACGAAGATGGTGGCGCTATGCTTGCAGCAAGGAAAGGGCTGGCCTAGTCCTTGGCAGTGTTCTAGGAACTTGGGTTAATAACTGTGACTTAGATGGCCCCAGTTAAGAGCCTCAGAGAAGTTAGAGTATGAAGTCTAACCCGCCGTTGCATTTGATATGCATCCAATTTGCAGCTCAATTCCTCCCTGGGTACTGAGGGCACGAGACAGTGTAGCTGCTCTGATGGCCCCTAGGAGGGCAACCACTAGCAACAGGTTTCTCTAAGGCCTCTGTTGTTTCCTCTCTCCCTTTCATGGGGAAATCTCATCATTACATCCTCTCACACTTGACCCCAGGGAAGAGGGGGAGCTCCGCCCCTCCAATAACAGTAACATCTGTTCCGGGTCAAATATGAATTGTTCCTAATCATCTAGCAGGTTGCATCTCTCATTTTCCTGTGCTTAGGAAAAAACAAAAGCTCTCTGTGACCACACAGTGGGTGCCAGTAGCTTTGTGAGAAAACAAGAGCAAGCTAGAAGGGCAACCTCCCTATGATGCCTGGGGGGAAAGAGTAGTTGGGGGAAGAATCAGGCTAACGCAGCCGAGTCCTACCAGATAGGTAAGTTACATGAGGAAGAAAAAGAGTGAACTATGCCCAAGGGAGAGGTACACTCAAGGGAGAGCATTAGCGTTAAGTATAATATAGGTATAGTTACGCTTCTCTTCTCAGTAGCAAACAGCCAAATCCAAAGAGAACTCTAATCCAATTTGTTCCAAACCAACATTTTTCATCCTATGCCTTTTTATCAAACAAAAGGCTATGGGTACTCTTCTGAACAAATCATACCTTTTTAAAAGAAATCATGTTATTGGTTCCTTCATTAATTACCGAGTTAAATAAAAACTTTGAAATGTGTTCACATTAAAAAAAAAATCAGGAAATCATTTCACTTCAGTAGGTTTTGAGTTTCGATGAATGCCAATTAAGCTTAAAACACACAGGCAATTCACAGTGAAAATATGCCTGTAGATAAAAAAATAATTTCAGAAGCATTTTCTGGTCTATCAGCAAAAAAATACTTGGCTTACTACTAGTACCCCATATATTTAGGTGACATAAATGAAAAAACTGACAAAAGATTTTACACTAAAAAAAAGTCCCAGCAGTCAGTTGAAATTTTAGGATGTACGTTGGTCAACAGGCAACATAATTACACTTCCTTTATTAACTCCTTGCCAGGAAGAGTTGGAAATACCTGCCTCTTCGCTCTGAAATTCAACGTAAATAATTAAGAGGAGACTTTAAGAGGCCATAATTCAAGGATGCTATCAAGACCAAATGGGATAAAATTTAAGACAGGAATGCTGAAGTGTGATGTACAACAATATATAGATTCGCTAAAAAAAGAAGCCATGTTTAAGTAAGCAATTCATGCAATTAGGGTTTATGAATATAGATTCATTTTAATTCCAAGATTGCCAGAAGTAGAAAATCGCCTGTGACCATGCTCGTTTTTAATCCACAATGGATCAAAAGTCAAGATTAATAAGCAGATCAATTCATTGTATGCTGGTAAGAAGCAACTGTAAAGTCCTCATTAGTTACAAGGGCTCAGGGGATTGGCTTGGCATTGGGAGGGTGCCAAGCCGATTTGTTTAGGAAAATTCTCCAGAGGGGGTCAGTAAGCTTTGGAAGTTGAAGACTTATTCAAATATTTGCTAGCTGAGCAACTTAAAAAGGGCAAGAAAGCAAATGAATCACACAGAACCTTCCGAGTACTATCTGGGGAAACTTCAACCACTAAACCACCCGAGTGGGAAAATGGAATCATTCATTTAATTCAGAAACGTGTATCGGATACCAAGTCCATGTCAAGGGTTCATTTGTATTCTGTACCAATTTTTAAAAGGTTTAATAACTTTAGGCAGAATTTTTAAAATATGTATCAAGTTTACAAATCAGTCAATTAAGCTTTTATTTTTGGTGAATAGTGACCTCTATCTTGGAGATTTTCATATTATTAAAGCAAAATATAGGCTATAAATACCAAGAAGAGCAAACTAAACCCAAACTAATAGCAGAAACCAAAAACAATAAGACCTAGATTTCGAAGGATTCTAAAATACATTGGGGGCCAGCCGAGTGGCACGTTGGTTAAGAGCTGGCTTGGGACACCAGAGGGCCCTGGTTCGGATGCCACATATGAGGGCCAGTGACACTGCCCTCTACAGCTAAGATGCTGAACAACAGCTCAACCTGGAGCTGGGCTGCCATGAGTCGCCGGCGACGGCGACCCTGTGGCAGTGGGTTGCCATGGGCTACCGTGTGTAGCCAGCAGCCAGCGTGAGCGGCCAGCAGCCGCAGTGAGCGGCCGTCCAGAAGCCGGCGACTGATCTGCCTCGCCCGGGAAGAGCGCAATGATGGTGCCAACTTGGGCCAGTGAAGCAATGTCCTCCACAACTAGACTGAAGAACAAAATGACAGCAACTTGTCTGTTCCCCTTCCCCCAATTCCCCAGCACTATTCCCATCCCCCAAATCCCCAGTAAAAATCTTAAAAAAAATAAAATACATTGGGCATCATTTCTTACATGGAATACACTTGAGCACTTCAAAACAACACATAACTAGTAATGTTCATCCACAGAAAACTATACATATTATAAATATTTGTGGATGCACAAACTTAAGAGTATGAGAACATGGGGCCAGAAAATTCAACCTTGAAGTATAATTAATATAAAAGATTTAATCTGCTTATCTTTTATGGCTGTTACAGAACCTACATAATAAGCTGCAATCTGACAGCCTACAGATTTATCTGTCTATAAGTCTCTACTTATACTGGGAGCAAAATGTGTGTGTGTGTGTGTGTGTGTGTGTATACACATGCAAGCACATGCTTTTTGTGGGGGTTGACATATAGTAAATATGATTCAGCAAACTTTGAGAAGCAGAATTACAAACAGTAACCTGGGGAAAAAAATGAAATAAAAAAACAAACAAAAAAACCCCACAAATGATAACCTGGAAAATTCCCCAATATAAATGTATTTATTTGCTTGTAGAAACTGTAATATGTCCTTTAGGCAAATACTTCTAAAAATTCAGAGAAGACCATATTTCAAGTTGCTGTTTCCACTGTCTGCTAATGATGGAATTTTGAAAACTGCAGAGTAGCATAAATTGAAGCATACATTTTTAATGAAGTCCGTATATATTATGTATCTCCTCTCCTGATAATGTCTTTTTCCTCATTTAGGATGATATTTTCTGAGGAGCAGATGGGAAAGGGTAACATGAGAAGCTGTATGTGTATGTGTGTGTGTGTGTGTGTGTGTGTGTGTGTGTGTGTGTGTGTGTGTATATATATATATTACACATACATTTATATGATTATATATATATACCACACACACACTAAAATATTAGCTTAGTGACTGCATAGATTTAAAAATCAATTTGTGAGGAAATCACCCTAAAAATTATAAATAATATATTCATATTCCTTTAAAAGATGGTTTAAAACATGGCAAGAAGTAGTATGTATAGCATATACAAGTCAATTGTTTCTGTGTGTAACAGCAGAAATGTTTTGGTGGGGAGCTCAGCAGAAAATGCAAGGTGGCAGGATGCTGAAGACAAAATGCTTGAAAGAAAATCAATGAATCCATAAGAATAATTAATAATTTCCTCTGGGAATTGAACTGTTTTTATTTGGTTATTTCCTGGCTCTTGGTTATTCATATGGAAAATTCACAGGGTCATAATCTGTGATGCTTTAAATGGTTTGGCCTTTATACAGTGACTATTTTATTTCATAACAAAAATAACAAAAAAAACAGAAAGGGGAAAAAAAAAAAAGAGGAAAATCTTAAAATAATCCGTTTCTCAACCTGAATCTGATGACATTAGAGATCACTGTCTGAAGAGAGGGAATTACATTCGAAAAGGCTATTTTCATACCACGTTGGCCTGCCACTGAAAGCTTTTCTGAAGTAATACATGTTTCTTCCTATATCTTGCACTGAAGAGGATAATTTCATCTTAAAGCCAGGCTTATTTTATTTGCCTTCATGTTATCACTCATAAGGCCCACTGAAAAGTCTCCAAGAGTACGACTGCATTGTCACTGCGCCTGAGGGACGTGATGGTATCTAGGCTGAGCTTCATTTGCTTTGTCGACATATAGAATGTTTGATTTATTTTCAAATAATGCTCAATCCTGTTTCTAATATTGGTTTTTGTTATCTTACCGAAGAAGACAAAGGGCTCCACGCAGGAAAAAAGAAATGTAAGGAAAAGGCTAGTGGTGGTGTTAGGATCGTTCATACTTACGGCAGCAAGACGGGAATGAACTGTTGATCTGCTCCATAACCTCCGTGAGGTCCGTGCTGGTGTCGTGAGGGGGCGCCAGCAGGTCCTCGGCCGCTGCAACAGCAGATAAAAAGAACAGGCATTCTGAAATTAATGGCCAGCCTTCCACCAAAACCCATCTTCAGGAGAAAACGCTAGATCTGGCCTCTAAATACCTAAATGTGCAAATAGTTCTGATAGAAAAGGACAATTTTAGGGGGAAAATACCAAATCCACTTTTGTATTAATTTGTTGGTAATATAATTTTACATATCCATAAAATGTACTAGATATTTCTGTAGAAAAAATCCATATGCCAGAGGAAAATTCATAAGTGAAAAAATATGTAATGTAGTCACATTTTTTTCAATTTATTAGTCGGAATTTAAGTATTTGCATTGCAAGTATATTCTCATATGAGAAAAATATTCTACCAATTTCATTTTCCTTCCTTCTTTTTGTTTGGAGACTTTAGCATAAGCTTGCTTATGCTACCACAAAACTAGAGGTATCTCATAAGAAACTTTATACTTCCATGTTTTTCAGTCTATAATCAATAGCGAAATAATTTTCTTATTTTTTTAAAAATTAAAATATTAATATTTTAGGTTTTCTACTGATTAATGTAGCAAAAGCTATCCCATACACAAATTAATTTGGTTAAAGCATGTGGTCCTCAGCGAAACTTTAGAATTTAAATTTTATCAATAAGAAAATGTCATTCCAAAATGCCTGGTTGACAGAGTTCTTCTTAGCAACAGCGACAGGTCCCCTTTGTGATAAATGACATGCCAGGTGGGGCCTCTGCTTCAGGTGGGGGAAGGTGGGAACGGCAATGTCTACAGGGACTAGGGTGGAGAAAGCAGAATACTAATTCCCAGACCTGGGCAGAGAAAACCATGTTTGGTATAATATTCTTTGGCATTGTATTCTCAATTTGTACAAACATCAAATTTTAGAGACAGAAAAATTTACTAAAATAATAAAAATAAAAAATAAAAAATTAATCATTACTAAGGCAAAGAATTTAAATTGTTGCTCATCCCAAAAGGAAAGAACACTTTTTTTCATCTTTCACCATAACTCAATCCACTGCTACACACTATATATGGAAGTATATTACAGCTATTCTAAAATGTTTGTTTTTTTGGTATTGTTAAAATGGCTTTGTACTCATCTGAGACCAAAGAGAAAACAAAGCTCCTTGGTTCCCTAAAGCACCCATTTGTGAGAAGGTTATTTAAAATGAAACACAAACAAATGGCAAATCCCAGAGAGAATGGGGGCATAGCCAAGTCGTGGGGACACTGACCTGCTTGGTGCAACTGTGGACTGGGGTCTGGGTCCAAGGAGTGGCTCAGTGCAGCTCGCTGAGGGGAAGCCCAGGGGGAAACTCCATTAATTCGGGAATCAGATTCAGGCTGGAATAATCACATTCAGAAGTTAGGGCACAGAAAGGATTCAAATAATTATTAAGGAAACCATTTCCATTTCTAACTTCCCCTCCCCACCATGGGAAATTAAATCATGCAGAGTTCTTTACCCTCAGACACTGTCAAATACATTTTAGCATCAGTTGGATGGATTCACTAGAACTTCACGTGGTGGTCCTTCCCTTTCAGTCTGGGCACATTGTAGAACTCACTTGGTTATATTACAAGATTAATGTATCAATGTCAGTTTCATCCCTCAGTTGTTCTCTCTATTATTTTTATGTCAACCGAGTGAATTTAGAAACATTCATATTGAAAAAATGAGCACTGCTTGTCATACAGTAAATTGATCCAATTTCAAAATCAGCTCATCTTTAAATTTCAATCAATACTTAACAGTAATGTCAAGAGTATGATCTTGGATTCAGATGGTTGAACTCAAACTTTGTCACTCAGAAGCTGTGTAATTCTGAGCAAAGTTTTAAACTTTTGTGCCTCAGATTCTTTCTTTATAAGCTGGGGATGGTAATATCAGTGCCTGTGTCACAGGGTTTTGTGATGTGGTGATCAATTAGTATTTCTAAAGCAATTAGAACAGAACCTGACACCTACAACCACGTGGTCAATGTACTCTCACACACAGCTCTGAAATGGCGATGGATGTATCAGACAAGTACATGCTCAAATTAGAAAGTGTGATCCATCGCAGAGGGAATGCAGAGGTGACAAAGTTTTTGATGCTGGTTTCTTTTCATTAAATTTGTATTAGTTGAAGCCTGGTAGTTTTGCCAGTTTTTTCCTTCCGAGTTGAATTTGTTGTCTTCTTCTGGCATTCATGCTGTCATTAAGGAGAGATAAGAGCACTACAGTCTGGGATACACAGAGCCATTCAGGTATCAGCTATCTCTAAAAGGATTACTGTGCAATTCTGCAGGCACATGAGCCATTAGGCAGCTCTGTCTGATGGATGGAGAGGGTGTGTGTGTGTGTGTGTGCGTGCGTGTGCGTGTGTGTGCGCGTGTGTGTGTGTGTGTGTGTGTGTGTGTGTGTGTGTGTGTGTGTTGGTCGGGGGGTAAGGTGAGCAGAGGAGCCTTTGGCTCTCTGAAGAGCATCCACAGTCTATGGCAAATGAGGTTTTCGAGTGTGGCTGCCTTCTGCAAGGATTCTATCTATGCACTAGGTTATTAACACTAACCATTCATATTCTAAATAAGAGCTTTCAAGAGAAAATTCATTCCTCACACAGGCACCATTCAGAAACTGCAGATTCACAATACTAACACTGCAACTTTTTCCATGTATGTGACTGGCACCGAGGTCAAAATCAGACATTCCAGAGGACTTTAGAGAGCCAGGCAGTGAGTCATTCTTGGGGAACTATTACTTTCTAATGATCAAAGTTTGGAAGTCCCAAAGTATGCCGTCCCCAAAACAGTCTCACACATATTTGGAAACAGTAACAGGTATACAGAAAAGTATATGGTCAAAATATAAGGAGTAATCTGTGGCTCATTATGTAAGTAATGCCCAAATTACACCATTTTAAAGGATGCTAACATGTTAAAAGATACCGAGAGCAACTGGGAAAACATGGTTTTCAAAATTTGGGAAAATCCCTGGAGAGGAAGTTGTTTCAGCCTTTGATTCAATAAATCACTCTGGAGAAAGGCATTGCTATTCAGTGCCAAGGCGCCCCACACTGCAAAGGCCAAAAAAATGGGCAAAAGGTAACATAAATGTAGGATGTCAGGGGCTCTTCAAGAGAGAGAAGTTCCAGGCCCATTTGTTGGGATTCTATACAATATGCATCTGCTGTAAAGGCATCTTCAGTACTAGTTCTGTGACATGATACCTATTCTTTAACTGCTAGATGCAATCCAGTACTTAATAATTCTCTACAGTGTGTTATGTCTTTACATATGATCCATCTTGTTATACAAGGCCTGACAATTAGGTTCACGAACTTGTTGCAACGATGTTGTTAACTTTTTTTTATTTCATTATGAGTTTGTACCAACTGGACTAACAGTTAACCAAATTTACTATTTGGAAGTGCTGAAAAGGCGGCATGAAAAAGTTAGACGACCTGAACTTTTCGCCAACAATTCATGGCTCTTGCATCATGACAATGCACCAGCTCACATGGCACTGTCTGTGAGGGAGTTTTTAGCCAGAAAACAAATAACTGTACTGGAACACCCTCCCTACTCACCTGATCTGGCCCCCAATGACTTCTTTCTTTACCCGAAGATAAAGGAAATATGGAAAGGAATACATGATATTCAGGACATCAAAGATAATACTACCCTTGATGTTCATTCCAGAAAAAGTTCCAAAATTGCTTTGAAGGGTGGACTAGGCGCTGGCATCGGTGCATAGCTTCCCAAGGGGAGTACTTCGAAGGCGACTAGTGATATTCAGCAGTGAGGTGTGTAGCACTTTTTCTAGGATGAGTTCACGAACCTAATTGTCCGACCTCATGTCACATATTATCTTGTATGGTCCTTAACAATACTGCAGGCACCAAAAAGGCAGAAACATATCCCAAAGAATGGTGTTTTTTAAAATTGCAGGCTATTACCCATTGATGAGTTATAAAATCAATCTGGTAGGTTCTTACCAGAACTAAGGACGAAAGATAGAAGGATGAAAAGGAGGGAGGCAGGAAGAGAGAGAGAAAAGAAGAAAGGAGGGAAAGGAAGGAAGAGAAGGAGGGAGGAACGAATGAAAAAATAAGGGCATTTCTTTATAATAGCAATTATTTTGTATTTATCATACATGTATGTATTCATCATAATGTAAATTATAGTTCCTATTGTCAGGACAGTTTTGCAAGCAACTGTCATAATACATGCTAGGAAATAATAGTAGCAAATTAATAAACATCTGTTATTGAATTCCTTGAAAAGAGCTCTTTGGAAGAAAGGCTTTCAATGAAGAGTTCAGGCCACATCCTTTCATCTTCACAGGTATTTCCCATATTTAATTTATGCAGGTATATTTTATAGGCTCTTTTCCCCTGAAATGTTCAGAGCTGAGATCGATTTCAGTGTTAAAGTGGGAAATTCCATCTTAAGCTGGGCAAACACATTCTTCCATGCTAGTGAGGATTTAATGCTTACCTTTGAAGAGGGATTTCTAAGCCAGTCTAAATTAACTGTGGAGGTGAGAAATTGGAAGTGAACCTCACTAGTGATGCTGGGACCAAGCCTCTAGGAGGTGGGCCCAGGGCGAGTGGCAGGGAGAGGGGCGGCACCGCGTTCTGCACACTCTACCTGCTCCAGCAGCTGCCGAAGTCGGTGGAGCTGAGACTCCAGCTGTTTATTGTGATCTTCTAAAATCTGCATCCGAGCCTCCAGCCGCCCTTTGTGCTGCCTCAGGAGTTTTGCTTCTGCTATAAGTTCTGAATCCTCGGACGTGTGATGAGGAGATACAACAGAGTCTGGAGGTAAACCGACAGGGAGCCCCCTCCTCAGGTGCTGGTCCTTTAGCTGCTCATATTCCACCTGCAGATTTCTAATACAGAAACACGAAAGCTGGAACTCCTACTGTGTACATCGTCTTCTCCCCCAGATTTTCTATAAGCTCCAAATGTAGCTCATGCTACTTACCTCCTCCTAGGTAAAAACATTTCTTAACAGCAAGCATGAATAAAAGGGTCGCTTTAAGCAACGATGTCTAACAGACATCATCCTTGAACCCCCAAATGCAGCTGTAAAGCCAGCAGCCCAGCTTGGTAATGCCCTCTAAAACTTGGACTCCATCATGGCTGCTTGGGTAGTAGTTTGAAAAGAGAATGGGTAGGAGCCATGTTAAAATTATTGTTAAAGGATTTCCCATTACACGTTTTCCTAGGATGATATATCTTCCTCTCCCAGGTCTAGCGCACCTCTGTTCCTCCTCCAGGTCCGCAATGATCCGCTCCAGTTCTCCGCGTTCTTCCCTTTCTACCGACTTCAGGATCTGCGCTGGGCTCTGGGGCTGGCTCACCGGCGACTCCCCGCCAAGCGTCTGGCAGTACTGCTGGATAAGGGCATGCTCATCCTCCCTGGGGAGACAGTGACACACAGGTTCACAGCGGGACGTGGTGTCTCTGGACACAAAGGAAGTCGAAACAGTGAGGATGAGGATGGCTGCGGGGCCAAGTCTACCTTAAAGCTCAGTGTCCCATGACCTCCCTTTAAACCTCTAGGAAGATATTTAATAATGTATGTGTATTACACATCCCAACATTTCATGCTTTGCCTTAGTCTAATATGTATATCACACAAACCTCAGAACAGATATTGTACTCGGTAGAGGAGGTTATAAAGTACAATGCATAAACTGTTACTAAAAAAGACATTATAGGCAAAAATCAATACTTGAATGCCAAATAAGCAGATTGAAAGACTCTTAATTAAAAATAAACTGCTATAGACTGCATATATACAAATCCAGGTTATATTCAAATACTATGCCATTTCTATAAGAAGGACTTGAGCATCTGTGGATTGTGCTATCCGAGGGGGGTCCTGCAACCAATCCCCTGAGGATACCAGGGGACTGTATTTGGAGGTGGGGCCTTTGGCAGGTGATTAGGTCATAAGGGTGGAGCCCTCGTGAATGAGATTAGTGCCTTTATAAGGGCCTGAAGAGACCAGTTTTCCCCTTCCACCATGTAAACACAGTCACGTATGAACCAGGAAGTGGGCTTTCAGCAGACATCGTATTTGCTGTTGGCGCCCTGATCTTAAAGACTTCCCAGCATCCAACTGTGGGAAAAATAAATGTTTGTTGTTTGGAAACCACCCAGTCTATGGCATTTTGTTATAGCAGCCCAAATGGACTTAGACATAAGCTGATCTGTCTTTAGTATTTGGTTGAAAGCAATTTTGTAGTGTTTTATAACCCATAAATAGGAGAATATAATCCTCATACTCTTTTACTTACCGTATTTGCCGGCGTATAAGACGACCCCCTAACATTTCCACTCAAAATACAGAGTTTGTTATATACTCGCCGTATAAGACTACCCCCTCTTTCGCACACCTTCCACACACCAAATAAAAGGTAAAACAATATCAGATTTGATTTCAACATTTATATTTATATTCAAATGCTTATGACATGCAGGAAAACTGTCACAAGGCTGTATGTAATCAAACATATACATAAATCGCGATTCGCGATTTTGCGCTATCATACTGGGTGTATGGTCGGCTGTGTGCGATTTTGCGAGTGTGGTAAAATCGCATAACAGCAAAATCGCATAACAGCCGAGCATACACCCAGCAGCGCTGCTGATGCCTGAACGGTATGTGGAATGAAGTGGGCGGGCATCGGGAGGCCACTATGGCATGGGGCAAGCACTATGGGCAGTCTATCTGAAGTGTACCTGGCGTATGAGACGACCCCCCACTTGGAGGCATATTTTTCAGGGCCAAAAAATCGTCTTATACGCCGGCAAATACGGTAAATAACTCAGCACAAATTATATTTCTCAAATGTCTACAGATATTTTACTTGATATTATCAGCATGTCATGTCTAGTATCAATCATTCTTCATTAAAACAAAAACTACATTTAATTCACTTGTACTCTCCCACTTTTCTAACTACTTGTCTAATGAACTAGACATACCAGTAATGTGGTTGAATCTAATGACCGACAGAAACAGAAGCACAACAAAGTAGATAAAATGGATCCGTTCACAAAAGGAAATGCTAACCAGCAGGCCTGGGATCCGTTCCTTCCCTTAAGGGGAGATCCAGTCAGATCTCCTCATAAATGTGCACATTGCAGGCCTCCTGGCTAGTGCTGGCAGGGGAGTCCTGCCACAGAACGCCTTTAGCAAATTGTACCTGGTCTGTTTTGATGCCTTTTGATAAACAAATCCTGGAATGTATGGTTTTATTGGATAGGGCTTCAGAAAAACATCAGTGAAATAAATATACACACAGATGAGTCAAAATTAGACTGGAGATGCATTTTGTTGTCAACGTTTACATAGATTCATTTCTTTGGGGAAGCTGATGGGGTTTAACATATTACTATAATTATCATCATCCCCACTATGATTACATTCTTTCATTAAGGTGTCTTGGAAGGGAATTAAGGCAGTTTCTACAAAAAAACATTTATATATAACTTATAATTTTAGTCTTACATGTGTTCCACAGATTATTAGGCCAAACATTTAAATGTAAAAATAGATACAGTCAAGTTCTTAATTATATATAGTGAAAATGTAGAGCACACCCTTTAAATATAGACAGAATGTGAAGTACCAGATTGGGGTCATTAAACATCAATAGTGTGCCTGGTGCTAAAATGGAAAATGTTGTAAAAATATAGGTCTGCACCAACGAAATACCATTCGATGGAATATAATTACACTATATTTAAGTCACACATAGTAAATACTAGTTAGATTACAAAATCAGTACATATCAGATGACAAAAGAACTGTGATTCATTCAATGGCCTTTTGAAAGTAGGCAAGACATAAATAAAAATAATACTTTCCTTCCTTTAAAGGATTATTCTGTCCCAGGCTTCAGATGTACCAACAGCAGTGCGAGTACAAGCCACACCAACCTCCCAATTTCATCCTTTCACATAAAACCATGTTACTCATGGGCAGACTGCACATGAAGGCATGTGGACTGATGACAATGGCCTAAGTGTCCTTGAGCTCCTGACACTGAGATTCCCCAGGATACCTTGGGTCCTGGCTCTTTTCGAGACATGGTTGCTCAATTCCTTCTTCAAAGAAAATTCATATCCTTAAAATCAATGCCCTTTTAAATTGTCCAGAGTCAGACATTCAGGAGAAAAGGGAGTATTGGGATTTGGGCCTCTGGGGGGCAAAAAGCTGTGAGATTGGTTCACGTCCAGGCTGGGGAGGGAGGTAGCCACTCATGATGCATGGAGGTACAACAACTAACTCACCAGCTTCACAGACGATATCCGCTCTGATGAGCCAGGGGACTGACTCCACAGACCAATTGGACGGACAAAGAAAGCGCCAACTGTTTCTGAAGACACAAATGACTAAAGAGCCTTGGATAACTTAGAGAGAACTCATACCTCAAAGCGAAGGGCTTTCGGTCATTGCCATTGGGCTGAGACCACCCAAACCAAATACAGGAGATTGGTCTGGCAGATGTTAGGTCTAGACTGTGAAGCTGAGGTGTCAGTGAACAATGGGCAAGACAGGGCAAGGTCAGGGATGACCTCCAGGAGGACTGGATGGATCATCGGATGCTCTGACTCCATGCCCTCATTCGGGAAGCCATCACTTCCTGCAGCAGCTGAGGCAGTGGGGTGGTCAGGGGTGGTCAGGAACCTAGGCCTGGAGCTGGGCTGCCTGGGTCTGAATCCCAGCTTTACCACTTACTGACTGTGAATCCCTGGGCAGGCTCCTAACTTCTCAGAGCCTCAAATTACCCATCTGTAAAATGGTGTTAACAAGAACAAGAGTATTATCACAAAGGGCTCTGTGAGGATTAAATAAGCAAAGATGGGCAAAGTGCATAGAACAGTGTCTGGCTTTTAGAATGCTTTGTATCATAGAGGAGATGGTAGTTGTTTTTGCATTATCACCATTATTATTCAAGAGAAATCTAATAACATTTTTATGACCCAGCTCAGAACAATAAAAACCTCAACTCAAGAGGGCCTTGGGGGAATGGTGGAGAATTCAAAAAAGAGAAAAATTCCAAAAAGCATTACTGAAATCTGCTAACCTATACCATTTTTTGCTCAAGGCACTTTGAGTTCGTTTTCATCTTTCCCAACAATAATCAGAATTGCTAATACTTTGATGTTGGTTGGCTCTACAAACCTGAGAATGAAAAGGCAGGGCCAAGGCTGGCTTGAGGAGCACTGACCCCTCGATCAGAAGCTGCCGATCCTGTTAGGTAAGTATGAAAAACTGTCATCTGTTGTCTCTGGGGATTGTATCACGACCCTGTCAATACTGGAGCTTTAGGGACTTTCTAGGGGAGGCCAGAGTGTGCGAGTGTGTTGCATACTGCGTGCTACTACAATTAGGTCCTGTAAGACACAGACAAGCTTTGATATAAGCTGAAAGCAGAGAAAACAGCCCAGCCTCTTGCTAAATAAGTGCAGCCACCATTTCTTCCTATATTGTATGATCCAAGATGCTAAATTATGGGAAACACAGTAGGAGAACCAGAGAAACGGTGAGGCCTAATTCCTGAATTCCTGATCCTTCTTTCACACACCCTGAGGCGTTCCATCAGCCCAAGGGGGGTAATAATCAACAAGAAAAGTTATTTACTGTACTAATACTTATTCGTCTTGTCAACTTAGTAGTACTGATTAAAATGGAAATATTTAAATAAGTCAGCATGATACGTTTAAAGGAGAAAAGATGACTATTCTAAGTCAAACCACTGGATTTTAGGTTCAGAGAAGGGTTTAATGATTCAGAATCCTTGTTAGCATTCTCACCTGAATGGCAGAATCCCTGCATGGTCACAAAAAATGAACCCCAGTATGGTAATTCAAACTGTGAATGAGCTAAGAACTTCCAGAACTGGCTTTCTCAAGATAATATTTATTACTATATTCATTAAGAAAATATTGATGTACCATTGACTGGAAAACAATTTCTCACTGGTGGTTTATACCTTCTGACACTGTTGAGTTCACTTAATCTTACGTTTCAGGGAGAATCTATTTCCTTGCCTTTTCCAGCACCTAGAGGTCACCTGCATTCCTCCATTGTCAAAGCCAGCAGTGTAACATCTGCAAATCTCTCTACAGCTGTGCTCTGCGTCCATGGTTACAGCTCCTCCTCTAACTCTGACTTTGCTCCCTCTTATAAGGATCCTTGTGATTACACAGGGTACACCTAGATAATCCAGGATAATCTCCCCATTTTAAGATCCTTAACTTAATCACATGTGTGAAGTCCCTTTGGCCGTATAAACTGACACATTCATAGACTGCAGGGATTAGGATGTGGACTTCTCTTGGGGGCTATTATTCATTCTATCACAAATGCCATCACCTTCTTCTTCCCCCGAAGGAGCACTTATCTATCCCCCCTCTAGCCTGTGACGTTCATGAGGACTCTATCCATATCTGTAGACCTTTACAGTATCGGGGGCATGGCAGTAGTGTTCTGGTAAATGTTTAACAGCGGGTTTTCTAAAAGATAAATAAAAAGACCCTGATTTGTAGCATTTTCAATTTGTAGGGTTTAAATGCTATCATCATGGCCAATTTAAGCTAATGACTGCACTGAATGTGGAGGTGGGAAAAGATGTATAGTTGCATACCACCTGACAAATACAGTGAGTTACCCCAAGAACATAGATAATAATAAAATGAAGTACATTAGGGTATGATGAGTTTTGAGTATTACCTTTGATTTGATTTTAATCTAATCTATGTAGGTATATATAAACTAATTTTTAATAATGAGTCTGTTTAACAAATAGCTGAAAACTTCTTGAAAATTTAACAACCAGCTCTCACAATTGACTCCGGCACACCATTGCACAGTAGGTATATAATAAATATTGGTTAGATGGATAAAGGAGTTAATACATCTATTGATAGTATATTTATTGAATGGTAGTCAGCTGTTAGTCATTTGATTATTTTTCTTCAGACATCAGTGTTAAATTTAAAAACAATGTTTATTTTAATTTGAAAATAGAATATACTAAATTCGAGCATTAGCTTTGCTCTGTTTACAAGGCATGACAAACACGTATTAAAGAATTTAAATTTGCTGTAAATGACTTTGGTTTCAATTATTATTTTGAACTTTTAATTCTTTAGCTATTGTCAACCCTAGCGGAAATTATGTTGCTTTTGGAGTCTGTAACTACTTTCTATGAAATACATACTAGTAGGTTAAATATGAAACAAGCGTATGACTGTGCTATTATCTGTGGTTTGCGAATCGTTCCACACCCATGGTACATGAATAATAATGTATAAATCACCACTGTATTACTGCAAAGTATTAACATGCTAATCTTTGAAATGTAAAATTGAAAAATCTCCTTAGAATATTTATTTATAAGATTAATGATTGTAAAAATATTTTTAAAATAGTGACAGGGAGAAATTCCATATTAGAGTACCTAAGGTATTTCAACTTGGCTCTCTCCATGGTCCTTTTTAGTATAAAAGAACTTAGTACTATTCTCTACAAGTTTCCCTGAAACCTTACAGATTCCCACTGGATCCTAACCACAATGAAACTGAGTAAGTCAAGTAAACTCGACACTACTGAAATCTTTTAGATGTCATTCAGAATTTAAAAGGTTAATTTCAAGGTGGGGTGGGGGAAGGAAAAGTTCCAAAAGCAAGATGACATACGCCAATGTCAGATAAAATGTCTGCCTAGAGAGGTTTCTAAAAAAGTATTCTAAAGTCAATTAGGCTTTTCTTAGTTGCTAATAAAATCAAATCTTGGCAGAAGAGTTAACACTAGTCAATGAAGTGTGGGGAGCATATGTCCAAGAGCGTGTGGGTCATAGTTGTTAAATGGCTGGGGTTACAGAGGAAATGTGAGCAGAAGAATGAGGATTTAACAATGTAATTCTGTAGAATTATATTGTTAACAAGAAATATAAGATCAGCGGAGTGACTATCTAGACCTGTATTTATAAATAAAGTAATCTGATTTTCCTGAAGCTGATTAGTTGCCAAATGCAGGATTTTTTCATTAACTTAGATAAAACTAAATAAATATACATATCCAGCTTTTACTACCATGGCTCGAAAGCATAAAATCTATGTAGACATTTTTGTAACCACAATTATCAATTTTGATTGGGATCAAAATCCAGAGCCACAGTCAGTGAAGGTTATTTCTGACAGTCATAAAACAAAAAGTAGCCTTCCCAGGAAGCACAGATTTCTGATTTACTTACACACTTCCTGTGGTAGAGCTGCTATCAGTGAGGAAAGACCCATTCGTCCTTTCCATTTGGGCCAGTCTGAAAAATAAAAACAAGGAAGTTATGTAATTGGTCACATGAGGCACAGTCAGCTAGAGGTACATCCTCAGTCAGTCTTCAACTGTGATAATTCTCACAGAACACAGAAAGGTCCAAGTCTCCTAACAGGACTGTGACATTAAATCAACACCTAATGTTGAATTACATTTCTATCATCACTGCCTTAAGGCCTGAAGGCCTGTAACTTACACCAGGTTATAAATGACCTCCTAATTGACCTAGCCTAATTGATCACCCAGACCCCCACGTCCATCTTCATTGTCACAGAAATCTATGTTCCTCTCATGTTTCAAGACTCTCCACGACTCCCCATTACCTAAGGACATATTCCAACCCCTTAGCAATGGGGCCCTTCATTATTGGACTTCAGCTTCTGTCCCTCCACTCCTCACCCCTGACCCTTTCCCTACCTGCAGTTCTTCAGACAAGCCACGTTCTTTCCCAGCTCAATGCTTTTGAGTGTTTTTCCATTAGTCCAAGCCTGCCTTTTCCCAGAAGTTGTACTTGGCCAAGACCCAGTTCAAATGTTACTATTTTTACGATGCTTGAACTAACGTTTACAGGCATGGCTAGTTACTAGCACCTTGGACGCCTAGTATACAATTCTTTTCTGAAAGTTTCTGCATACCATCAAGACCAGCTTATAGTTTATATTTGGGGGGGGGGACTCTAAAACAAACCCCTGTAATAAAGCATTAGGATATATTTAATTATATATTGTAACTCATGTGTACCATCTCCTGCAAACACTTTCAATCCCTACTTTTATTCAGTGAAACTTGAGTTATATTGTCTACATCCTGCTTGTACAGTGTTTGGATTCTCATGAGCTCAATAATCACATGCTATTAAATTCCTCTTTATACTCTTTATAGAATGTGTAGCAGGTGTTTGGTAAAGTGCAAACTATACCATGGGAAGATGAGAGCCCAGATTCCAAATGTAATGGAATCATGGCTTTTTGCAAAACAACATCCCTTAAGTCAAGGCACATTAATGGTATAGGATTAATACAGAAATAGATACATTCTGGGTGGCACTACAGCAGAAGGCTCCTGTCCAAGTCTCTTACCGTGTGGCATACTGTTCTATTCTTGAATGGGTATCATCATGGAACAGCTGAGGAGACTGCGAAGGGCTATCAAGGAAAAAGCAAATCAACACTTTCATACCCACATACTGATAGACATCCCTATTAGAAATGTTAGCTTAGTTAAATAATGAATTTGCCATGCAAAGAAACCACTAGAATTGTTACCCGGGATGCAGAAGTATTGTTTTAGAATGAGAGTTTAGTAGTCACCCCCATGCTCATAAAACTGATCACAACATCCTCCTGTGCACAGGCAGCTGTACATACTCACTCATAGTGCTCTGGCCACATACTGATGAGTGTGATAGGACTGCAAAGAGGGGAGAGGGAAACAAAAGTCACAGAACAAACACTTTAGAGCAAGTCAAGACAAAAGCAGTGGGGGGCGAGGGTGGGGGAACATTTACAATTGTCTTCCTCGGCCATGTTAGGTTGCCCTGAGCTGCACCACGGGGAAATCAAAAGTAACAGAAATCACTATTCTAGAGAAGAGGCCAATATTCAAGTGCCTGCAGGGACCTTTTCACACATATTACAGGATATCTGTTACAGGACAGCAAACACATCTTTAAATAGTTTTATTGAAAAAGAAACAGAATGTTCCAACATAGCTCAAAATTATGGAAACATTTTAAAGATAATGTTCCATAATACACTAAGGGGAGATGTAATCATATTTTTGTTTTTCCTGGAAAAGCAACCTGGTCAGGAGGGTAAAGTTAAATACCAAAGACTATATTATGTATTGATGGCAGAGTCGCAATAAAATTGATTCTTTATCCAATTTTAAATGTAAAACATTCAAATCCAGGCGTACAATAAGTATCTCAACCTCACAGATACACCGAAAAAAGACGCAACCTAGATCTCTCTCCTACACGTGACCAAAAATTTCACATTATAAATAAAACTGAAAGCAACTTTTCTAGATCATGATACGCTTTCTTCAAACAAAATTTTATGCAAGTTCAATCTATGAAACTCATAAAAGAAATGAGTTCTGTTTGAACCAGGGCTTCAGTGTGGACCTTGATCATTCAGTATTACTTCTGGCCCTGAGGGTACCCTCCAACATTACAGCACTGCTAGAATCCCCAAGTCTCCATCTTTTGAAAACAACGGACCCTAATAAAAAGCTGGCTCAAACCCTAACCCTTTTTTTTTGGGGGGGGGGGAGGTGGTGGATGGGAAGAGGGGTTAACGATCAATGTGGAAATTTAAAAGTCTAAAAAAAATTAGTCCTCTAATTAAATACAGTTTCCTACAAAAGCTAATGCTGACTGAAACAAAGAAGGAAAGTTTAAATTATTTTAGCTATACTTGATTTTTCTATTTCTATTATATATACATACATACACACACAAGAAAAATTTAATGATCTCATTATCTCCTGCTGGGAGGCACAACCTGATGTCTGACTAGCAAAGACTAAAAAGAGATGGAAGGTCATTTTATTGGAATAAAAAAGTTAAGATTCTCTGGACCTACTTACAAGAACAGGTATTTATCCAGTGTATGTTTGTCAGAATATCTATAATGTAAATAGACTTAACTATCCATGTATAAAATAGATACAACAACAATGAAACAACAAAGTATTATTCAATTGTCTTTCTACATCAGTACTTTTCATTAACTCTGAAATATGGATGTTAAATGTCAGGTGAATGATTTGCTATATACGTTCCAAAAATTTGTAACTGCTTGAGAGATCATTTCTAAAATTCAAGCATATCATAACATTTGTTGTGAGCTTTAAACACAAGAAAAATACGTTTTTTTAAATCTTTTTTTTAATCTTAATTGAACTTGGAAAGCTTTGCAAAACTGCTTGACTGGTTCTTGTGAAGTTAATTCAGTGAGCACAAAAGTGATTCATTGAACTAAGATAAGAATGGCAGAGTCAGAAAGCTGAACTGAACAGTTTCTCAAAAGGAAGTTCTTCATATATTGAGAAAATTTCTAAGAAAAGAAACAAAGATGAAAAAAACTAAACTTAAGGCTTCATTGACTTCAAAGTATTTTGATTACTTGTAGAAGGGGGAAAAAAAAAGCCCTTAAGTGACAAGCTTTCTCATTTAACTTTGGAAGGAAAAAGGCAAAATTCTCACTGCATAGTTAGAATCTATGATTAAAGGGGGTTCAAATAAGATCAGTATGTGTTGTTAGCCTTGACGTAATCATGCAGCCTATCCCTGCTTTCCAGAGTGGTGGCTGAACAGGGTGTTGGTAAATCACACACTAATATGCAAGGAATCAGACTTTACTAAATATGCTTAATATTATATGAACAATAAATCAGAGTTGCTTTGAAAAGCTTAGTGACTCTTTCAGTGCTTTCAATTCTGAACAGACTGCTCCTTACACTTCCAGTCTTTTGCCTTCTTAAATCCATTTGTCCCAGACCAGGGTAAGTGGGGGTCCCAATGTGCTCTAACATAGAAACCTTCAATGGCTCCCCACTGCTCTCAGGATAAACTCCAGACATCTTGGTATGGCTTATAATGCCCTTCATTATCTGGTTGCTTCTCTCTCCGCTCTCATTTCTTGCCATTATTTCCAGTTTCCCATCTCAGTTTCCAAAACGATCTAGACTCCACGCCTTTGAAAATGTTTTCTCTGCCTTGGAACTCTTCCTTTCCTTCTCCCCCACACCAAATAGTGAACATTTGGTCCTATTAATCTTTCAGGTCTCAGTTTAGCTGTCACTTCCTCCCGGTCTAGTGCTCCCACAACCATAATTACACTTATGATGAGTTGGTTCTTGCTACACTAAGAACTTAAAAAACTGTGTAAGTCATCTATTTCCACCTTAGTCAACATCAGGGAAAGGTGTCTCCACTGATTCTCTAATCTTTAGAAAAATCAACATACCTTTTGAGCCAATAATAATCTCTCACAATTCTCAAAATACTTTCACCGCTATTTTAGCTTGTTTCTCAGGTTTATTTTCAATGGTAACTCTTTCATCAAGCTTGACTCATTTACTTTGATTTTTTTTTAATCTTGCAAAGTTATAACATTAATTGAACAAACCTAGGCATGCATTTGTTTACCTCCTTTTAGTAATAACTCGTTTTTTTCCCGTAAGTCCCTTCCAAGTATAATTACTGGATAGGGCATAAGACATTACATTTTGCAGAGACAAAAGAGTGAGAAGGAAAAGGAAATTCTAATCAGCTTCATAAACAACTTCAACACATTTACCACTTTGCTGGGTTTTCTCCAGTGTTCTCCTTCCACAAATAGGAGAATGAACGAAATTAAACTTTTTTGCTACCCACTCACATAAATTGCTACACCAGAAGATTAAGTGGCCCTGTACTAGCAAGGGCTCAGCAGAAAAATGAACTATACCAAGTCCAAGAACACGTTTTAGGATTGAAAATAGAAGAAAATCTGCCCACTTTATCTAGTAGCTTATAAATCTTTTTCAAAATGCATCTTGTGACCTTTGATTTTTATACTCCTTCCTTTCTTTCTCTTGTTTTCCTCTCACTGCAAATGCTGGTAAATTCATATTAGATGAATTGAAACATTTTCCGAGTTATAGCCAAAAATCATGACACAAAATTATTTGGCATGCTCTTCTGTTCTATTTTACTTTAACTGAGGCAGTCAGAATAGAATGATTGATGTCAATGATTATTTTGACACTAAAAGGCACATTATCAGAAATTCTTAAAGGAGTATTAAAGATCTATCGGCACGATTCATAGGAAGGACATAAATATTTGAGGTACAAAATGCCACTGGTTTATCCAATGAGTGGTGTGCCCATCACTAGTTCAACCAATCAAATTTCCTATCAATAAAAGCACCCTGTGATCATTCTATGCTTTAAGCAGCTACTCCAAAGGTTAATTAGATCTGATACCAAGAGTAGTAAAATTTTGTCTTTATCATGAGGTGTTCAGCACAATTAAACTATATATTAGATACTCAGGCAAATAAGAATGTATTATCATACAACCGATAAAGAAAAGGACAAAAAACATATTTACAGAACAAAGTGAAGACCAAAAATCTCCCTTTCCTATGGATTTAAGTATTTGAATAGCTCTCTTTAAACTGCAATTGCTTCAGTAAAATTTGTTCTAAAGTGTACTGTGGAAAAATGACTGGGAGGCATATAATTTAATTGTACATAGTTTGATACCAAGCAAATTATCAAAAAATTTGAAATTTTTTTCATATGCTTTAAATGTGTATGTGGTATTTTGGGACCTATTTACATATACAGCTGCGTTATATTTCTTTCTGTATGCACACCCATAATATTACATACAAAGGTATAAAGACATCCAATATGCTTTGGCTGCAGTTCCACAAATAAAAAGAAAAATTTCATTTGCACATAAATATAGCCAAGTTCCTGATCTACAGAGTTTTATATAGGAAAATCATTCAGACCAAACAGTCTATCCTTCTAATTTTGACATCTTTGAGACATACACTAGACTATACAGTCTATCCTTCTAATTTTGACATCTTTGAGACATACACTAGACTATTACTGTCCTCTGATTATCTCTCTATGAGATTTGAAGGTTAAAGAAAGTTTGACTTCACACAAATATTGCACTTGACACACTTTTTGTACTTCTTTCTACAATTTTCTCTACTGTATAACATAGAAAACTCCACGCTTCTCGCTTCTGAGCTAGTCTTCTAGTCATTGGAGAGGGCATCTTTCTGTAAGGAGAGCCTCACTATTATGACTAGGCACTCTGGTGATGATTAGCAATAAAAGTTAATTTTCCCCAAGATTCAAACACACACAAAAAATTACTTTGGCAAGCACATTGATGCTCATATTTTAAAAAGTGATTCAAAGAGTTACAAGCACATCTATTTTGATCTTGATGTGCAATTGCTTAGTAATTTAAAATTACTTTTTGTGTTTGTTCAGCCTCACCTTCAAAAATCTTTTTTTTTTTCATTTCAGGCTATAAATTATTATTTTCCTTTGCTTTAAAATCCCATAAGAATTTTGGTCCCTTGAAACTGTTTTATTTACGCTTGTAAACTCAAATTATATAATTTAAATAAATTTGTCTATTTCATGTACTATATAAAGTTATCTTACTTTGTTGTCATCATGTTCAAGAAAAAAATATTAGAACTGTAATGTGAAATTTTGATGCGATTCTAGGCTAGGTATATATCTGAACCAAGAGATTAAGTAATATTAATAAATTTATATCAAAATTATATAAAATAAGCATGAAATATACTATAAGAAATAGCAAAACATCCCCCAAAAGGGGGAAATGGAAAATAAATACAATAATGACAGAGTATATAATACCACCATTTGCTTTAAGTATTTTTAAGAGGAAAAGAGATGACCAATGCAAAGGTTGACGCATTAATATGTATTTTTAAAGTTTAGGTGCATGTGCAAAAATTAATTTTAGCTGTGACATTGTCAAAAGCAAACACAAATTCTTTTTGGAATCAGACCATTTTCTTGTTTCACTAACATAATAAAAGACAATATCAGACATAAGAATACATAGATGTTTTAATATTAAAATGAAACTTACGTCTCCAAGTTGTCACCTTCAAGAACTGTCTGGACAGGCAGGTAGCCAAGCCGAGGATGTTTGGCAAAGTATTTCTTTGATCTAAACTTATTCTTCAGCACCTTCGTGAAGTCTCGTACGTCTTCTCCAGATGTTGTCTATAAGGTTGCAAAAATTACAGTTCTCTCATTAAAATGGAAGGAGATAACTATCTACAGTAAACGAGAGCAGATGTAAATTGATGCAAATAAATGACAACAGTTTCAGTAGCTTTATGTATTTTTGGAAAAACACGCAATGTCATGAAAAATACATGGCAATCGGGGCTCGTCATTAAATATCCCCAGCAATTAGTTTAGAATTTTTTATTTCCTATTGAAAATAAAGCATAACTAGCTCATTTGCCCAATATTTTAAAATTTGGGCCAAAAAATAAAGTTAGTTTTGGCAATGTTATTGGCTGATTTCTATCACTAAAAGTGTTGCAATTTGTTATTAAACATTTAATGATGACAAAGTATTATGGATATTGTATGGTTTTGACCAAGGTGAAGAAATGAGGGAGAGCTATATAGCCTATACTGATTTCACACAAGCTAGCATATACTGTAGTATACAAAAAGAGAATATAAATAAGAGAGAAAGAGCAGTGAGTGCCACACTGGTATTCTATATTGTAAGGAATACTGTCAGTTTCTTTGTCCTTACCCGGCCATACAAACATATAATTTTGACATGGACTAAAGTTTTAATGGTGATGTGAAATGTTACTGTGTCCTTAGCATTTCAAAATGATTACTTTCAATAATCATTTGTTATTAAGTGATAAAGAAGCCAGTCACAATAGAACACAAATTGTGTGATTCCATTTCTAAGAAATGCCCAGAGTAGGCAAAGCCATAGAAACTGAAAGTAGACCAGTGGTTGCCAGGGGCTGAGGGGGGAAGACTGGGGTGGAGGGGGTGTGACTGCTAACGGGTACAATAGGTTTTAGAGGTGGGCTGAAATCTACCTCAATGCCCACCCCCTCATCCCATTCCATGAACTGTTCTCTAAGCCCCTGTTTTCTCTTCTATCATCAACCTTAATTTTTATTTGCAGTATGTTATACTGACATCAACTTCAGTCTTTCTGAAGATGTCTTTAAAATATTGATATTATCCGCACAGAAGTGAATTAAAAACTGATTATCTGACTCCCGGTTGGCTATCAAATCTACAACTAGAAAGACCTCACTCCAATCTCTTTATAAAACAAAACCAGGGAGCTTTTCTATAATAACAAACTGGGTGCTAAATACACTGGCTTACCTGCTGCCTGCCTTCTTTTTCTCACACCCTCCCCAGTCTACCTATCTTTTCCTTCATGACAATCATGCCCAGGACTCATATAAAAAAGTGTTTTGCAAACAGAGGCTTACAAAACATACTTATTTTTTTAAACAACTAAATTCTAAGCCAACACTTAGGTAGCTGTGTTCCTTTCTACCAGGTCCTAATTCCACCTGAATATGTCTGCTTCTAGCAAATAATAAGGGAACTTTTGATTCTCTAAGCTTACAGAGCAGAGAAAAACATGAATAAGCCCAAGCTATTCATAATCTAAAGTTCATCAATTTTCACTTAATTAAAAAGAAAAAGTATATTAAGGACAGCCCATGTCGTCACCATGCCTTGCCATTACACCCACAAGGTCAAATCTTTATCTGAGTATCACTGATAATAAACTATACAATAGCATGCTGTAGTTCTATGGATACAGATCTCTCCAAATGTAAAAAAGAAGTGTAGAAAAGAAGCTATTAATGAAAAGAAAAGGAATCCAAAGCACTCTGTAGAGGAAAAAGGGTTGCTATGATAGGTGATAGTTTCGAGGTGTTAAGATTTAAGCAGGCAGAATAGGAGAAACAGCAGAATATAGTTGGGCGTAAAGAAGGAAGTGTTTAGAGAAAGAATACCTGGGCTAGAGAATAAAGCCAAGAGGATATCACCCACTGTCAAGGCCATTAGGGTCTTTTACAATGGGTCTCACAACTGTAGATCATGCAGTTTCTAGATATGTCCACCTGGAATGTTTTGACATAGGAAAAAGAAAATGGGAAGCTTTCCACGATGGAAACGAAAATAAAGAAAGCCCCTATGCAAGGACAAGCACTTGTGACCCCATTTATTTCTATGTCTGCTCTTAACACATTGTTAATCTACAGGGAGATAATGAAGTAATGGGCTCCAGCTTTTACTCGGGCCTTCTCCATCTGGCAACATAAAGATTTTCATCTCTTACTTAGGCCAATGTTTTTCAAGCCATATCCAGGTTTTCAACTCAGGCAGCTCTGAGAGGGGTGGGTGGGCGAAAAGACCACATGTACTGGGCCACTCACCCAGTCTGACTCAGTCAGGACAGTGCACAATACAGTGGTTTTTCGTATATTCACAGAATTGTGCAAATATCACCACTATTTAATTCCGGAACAATATCACCCTAAAAGGAAGCCTGTATCCATTAACAGTCATTCCCCCTCCCATACCATCTCCACCCTGCAGCCCCTGGCAACCACTAATCTACTTTCTGTTTCTACGGATTTGCCAATTCTGGATATTTCTTATAAATAGAATCATACAATGTCTGGTCTTTTGTGACTGTCTTCTTTCATTTAGCATAATGTTCTTCAACCTTATCTATATTTGGGTTTCAATATGAACTGTCGCTTGGGAAAAAAATGACACGTCATTAAAAAGTGCAAATCCTATTCCACATCATATATTCTTTAGGTTAAACACATTCAACACATGCAAGAACAAAGCAAAAACAACCAACCATCCAACCAACCAACAAACAACACCTACCTGCCTCCCAAAAAAGTTATACAGCAGAGGCTGAAATAGAGTTTCTAATAATGCTCAAATTTAACATTTGAAAAAAGTGTATACTCATACAAAAATGGCACATTTTTATTTCCTCATCACTTTTCATATCGAGGGAAGAAAACTACCACCAACAGTTGCAATATAAAGGCACTAAATTCACGAATGCCATAAACTTTATGTAATATTAAAAGAAAAAGTTAAAAGTAATTCACCGCATGGGAGCAGGTATTATATTCAGCTTAGCAGAATGTCATTCTTTAGTTGGGACGGAGTCAAGAAAACGAATTAAGCCTATTTTCTCACCAAAAAAATTAAAAGATAGTCATACATATTTGGTCAAATGTGCTATCTAATGACAGTACCTAATATTTCTCTGTTTTAAAGTGCTAGAACAATGGTTTGGTAAAATATGAAAAAGAAGACCACTCACCTATCATAATATAATTTAACTCAACCCTTCCTTCGCACTAAGCATATACTTTGTTCTTATTCTTTTCTAAGCAAATAACTATTTATCTTATGATATGAAGGTGAAATTGAAAGGCTCACTCATTAATACATAAATTATCCAACATTTTAAATTATCTATGCATTTCTTGAAAGGTTAGGTCTTCATCTATTGCTATAAGAAAAGAAAGAACAAAAGATTTTTGCAGATCTCATTAGCTGAAATGAGGGTAACGTATTGGCATAGAACTTTGCACCTTGTAAATAGCTTTCCTTCAATCTCATTTTACCATCAAGGGCAGTGAGATTATCATCACCTTTATGAACCATAAGGAAACTGACACTAAGGCTTTCAGAGATCCAGACCTACGAAGTCAGGAAGGGGAAAGCTGTGCTTGCAAACTTGAGGCTTTTTACCATTCCCGCACTATGCTCTCTGTCCTAGAAAAATGAGACACTTAAGTTTTGTAAGAGAAAAAATACACAGCCATTGACTAAGTTACCTATTCTGGATTTTCCCTTCATTTTAAATAGAGTACTGCCAAGATAACCATGGCTGTTTTTTACAAAATTTATATTGAAATATCTAATCTACAACTAGATAGAGCTCACTATCTAGAGAAAAAAGGGAAAAATTAAAATTGCCAGCTCCTCCATCACCCAGAGATAACCACTCTTAAAATGTTTGTAACTGGATTGATTTTTAAAATTCCTTTTTATTGTAAAATAAAACACAGACATATAAAACTATATACAACCAATGCATGGCTTAATGAATTCTTAGAAGGTGAATACCATCGCTTAGGAAATTCAGCTTTGCCAGACATTCCAGAAGCCCCTTCCCCAAGCCTTGTTCCAGTCATAACCCCTCCCCACGCGCCATAAAAATATTATCCTCAGTTTTATAAGAAATAATTTTTTGTGTGTTTTAAAAATCATTTTATCACTCCAATGCCTATCCTTAGATGCTGTAGTTTAGTCTGATGCATTTTAAAAATCTGATGTATTTTGAGTCACCTTTAACCTATAGGTTTCTCCTCCATACCTGCCATTTCCTTACTGTTAGAAAATTCAGGCAATTAATCTGTAGAGTTTCCTAGAGTCAGTATTTGGCTGATTACATATTCAGCATGTTTCTCAGTCCTTTGGATATTCTGCAAATTGGCAGCTGGATCCAGAGAACTCATTACACTCTAGTTTGATGTCATGGAAAGACTATGAGTGGTGTCTGGTAGGACTGCTGGAGGCCCATCACGTCTGATCCTCTCTCTCTTACGTGATCCTAGCAGCTTCCATGCTAAATGCCTATATTCATCTGATGGGGGCTTCCACTGGTGCTTTCTAATTCTATTATTCACTTTCACTGATTAGTTGAAATAATTTTATAAAGACAAACCCCCACATCTACTGTTTATTCAGGACAGTTCATTCAGGAAAGGTAGAATTATATATAAAATGTTTCCCTTTTATGGACCAATTTTCCCAGTAACGCACTGGTTTTCTATCAACTTCCAAAGATGACCAACATTTTTTATTTTTAAATATCATTATGAATTCATAGTTTTAACATATTTGATAGGTTTTCATCTATTGAAATTACTGTCATTACGAAAGCTCAGTTTGTCCCATCTTAGGCCAACGGGAGTCTCTTCCAGGGTGCCCCAGTTCGTGCACAGCGATGCCAGTTTTCCTGTTTCCTTCACTAGATACAAGAAGGTTTGTTTTTCTGGATATCCTTGACTCACGTATTTTTTTTTTCTTGAGTTTCTTAAATATGCTCCTCCATTTTCTTTGGGTGTAAAGTGCTGCTGTTGAAAAGTCTGATGATTATTTAATTTCATTTCCTTTTGAAGTAATGTTTTCCCTTTTGTTTAAATGACCAAAGGATTTTTTCTTTTACTTTACAGTTCAGTAATTTTACCAGAATATGCCATATATTTGGTCATTCTGAGTTCATGTTCTCAGGCATATGATCGATTCTTTCAGAATTTAATTTTACTTTTTCATTTGCTTTTTCTTGGGGGGAGGGGTTCTTGAATTTTTATTTTTAGTATTTGTTCTATCTTACATTGAGTGTCTTCTTCAGAGTACAAATTGGCAGTTTGTACTGCCAATTGTAAATAGTCACAGAGATGTAAAGTTCAGCATAGGGAATATAGTCAATAGTATTGTAATAACTATGTATAGTGCCAGGTGGGTACTAGACTTATCAGTGGGATCACTTTGTAAGTTATATAAATGTCTAACCACCATGCTGTACATCTGAAACTAATATAATATTGAATGTCAACTGTAATTAAAAATAAACACATTAAAAAAATTTTAGTTAAAAAAATAGTTGGTGATAGTTTTGACACCTTCTGGAATACTTTATTTGTAGTCATATTAGTTTAGTCTTATGTCTTTTTCTTATAATTGCCTTATGTGAGTTTTGATCTTGATACTTTTTGTTGCTTATTTATTTTATTTTATTTTTTTTGAAATTAATTTTCCCAAACTTTTAGAATGAAGAGGGGTTCAAGAAAACTTCTCTTAACTTCACAGAGCTCCCTCGTCTTTTGCTTTTGCGGAGTATTCAAAACTAAGGCATTTGCGTTTG
The DNA here is from genome assembly GCF_001890085.2 of Hipposideros armiger. Lineage (NCBI taxonomy): Eukaryota > Metazoa > Chordata > Mammalia > Chiroptera > Hipposideridae > Hipposideros > Hipposideros armiger. Next base: position 363,927 of record NW_017731556.1, read on the forward strand.
GGGGTTCCCTGGCCCTGTTCCCCTCCCCTCCTTTGGACGAGACCATTTCTTTCTTTCATCTCCATTGCTCTGACCTGCTCTGCGTGGTTCCATTCCTGGCAGTTATCCAGTGTGAGAATAGAAGGGAGGCCTGGTGGTTCATTTCTGAGGGCTCCAGAGGCCCACGGCACTCCAGTACCTTCAGACCTTCTCATCTGGGCTCCCTCAAGTTCAAAGCTGTGTTCCCAAACCGACCCTGTGAGCTCGCCACTGAATACCTATTGCCTATCTTTGGCTTCTCCAGTTCTCAGGCACCTTTGCTTCCTTTTCTTTCCTCTTACAGATGCTATCGTGCAAGTTTTGTGGCTGGAGGTAGCTTGTTCCCACCCACATCTATTTTGGAGGTATCTCGTTACCTAGTTTTGTTCTAAACATTGTCCAGGGGGCTGGATTTTCTATCTTGTTGCTCTGTCTTTTTTATGTAACTATTTTACAAATGGGAAAAAAATGGCAAAGGCAAGAGAGATTGAAAAATTCCAAGTCACTGCAACCGCCATCTTTCCCAAATCCTTCTGGATTGATTAACAAGGACATAAGAACTCACTTATCCAAACGAAGACTGTCCTTCAAATTGTCATTTTTGGAAACCTAATGAGGGTGAGTCATTGGGAATAATATTTTAGAACTAAACCTACACAGACAAGCTGGCAAGTGAATACTCAAAATTTTACTTCCCTCCATTATGCTGCTGTTAAGTAAGAGTGAGATAATAATGAAAACATATTTGGACAAGAAGAAGTAATTAGTTCCCGACTTGTTCCCCGCCAACTAAAACAAATGAGTGAATACAATATTTAAAAAGTGTTGCTGAATTATGAAGTCTACCCCGAAGTAAGTCTATCCATGTAACTCCCTTCCAAAACCCTAAAAACTCCTGTGTAAGCTGGCATCAGATGATTTTTCACTCGAGTTCTATTCTGCCAACTGAGGTTGGGAGTATTTAAAATTTTCCCCCATTTCATTCCTTGATTGAGAACAAATATAGACATCATATAGAGCAAACTTTAATCTATCTTTTGCTTGTGTCTATATATCTACATATAAATGCATGTGTATTATTCTTCATCCCTCTTCATATTTCAAACTGTATCTTCTTATTATAAATGCTGATATCTAGGCATTATTGAACTTCAAAAATATTGACATATGATGAAAAGCCTTTTTCTTCTCATTAACGTGAATCACAAGAAGCAACAAGGCTAAGGTGCAAAAAAAATCTAGAATTCAGAAATGCTAATCTTCACAGCATTATTGCCAAATAGGTCCTTGAATAAATTGCTTTACTACTCCAGCTCAAAAAACTCCTTTTAACATCAAAGATCATAAAGCAAAACATAAAGTGGGGCTATTACAATGATACCAAATAATCTAAAGGTCAAAACACCCAATTACTAATTACTGAGCAACTTAAATAAAACACCAAAAATAACTGCTAATAAACAAAACCATACTGATTTTAAATCTCCCCCAAATTTCCTTGGTCAATTCATAACTTGGGATGGCAGTATTATCTAATTCCTTAACAAATACGCCTAACACTAGATTTTTAACTGTTAACTACAAATATGAATAAGTTATAGACAGAGGAAAAGAAGACAAAGAGGAAAATCAAGGTTATATACAAAACGACACAGTCATTTGGCATATGAGTAGAATTATTAAACATTATCATTTGGATCAGGCATAAACGCAAAAACCATTGTTGAACAGCATGGTCATTAGCAAAATTTACTTCTTAAGTAGAGAAGTCAATAGTCCCAAATGCATACTACTAAGGAATACATTTCAGTATCATATATGACTTATTTTAAAGACATTCCAATAGTTTTTAAAAGTTGCAAAACAACTTATCAGTTTTGATTGATCTGCAACAAGTTGAGATTCAAACATGTTAAATTCCATGGACAAGAGGAAATCATTAAGACAAGCTGGGAGCCTTTTTCAAGTTTTAATGGAAAAATATGAAACTAAAGAATTAGCATTAATTAACAGAATCACCAAGGCATCAAGAATAAGTAGAGCAATAAATCATCCTAAGTAAAATGAATTTGGTCCCAACCTCAACTTAACAGCTAATGATACACTCTAAATGAAGTCAACTTAATGGGAAAACAACGAACGGTAAGGTGGACTTGAACAAAACAATGTAAAGTGGACCTGAACTGAAAAGCCACTTCAGGATCTTGAGGTCAGAGAAATCGCAATGATGCTGCGTTTTTTTGCATATTGGCAAACATCTCAAGTCTCATCGGAAGAATCAAGACTGCCAAAAACAAACTATACTGACTCAATATAGAGCTTTCCAAAGAAAGAATCAGCATTTTCTTATATTTGATTTTTAGAGTCTTATGGATACACTGATGCCAGCAGGGGTGGAGTGGGTTGGAAGAAACAACTATTTTTTGTTTATCTCTTTGTTCCTTTTGTTTCTTGACAACAACATAGTTTGTTAAAAAAAAGGGAGGGGGGATGACAAGATTTCACTTAAAAGTTTAAAAAGAAAACTTTTTCTATATTTTTGTCAGTAGAAAACTGATTTTTCTACAGTTTCTACAAACACTGAAAATATGGCTTATTTCTCCACCTATTAATCAATATCGACAAGAATATACTGGACCTTGTTGCTCAAACAGTAACATGCATTTGCTTTAAAAGTGCAATACAAATCTGAGGTCTTATTAACTTAATAAGCTATTTCCCATCTAGATATATTTTTTCCTGTTCTCCCCTCTCCCCACCAAAATTTCAATAAAACTATCAGTACAAACTAGTCCCATCCAGAACAAGCATGTAAGCAGCAAGTTTTGCAATGGTCCCACCCCAACAATTTGAATGCACCCCAACAATTTGAATGCTGGGAGTAGCTGATGTTGCTGACCTTTCTGACAATACAATTTGCAAATATCCCATGCATTCACCTTGAGCTAACATCCTTCCTACGCTGCCTAACCTTTCAGTTCCTAATATCTGTACCAATGGGGAAGTCTCTCTCTATTGCCTTTCCCCATTTCTCCTTTGTTTTCTACGTGGACTGGGCCACAATCTCTCACTAGATGCACACAAAATCTGTCTGTGTACCTACCTTTCTTTCTCATTATCACGGACACTGTGTTCTCCTGCTTATGAACACAGTCCCCTAGATCTTGTTCATAACTGAAATTTCACCCTTTCGCCTTCAATGAGTCCTGATGCTCCCAGGGTAGCACCCTGTCCCCTACCATCACGTCCATCATGGGCTGTATAATCGCTCCATCACAAATGCCAAGGAAAACAGACGTGTACACCATTTTCCCCTTAGTCTCAGCCTGATCACCCAGTGAAATCAATGTGCCTGTTCACTCCCCTTTGGCTGGGCTTGGCCAGACATAGCTATTATCTGTCACTTCTGGAGACAGACTGATGACCTTCTTAAAGGCTATCTCATCTCTTTAACCTTCCACATCCCACTTGGACCACATACTGGGATATGGCCACACCTCAGGCCCCATCATAAATCAAAACATCCTTCAGTCCCAAATCTCTAACTTGAAACAATCTTTCACCGACTTGAACCTTCTGAGCCTTGCTCCTACGTTTTTAATATACATAAATCCATTCTTGCCCCGTGATCGTGATCTCCAACCCCTCAATGCCCTTTGAGACTTCTTCGGCATGGGGACAGCACAAATCCATCCCAGTATCACTAACACATTTGCATCCTTTACTCCCTTGGCCTTTAACTATACCTTCCATCTTTTCATTCCAAAGCGGCTGAGCAATGATGGAGTCACAGACTGCAAACCCTTGCCAATTAACCTCAACTGCACTCTTGTGGCAATGTAGCAATCACTTTACTCATTTCTTGGTGACTCATGCCTGCCCCCAGTAGCAATTCCAAACGATTTCCATTCTCCTTCATATTTAACACTCTCCAGCTCTCACTGTCAGCAATTGCAAAAGCTCTTATAAATCATATGTGAAGTACATCATCCGCTCTAATTGAAAGGACTATTACATGTCCTAATACACAAAAATGTTTCTAATTTGAATAAAATGGTTATTCGCACCAGAGAATAGTGATGATTGTTTAAAAAGATCCAGTGAGGGTAATTTTCATTGTGGAATTAAATGAAAATAATATAAAATGTTGCTATTTTAAAAATAAATGATAATCTCCAAATTCAAACATGTAGTGCAGAGGTAATAAGAAAAAATTTTGATCCATAAGCTTATTCATTTTAAAAAATGATACAGGGCTGGCCAAGTGG
>NW_017731556.1:369474-393470 GCF_001890085.2 Hipposideros armiger
TGCCGTGAGTTGCCGGCGATGGCGTGGGCTGCAGCCCCTGTGGCAGTGGGTTGCCATGGGCTACCGTATGTAGCCAGCAGCCAGTGTGAGTGGCCCTCAAGCTGCCATGAGCGGCCGTCCAGAAGCCGGCGACTGATCTGCCTCACCTGGGAAGAGTGCAATTCTGGTGCCAACTTGGGCCAGTGAAGCAACGTCCTCCACAACTAGACTGAAGAACAAAAAGACAGCAACTTGTCTGTTCCCCTTCCCCTAACTCCCCAATACAAATCTTTAAAAAAAAAAACAACAAAAAAACCCCATCATTTCTTAGAGAAAAATTCCACTTCTTTTCTGTATATGTGTTTTATTATCAATTTCATAAAATATTATGCCTTCATAAATTATGACAGCTACTTCGTACACCACTGATCTTCCTACATCTAAAGACAAACACTGTCATAGGTAATAAGTTGATACATTCCAAAAAATATTTCTGGAGCTTTGAGGGTTTAAGATAAGGCTTCTAAGTTTCTGAAAGACTTTAACATAAAAACACTGAGATTCAGTCAAAAAAGGAACTTGAAGAGGAAAGAAATCAAGCCAGGAATATGAATAGAGCATTTTCTTAACTATAAATGGAGATGCACTATGACAAATACAAACATGAAGATCTGTCTAGAAAGGTCTGATTCATTAAATAGTTAAATACTCCTGTGGTGTTCATTGTCAGTGCACTGAAAATTGTATACTTATGTTCATTTTCTAAGGCAGATATCAAATGAGTTTAGGGAATGCTGGGTAAAAGATGGATGGGCCATAAATAAAGCTCACTTAAAAGAAAACAGAAATTGTGGAAAGCAGTTAAATCAAGTAATTCATTACTATTAAATTCAAGACTATGCCATTCAAAGGCTAGTCATTTTATCAAAAGTTGTGGGGTCAAATGCAGAAAATAACTTGTCACTAGAGATGATTTATGAGTAGGTTGCTGATTAAGACCACCGCGAAAACTTCAGAAAGGAGCCAAGGACCTCCCAAAGCACATCTGCAGAAAGGAAGCTGACCCGTTCAATACAGGGTGCGCTGTCACCTTAGACACGACAACAGTGACTTTGGGAAGACTATGTAACAACAAGTGTTTTAGGTAATTTACACATTTAATTTAAATATGGTAGCTGGATCATTTATTTTGTTGTTTATATTCTACATACAAATGAAATCATTTGGTATTTGTCTTTCTCTGTCTGACATTGCACTTAGCATAATACCCTCTAGGTCCACTCATGTAGTCAAAAATGGCAAGATTTCATTCTTTTTTATGGTTGAGTTATATATATATATACCACATCTTCTTTATCCAATCATCTATTGATGGGCACTTGGGTTGCTTCTGTATAAATAAACTCATAGATACAGAGAAACCTGATGGTTGCCAGATGGGATGGGGTTGCCAGATGGAGGGGCTGGGTGAAAATGGTGAAGGGATTAAAGAGTACAAATTGGCATTTACAAAACAGTCACAGGAATGTAAAGTACAGCTTAGGGAATATAAACAATAATATTGTAATAACTATATATGCTGTCAGGTGGGTATTAGACTTATCAGCATCACTTTGTAACCTATACAAACGTCTAACCACTATGCTGTACACCTGCAACAAATATAATATTGAATGGCAACTGTCATTGAAAAATACAAGAAAAGGAAAAAAAGGGGCCTAGTTTAGAAAAAAAAAGGTTTAAGACCAAGAAAAACCATAATTTTTTACACATTTTGCTTACTTCATACATGCTAAATATGTAGTCATTTCCATACATCTTTAACATATATTTATGCTATGATTTTTCCCATTTTGATATTAACTCTTCATACAGTTTCCAAAATTTCTAACTATGATTATGTAAATACCGATATTATATTTCTCCCCAATCTGAATTCCTTACAATGACCCACTGGGTTCTGTACCATCTGATACCTTTCTCTTTAATCCCATCTCCAACCATTCTCCCTTCCCACCCGAGGGCCAGCTTCGTAGATGTCTGACCTGGTCAGTTGCAAGGGGACCCATGCTTAGAAGCGCCCTGAGCTTGGCTTAATGCTCTGCTGTTGCCATCCTGAATGAAAGTCGTAATAATTTTGTAGCATTTCGTTTTGCTCTGGGCACTTCAGCATATATAGCCAGTGCCACCTACCGCACTCCCCTTGTAGAATATGCTCTACTTTCTCCTGTGCCCCTATCATGCCAACCTCTTTCCCACCTCCAGACCATCCTGTGTGCTCTCTCTTTCTTCTGAAATACCCTTCCCTAGTTCTCTATGCAGCCAATTCTTTCTCATCCTTCAGTCTCAACTGCTAACTTCTCAGACTTGATTTTTTTTTAATCTAAAAGTCTCTCCTCTCATCTTTTTTGTTATCCTTTTATTTCTATAACGGCACTTACTACAATCCGTAATCTCATTTGTTTCCTTGCTCACTGTCACACATCCCCTCCTCCTAAATGAAAAGTAGCAGGAGAATCTGCAATCTTCTCTGTTTTGATAGTACACTGATGAGTTATCAGAGCTGAGAAAAGTATGACACATGGTAAGTACTCAATATTTATTTGTTGAATGATTAAATACATTAATCATAGTAATAAATGGTGCTCCACAAATTTTCTTAGGGGAATTTTTTTTTTCCTACTTGAAGCTATTATGCACTATGGGTATTTCATTTATAATTCTGTAACATTGTCTAGAGGTTCCCTCTCCACATATAGGGTCCCTATTTATTTGAGAAGATACCTCAGAAAGTAAGTGAGGTTTATATCTGTATATTTTATAAGTTTTTCTGCCTTCCTGTCAATTTTTGATACAAAAAGTAACTCAGTTCCCTAAACCAAAGAAAATGTATAGCTCTATGAATAAATTTTGGCGCATTATTTGGAAGGAGGCTAAAAAATAGCTGTTGAGAGAAAATGAAGATAACTACAGGAAAAATAGCTTTATATCAAAAGGACAACAAAAATCAGTATCCAATGCTAGTGAGGCTGTAGTAAAGTCAGGACATTAACAAAATGTGTGAATAATGTAAAGTGGTATAAGCCTCTTTTGGAAAATGACATTAAGTATTTGGCCATGAAAATACTCTCCTGTTCATTGACCCAGATTATCCATTTCTAGTATTTTATTCTTTGGAAATTTAATTTATATACTATATGGGAAAATCTCTCTTCACAAAGATATTTGAGTGTTGTTTATAATATCAGAAAACTGAAAATTAGCTAAATGTCCAAATTTAAGGGACTGGTTAGATAAATTAGTTTAATTCACTCAATTAAATATTCTGCATCAAGGGAAAATTATACTGTGTGACAACATGAGGGAACACTTACTATACAACATGCTCAGTGAAAAAGCAGGATAAAATTATATAAATATAAAAAATTTTAAAATCTTAAAGTCAGAGACATGGAAAAATATTGGAAGGTAGTTTATTTAGGAGCTACATTAATGGATTTTTTTTTTTTTACTTTCTCCATTTTCTACATTTTTGGTAATGAAAATAAATAATTATGAAACCATTTTAAATATGTCTAAAAGAAACATGATTTCTCATTACATAGTATCATTTTCAATACAGGTCAGCATGTGCTCTTAAAAGAGTTTGCTGCCAAGAAAGTTGTCTAAAATCAAAACACAGATGTAGACAAAATTTAATTAGTTAATTTTTCTAAAAAAGGTATAATTATTCTGTGTTAATGAATTCAACATAGATATGTTTACAAGTATATAAATAAAACAAAACAAATATATGGTTAAGCAATCTAGAAAGTGATTTTTTTTTAAAAAAAAAGTTGTCTAAACTGAATTTTATTTTAGATGCTGGTTAATTCACAAGCAATATATTAAAAAAAAACAAAAACACAAAAAAACAGTAGTGCAGTACTCACAGGTATGCAGTATTCCACCATTGGATAATGTAATTTGTGACCTTTTGCTGTTCGGCCCGAGAAAAAGCAACTCTGGCAGACATCATAGTTAAAATGCTTGAGGCTTCTATACCTAGAGAGAAGAAAAGGAAATTCATGGGCTTGTGTGCCTATTATTTAGTTCAAATCAATCATCTGTGGAAGGAATTTCATTTATCTAAATCACTACGGAAACAAAAGGCATATTGGCTACAAATGTGGAATTTGCTTAGTGACACTGTACATTGCCCTTCATTTGCAGAATCTTATTTAGAGGAGTGAAACTCTAGATCTTAAGTTTCTGTGGGTCCGAGTTGGAAAACACTTTCCAGATCCTCCATCTCCCAGAATGGCATAAATGGCATAAACTAAGAACATAAATGTATTTGTATCTACAGAAAAAAAAAAAAATTAAGTAACAGGACTAACAGAGTTTAAATGGAAACAAAACGTAAAGGTTATATGCGGTTAATATAGTAAACTATTAAGTGCCAAGTAGCTTCTAAAATGACCTGCAAAAATTACTTGCAAATCGATCTCAAGAAAATTAATCAGCATATACCACATCCAGCTTATTTTGGCAGGGAAGCAATTTAGTTTGAAACATTCACCTATGCTAATAATATTCCTTGACCTATCAACATGGCTTGACAAATATTACTCTCTTTTAAATGGAATTTTGTTTATTGCTGATCACTCCATGGCAGAAAGCCATTCTCCCTTTCCTCACTGATACCAGACACTGGCTCTATTAGTGGGCAGTGTGCCTTGCTAACGTCTCAGTCCCTCTGGTTGATGGTGGTGGCCAAGGCAATACAAGTCAAAGTCAGTGGGTGGGGTTTCTAGTTGGGATTTCAAGGAATTGACTCAGTTGGAAAGAAACATGGTCCCTCTTCTTCCTTCCTGGAAAATAGATTTGACATTAAGAAGGGCCATTCTGTTAGCATGAGGTGACCTTGAAGATGAAGTCACCTGCTAAGGATGACAGACCGTAAAGCCAGGACTATAAAAGGGGGGATGTTGGTCAAACGGTACAAACATTCCGTTATAAGAAGGATAGGTTCCAGGAATCTAATGTACAGCATCGTGATATATTAGGTTGTCGGAAAAGTCATGACGTATTTTTTCTATGTTTTTCATTGCAAAAATGTGTCATGACTTTTCCGACCACCCAATGGTTACTAATACTGTATAATACACTTGGAAATTGCTGAGAGTATATTTTAAATGTTCTCACCACAAACAAGAAACGGTCCTTATGTGACATGATGCAGGTGCTAGCTAACACCGTGGAGGTAATCATTTTGCAGAAAGTGTATCAAGTCAACATGTTATACACCTTAAATTTACACAATTTATATGTCAATTATATTTCAGTGAAGCTGGGAAAAACAATAATGATGAACCCAGATGTCTGGAAAGCCACCATTCAATCTTGGATTCCTATCTTAGAACTTTTTTACATGAAAGGAAACTAAGCTTCTAATTTACTTATGCTTCTATTAAGCAGCTGCATGCTATCCTAACTGAAACAATTCCCAACTTGTAAAACATTCTGTAAATCTAAGATTTCATTAAAATTTAATTTGGAAGTAATTACAGAAAAACTCTAGCAGTAGTTATAAAAGTTCAAAAATATATATCTAAAGAGGTAGCTTGATACAGAGTCAACCTGGATGAAGTTAATGTTATTCAATAATGCCCATATTCCTCTATTTTTATTTCTAGAGTTGTTTCTTTATTTTTCCTTGTAGCTCAGCGAAAGAGAGAGCCATTTACCTAAGAGCTAAGCAGACCCATTCTATCTTGGCCCTGTTGTATTAGTGGAATTGTTCTTCCATTGACTCCTCCATGAATAATCTCTGTGCAATCATTAAATTGCCATTAGTTTGAAGAAACCTTTGCTTGGTCTCATTAACCAGGTATCAACCCCAGACGTATTTTTCCTCCATTCAGAGATTAAAAATTTTAAATAGACTATATTTGCAAAATAGAAAACTGGAAAAATATATATGCAAGTAAAAGGAAGATGAGATATCACCGGCCATCTTATCAGTTTCAATACTGACATATTTTCTTCAAGTTTTATCTAGATTCCTTGAGAAAGTGGTTTGCACATTTTAACTTACTTATTTTTCTGAGCCTGAGACCTGCCTCCCATCCTTACCATGACATGGATAGAGTTCTCTCTAAAATTACCAAGGACTTCTCCCGAATCAATGGTCTGTCCTTTAGAATCTTTAGAATCTCTGCTGCATCTAATGAACTCCGCTACCATCTTTCTAAAGCCCTCTTTTTTATTTCTACCACATTATGATTCGTTACTTCTCTTAAGAATCTCCATCATCTTCTCTCCCTCTTGTAACCCTCTTTTCAACCCTGCCTTCTACTGAGCATCAGCATTGTTCAGGCTTTTCTGGCATTTCCACTTAATGGAACAGTTCAATAAACATTCCAATATCACTTGTAGGCTGAATTACTATCCCACTAATGGTTATTAGCTACTGGTAATAAGTAAAGAAGCTAACATTTATTGAATGTCTGCTCTTCCTGTGATAGGCACTGCCCTAATCACTTTTCAGGTATTATCTATTCCTATCTGAAAACACTCACAGAACTTGAAGTTGAAGAAACGCAGGTTCAGTAAGACCAGGTGACCTATCTAAAGTGACACAGTCAGTCACACAGTAAATCCAGGATGCAAACCTAAGCAGCCTGACTCCAGAACCAGTTCTCAATACACTGCCTCCTGAATATCCTGCTGTAGCTTTGACCCCTGATGGCCTGGTCAACTCCGTATCTTTATATTAGAGTCATCTACATATGACTTTTATATTAATATTGGAAACTTAAACACCCAAAATTCAACACTTAACATAGTTCACCCTTTGTAACTGCTCTTTCATTTTTCTCTTATGAAATATTTCCAGTTTATCCAAAAACAGAGACTAATATAATGAACATCCATGCACCCAAAGCTAAAACTTTGATAAATCTTAATGTTATGCTGCAGTAGTTACAGGTCATTTTCTAGTTAAGAAATAAAGCTTTAAAGGTATAATCAAACACTAATATATTTTAGTCTTTTGTCCTGTCCTCACTTTCCATGTCCACAGCCTCTGAGAAATCTGGTCCCTTAACACATCTCTGGGCTATATTAATGGCTATACATGGCTAGTTTTATATAAGCCAGTCTTCCCAATTCAGTTAATCTGGATATTTCCTGTAGTTTCACATTACTTTTATATACAATATAACATTTTTGGTCTAATAAGCAATGTCCTAAATCAATTGTTCTGTTTAGTATCATCTAATTGCTTCTTAATGTCAAATGTCTCCTCTCCTAAAAATCTAATCTGCTTTGTAAAACTATGGTATTGAGTAACTCCAAAGTCAAAAGGATCACATGTGAATCCCAGCTTGTCTTCACTTATTGGATATCTGGCCTTGGGCAAGTTGCCTAATCTCCAAGTCTTAGCTCTTTTGTGTATAAAGAAGAGATAATCCTACCAATATTACAGGGTTTTTATCAAGAGTAAATGCAACACATTTTAGCACAGTGCCTTGCATACAGTAAGCACTTGATAAATCGCAGTGATTATTACCTCCAATGACTATATCTCTCATTTGGATTATCTTCCCACTTGTATCCTGAGCTTGCCACATTCCAACTACTTCCTTTCTTGTCTGTCCATCTATATCCACCAGGTACTTCACATTTAGCCTCTCCAAGAAACCTGCTGCGTTTAAACTGTACCTTTTCCATCTTCCCCTTTGCAGCATTTGCCCTTTGACTTCCACTGGGGCATGCGTTACCCTGGCTGTCAGTCTCACGCTGATTCTGCTTCCCACTGACCACCTGCCTTTTCATCCTCTGAGAATATACATCCTCACTGGTACCAGGGCACTCTGAACTTAACAACACTTGAGAGTGGCTCCCTAACATACCACAATTAATGGAAGAATGGGAAATTTGGGCTCTATTTCTTAGTTAACCATCCACAGAGAATGCAATGATACTCTTCATACAAATAATGTTGATAAAGTCAGTCAAATGAAAACAACTTTGTCTAATTGAGGATACTGATACTACATACAACAAAACCAATAATAGATTTCCAAATGAAATGAGCCATTTTTGAGATTCTTCCCAGAAGGGAAACATAGTTATGCTAAGAGGTTTAATGCATACTCATATAAACACAAAGAGGTGAAATGACCGAGATAGCCACAGTACTTCATCCTGGGGCCAACCATAGGCCCTGCACAGTCCACTTGGGGCCACAAACTAATGAAGCTGACACACTGATTACATTAAAATATGGAGGTTAGCAGCGTTGTGTGATGGTGAATAGTAGGGTTAATCTACTTCACACAGAACTTGGCAGAAGTAACACAAAGCAATTCGATTACTTCTCCGTTAGTACTTAAATTATGCTCTTTGCTTACTAAGTTGATCCCAAAGGCCTCAGAACACCACCAAGTTCCATCAGGGCTATTCATGCAGTTATCATGAATAAACATGTGTGTGACCCATACAAATAGAAATTCAGAAAAATCTTTTTGGAGCAAAATAATACAAATAACTACCATAATGATAAATAAGTTTCATGTAGTGGCTATAAGACGAAATGCCATTTTTAGGTAGATGGACTATAAGAACATCTCATTTATTTAGGAGGGAAACCCCCCTAATGGGGATAAATGAAAGGGACGACGGACATACACTGAGACGCCACAAGCAGAACAGAACATGGTTTCCTGTCGCCCCAGGTTGTAGATCATCTTACCTGAATCCAACAATTGGACATTCTTTACAGATGTTGCATTTGGCCTGATGTTTGGCAGTCTCAGCTGCTGCCACTCGATGTAAAACCGGCAGCCAAACCATGGACTGTGGTTCCAGACGCATCCAATCTATAAACTCTTTCACACTTATCTCTGGCTTGTTGTTATTCTGGCGAGGAAACAAACACATTGAAAGTGAAGAAAATTTCTTCATTTAAATTGCAGCAAGCACTGTTGTTTCCTAATCTGGAAATCTGTGCACAATTACAAGAAATGTTACATAGTTCTTCCCAGGTCAGATAAATCACAAAATATTTAAGGTTCTTCAAGGAAAGAAAATTCCAGAATTTTAAAAGAGGAAAAGTAGAAATTGTCATATAGGAAGAAGAAGAAAAAAATCCTAATACCTTAATATACTTAGATTTCAAGAAAACAAAAACAAAACCCATAGAAGCTACTCTTGTCACATAAACATTTTAATTCTATAAAATTCATTTTCTAAGACAGTAAAAATTTGTGAAACGAAAAACTCACTGATAACGTCCCAAACTTGAAGGCCATTATAAGTATTAAATAAAAAAAAACCTGTTATTTCTATGTCCTGCTGAGGTCCTGTTATAGCATCACTCTTGGGGGCATATTACTATGAATGCACTTTGCCAGGTTTCCAAATTAATCATGATGAATTGCATGAAATGTCTTAGTCCTTCTTCAAATCTTAACATTAACTAATTTTTCATACATGCAAAGCTAAATTTATATCAACATCTTTCTCTTGCTTTTGTCAAGGTCATTCTACGAAACAGCACATGGGGAAATAATATTTAGAATTTTCATTTGGTATATTTTATATCTCTACAACAAGAAAAAGGGCCATTAGGAAATGTAATAACCCATAACATCAATTCTCCCTAAAGAGATGGTGTGAGCATTTTTTTTTCTCCTCAGCAATGCTACATCATTGGCTATGCTTTGGGTAAATATCTGTAGGCTTGTATTTTATGCATATTTACATTACAACATCAGTAGTAACAGCTCTAAAATGCAGTTATACACAGTATTAAAAAGAAACTAAAATGCTTTTCAAGTTTAACATTAGTAACTTAGATCAGTGTAAAACTCTGTGCATCATTCTCCTTTAGTTCACATGTTCTCAAAGAAAAGACTTATTTTAATAGCATCTTTAATGTATGCCTTTTTAAAATTTTGCCTGCAAGAAACTCAGGGCATTTTTATACATTTATTTAGCAAATATTTATTAAGTAGCTATGATGTTCAAGGATACAATAGTAACAAGAGAGAAATAATCCTTGTTCATGGAGCTTAGGTTTGTACTGAAGAAAAAAACTGAACAATGATACAAGTCAGTATGTAATTATAATTGTAATGAACATCCTAAGAAGGCAGGGGCAATTCAGGTGAATACAGTGGGGCACAAAACCTCATCTGCAGGGGTGAGTGAAGGATTTTCAAGGATGTGAGATGTAAGCAAAGATCTAAAGAATGAATAAGAATTAGCAATGAGAAGGGAGCTTGTGGGGGAGGGTATGGAAGAACATTCTAAATAGAGTTTGTATGTCCAAAGGCAGTAAGGCAGAAATGGAGGAACTAAAACAGTATGGCTGGAAAGCAAAGAGCAAGAGGGGATGAGTGACAAAAGATGAGGCCAGAGCAAAGGCGGGGCCAAACCACAGCAATCTGATAGCACACGTTGAGGATTTTGGATGGATACACTGAGAAGCAGTAAGTATCTCTGAGGCAGTGGCATTCCGTGAATCAAATGCACCTTAAGAGATAAAATACAAATTTTCTGGGGTGGTACACAGCATCCTCTACCATTAGGCTTCAGCCCAAGTTCGCTATTCCATTTCTTGGAACATCCTCAAAACCCTTTCCTGACATATCCTGTATACAAGTGATCCTTCGTGTTTACCTGTTGGAAGCAGCTGCGAACACTGGGTTCAATATTACTGCCCCCAAAAGCTGCTACTTCCCCCAGCTGCCGGGGGATCTGGATGGCATCGTGAAGTAAGAGGCCGAGCTGCCTCTGGTCACACATTTCTGTCGGCCCCGCCACTTCCTTAAAGAGATCTGTAAGGAGGAGAGGCAAGAGGTTAACTTCCATGTGTCTACGGTATTCTTTTACTTAAACTATGTCTTTGGTTATGGGGATTGAACAATGTAAATTTTTTAAAAATCATGGGAACATGAATCAGATTAGTTGCTTCCTGAATTATGACAACCTTGAAATTCTACTCATCTGTAATTAGGAGCTGGTTAACCACACGGTTCTTAAAATGACCTATTGTTGTATGTCAATACATGTAAGTAGACCAATAAATACAAATTTCCTTTTCAAATGGTACATAAATGCATGTGGGTTCACTCAATGGTCTCAATAAGGATTTTCCTTCTTATTGAGAAAGACAAGTGAGCCAAAATGAAGCTTTCTTCATGACTTGTCAAAGGAATAAATGTACCTTAAGTAGCAAATCTTTAAATGTTAACACATTTGTTTATCAAATTTTGTGTTCACTCCTAAATTTAATATTCTATTAAATATACATATATTTACTTCTTTTAAAGATTTCTATACTCGGATCTCTTTTACAGAAGAAACATTAAAAAGTACAAGGAGGTATGTTTTATTTTTAGGGATTTTTTTTCTTTTTTAGGTCCAATCAGTCTCTTATTCCCAATTAGCTATTAAAATTATTTTTTGTTTTACTTCATTTCATGTAATAAAATACATTTATTTAAAATTTAAGGACTTATTAATAAAACTCATGCATATTTTCACATAGTTCTTAGGCTTTTCTAGTCATCCAAAACCAAAAACAAAACCATTAACTTTGCCTTATTACTGTCTTGATTCAATAAAATTAACTCTTCAGTATTGGCTTATCTTCTATTCCCCATTTGCAATAGTTTGAAGATTAAAATTATTACCATACTTCCAGCAATTAGGTTAATATACTTAAATAAGTTGCTTTTGGAGTAGAGAGACATTTCACATAAAAATAACCCATTTCATTATAAAACTAATACTTCTTGGGAAAAAATTTCTAAGTTCTAAAAATTCAAAAATTACACAAATTGTAAATGCTTTTCATGTGAAGTTTTCCAAGAACAGAAGAAAGGGGAGTAAATATTTATTGAATCCTAAAAACCATTTTCAAACAATATGTGGTAAATGGCTATAACATCAAAATGTATCATTCCCCCCCCCCACCTTTTTTTTAAGGGGAATAATGCTAGATCTATACTGTCTAGATCTGTAGTGAATTTTCAAACAACTGAACCAAGCTTAGTGATATTGACACAGTAGCTATAATGAGATGACTTTAATTATAAACATACGTTGGGAAAGCAAATTCAGTTAAGATAAATTTGATTTTTATTATCGTTTGTTCACTTAGATTTGGTTAGAGTTCTACTTGTTTCTTTTCATTTCTCGAAAATAAGACTATCATAGACAGAAAACATGTATCCAGGATTCTTACGATGATACTCATTTTAAACCTGTTCCTGGGAAAAGGCCACTAAGGTAAATAGAGTTGATGCATATGTATAATAATCTGTGCACAGAAGCGCGCATTTTCAGTGAGATAATGGTGCCCAGCTTTTCCTCTTTTAAGGCAGATAGCTGTACTGCAATGTCACTCTAAAGGTAAAACTACACACAAACATCAGAGAAATGATGAACATTAACATTAAACATAATGATATATTTTTAAATATTTTAAAAAGTTCATATTTTGATGTTATAGTCAGAAATAAAAAGGAATGTCAGGATGTCAGAGGCAAGTCCAATCTAAAACCCAAGTTCCAATAAATTAGCACAGAAGAAATGCAAAAGGCCATTCAAAATGATCTTTGTAGATGTGCTTTGGATGAGGAGCAGGAAAGCCAGGGTGTTGTTAGAACCTAATCAAGGGATATTCTCAGGAAGGCATAAAAAGAGAGGGAGGTGTTGCCAGGGTAAAGACACCAACGTTAGCCATTGCAAAATCAGCATTCAGACAGATACCACATGATCCAAGACGGCACCACTGCCGCTGAGTTTGGAGAGCAAATTGTTTTAAAGATTCACTCTAACAAAGGAAATAACAAGGAAAGTGTTACTCTGATACCACCGGGGAAATCAAAACTGGAATCAGAGTTGCTAAGGACCCCAAAGGAAAAACCAAAAAAACCCCAAAAAAACAAATCTCAGAACGTTTCCTGAGTCTCAACACACCCAAAAAAGATTTACATTAAATTCAACACAGGAGGTTTTTTATTTAATTAAGTTGTAAAATGGCATACTTCGTGGAATAAATTAAATAGCGAAATGGTCATTGCAGGGGCTTCTGCTTTTCCCACAAAATCTGAAAATTTAATGTCAAATTATACAGAGTATCACATTTCCAAACATTTGTAGAAAGTGTGTCCACTTTCTACACTGTAGTATGAGTGTCTGAGTGCATGTATGCTGAAATACCCTCCTCATTTGAAAGATTATATATTTCAGAAATACGTTTGAAGGTATGTGTATAGAAAAAAGACATGTTTTATATATAATTTGTGCAGAATTTGTTTTTGCTCTGTAACTACAGCTACCATATTGTCACTCTTTCTGTTGGTTTCAGGTTGCTCCCTGATAACCAGCTTGAAAAAGGGAGGAGGGAACCAGTGATTTAGGAAAAGAGGTCGTGCTTACATGCTTACGATTCACGATAAACTTTGAAGTCGAATTTGCATTTGTTTCAGAGTAAGTTGAGCACCATGAAACAATTGTCACAATCAGAGAACCCTACCTTCTTTCCGAGGCACATGAAAACCCCAAATCGCAGATGATAAAAAAGTCCTTTTCTAACTTTGGTACAGTGATGCTTTCATTCATGTTTTCCTTTCCCACTCAATACAGAAATAACTTTTTTAGCTTTGAAAATGGTATCCTTTGACAATGGTAATGCTGAAGATGATTTAAATTCTGGATAAATAAAAGTGCCACCAAACAAAAGCCTCGAGCAAGCGTTTTTCTGCATGGTTTACTAGATTATGACTCCATCAAGGCACCTCACCTCCTGAACCTACAATCAGCTTTTCTTTTCATACAAATCTATCCCTCTTTTCACTGACATTCTTGTCAAACTGCATAAAAAAAAACCAAAAAAAAACCTTTATGATCTAGAACTGAAGTTAAATATCAAATCACCTCACAGCCATCCTAGAAAAATAAATGCTTTTTAAAAGATATGTCTATTCACATAAAACGATACTTGACTAAGTTTACAGGGCCTGTAATCAAATATCCTCTTGTTTTGGCTATCTCTCCATTCATGAAGTATCCCCAGCTCTCTCCCCCAAATGTATGCATATATCTGTAAAGAGTCATCTGGGAATATGTATAGCAGGATCAAGTAACTCACACATTATGGACAAAATTAAATCAAAAGCTATTTCACAGTAGTTAAGAGTTTGGAGACACAGCAGTAATTGTTACAATTTATTCAACAACTGCTATTTCAAGGTACTTTTCACATATTATCTCTAATTGCTTTCAAAACAAGAATTATTAGCTTCATTGTTTAGCTGAAGAAAATTCACTAAATTTCAGCTTCCTGAAGCATGAAATGGAAAAAATATTACATCTGAGCTGCAGTATTCAGTGGGATTTTGTGACCTGCCCAAAGTCTCTTAGCCACTAATGGTAGAGGTGAGGTTTGAAGGCAGGTCTCTCTGGCCTCTGAGCTTGTCCTTTTCCAAAAGCCAAGTTGCCCTTTGTTCACTGACAGGTAAACGGACACCACCAATTTATTTGGTAAATGAAAACAAATACAACAAAATATGTTTTTATCACTTTTCAAGTTTTATACTATATAGTTATTTGTTTGACTACGTCTATAGCAGTTCTAGTCCATCTCGATTATTTTTGTAAGTATTTTAAGTACACAGGTTCTAGTATAAAGTAGCGTGTAAAGGTTGTAGTCTTCATTTTATTTCTTTGAAACATTAGAAGTACACAGAAGTAAAAAAGGCTTGAGCTTTAGAGTCGGAAAACTCTATGATTTAATTCTCGCCCCATGATTTATTGTCACTACAGCTTTTGATTAGATTTTTAACCTATGTTAGCACTACATTTTTTCAGCTGGAAAATGAAAATCACAATGCCTACATCATTATGGGGTGATTATTCGAAGAATTAACTGAGCTATAATTTATGGTTGGTTCTCACTCCATCAAGGCACCTCACCCCTTGATCCTATAATCAACTTTTCATTTCACACAAATCCACACCTCTTTGTACTGGTACCCTTTGTCTAGCCTGGACATATTTAGTATGGATTAAAGAAATGGGAATTATTATTACTAGCAATTCATATAAAGTTAGTCTCCAATAAATGATCATTATCATTACTAAAAACACATCGGTACAGGAAAGTTCTTACATACATCTGTATTTTTCTTCTAAGAGGCCTTTAGAGAGAGACATCAAGCCAATCTTCAGACTTTGCACTCTGATTTTTCCAGTCCGACCCCTGAAAGTATAAGAATCGCAATGTGTTACATGAATTTAAAATTGTATACAGTATATTAATTATTTCTGAATATCTATTTTGAGGGTAAACCATTAAAAATGATTGCATCTTAAAAGTATAACTTTTCTACTTACATTTAATAATTAATGTTAAACCCACACAACAATTTCATGATATATTTTAATAGTATGTTTGACTTAGTCTGAAAGGATACATGCCTGAAGTCACTTTATACACAACATACGAACTACGTAGGAAGAAAAAATTAAGTCAAAATGAACACTTTAATGATAAAGCTTGAAAAGATTTCATTTTGGGCCGGCCGAGTTGTGCATTGGTTAAAAATTGGCTTGGGAGCACCAGCTCTGAGCAGCAGGGTTCGGGTTCAGATCCCACATGAGGGCCAGTGACACTGCCCTCTACAGCTAAGATGCTGAACAATAGCTCGACCTGGAGCTGGGCTGCCGTGAGTCACGGGCGACGGCTAGGCTGCAGCCCCTGCTGCAGTGGGCTGCTAGGAGCTACCGTGAGTGGCCAGCAGCCAGCATGAGCTGTTGTGAGCCGCCATGAGCGATCTGCCAATGGCCAGTGACCGATCTGCCTCATCCGGGAAGAGTGCAATGATCACAATACCAACATGGGCCAGTGAAGCATTGTCCTCCACAGCTAGACTGAAGAACAAAAGGACAGCCAACTTGTCTGTTCCCTTTTCCCAATTCCCCAACGCTGTTCCCCTCCCCCAATTCCCCAGTGGAATCTTTGGGGGGTGGGGGGAGAAAAGATTTCATTTCTATAAATATTATGAATTAAAATCTATTAATTATAAATGCAAGATTCAAAATAGATAGCTAGAGCTTATATAATATGCATGTGAGTTAATACAGCAAGAAAGGACAAGTGATATATCTAAAAATAAATATAAGAAAACTGACTGAATAATTAACTGTATACCGAGGGCTTATAACTTGCTGAATACTTAAAAATGTATTGTCTTTATTGATTTTGGACTATAATAGTGCAGTTTTGTATGTTATTGTTGCAATTATACTAGTCAGTGATCTTAGACATGTGTGGAATCTCTGTTTGGGGGAATATCAAATTATAATTAAATACAAAATGTATTGATTAATCAACACCAGGAAATAGCTTCACCCTATGCCAATGAGAGACCATTTCAATTACACTTGTAAGCTGACAAAAAGAAAAATTTTATTTTATCTTTAAAAGCAGAAAGTTGTCTATATTCCATCATTTATCAAAGAATTGCTGAGCTGTCTATCAAATGTGAATCACTATACTAGATCCTGAGGATGGGGAAAAGTAAATACAGAAATTGCAAAAATTAATAACATTATGATCCTTACTATAGAATAACACACAGTCATGACAAACGTCTTTATTGCTATCTTTATTACTGCAGATTCAGGATCAGTTTTTAGTTTAGGTTTTAATTGTTACTTTTCTTAAACTATATTTTCAATTTAGAAATACAGTACATTTAAAACCTATAAATGAATGTTTACATGATTATATGAATGCATAAATTTTAGTAATTCATGCTATTTCAAAAACTGGTAAATATTTGCATCATATAACTTTAATTTTTGGTAGTCTTATAGTCAAACTATATTTAAATCTTGGTCTTATTGATATTTTTACTATTAACCTTAACTTATATCTTCCATTCTCAAATTATAAGTATTCAGGTAAGTTTCTGCATACATACTAAGACATAAAGTATAAAGTAAATAAAAAGAAAAACATGCTTAGGGATTGGTAAAAAGTATTTTCAAAACAGTCTCACAATAGCCAAAGTCTATATCTATATTAAATCATATCCAATAAATTCCTTGAACCCCTACAATGTATGTATATGACACTCAGAATCAATCTATGAAATAAGTAATACTTAAATTTAAAAATAAATATAGCCATTACAAGCAGAATTTCTAAGTTAGTATTCCAGTTTCTCGCAATTATAGAAATACTTTCAAAATAACCTTAAATTGACTCATGCTAAAAATTACGTTTCTACTTCCTATTTTTTAAGGGGTTTCCTAATTATCACATGAAAATAATGTCTGTTTTCTTTCCTCCAAAGAATCAGAAAATTTTATTCTTTGGCTACAATCAAACAGTAGATTTGTGAAGATAACAAAAGGTTGTGTGAATGAATGTGCTGGAAAATGAATATGGCTAAGGACAAAGCAATACCTTAAGGGAAAAAAAGATCAAAATGATAGCCATTAGAGTATGACCTCCAGTCTATGGTGTCAATGTAAGAAAAAAATACCATCAGAAAGACTACTGAAAATGGCAATCATCCACTCATCGTACCATCAACAGTTGTAAAGGTTTACTGTGGTCCAGGATATTTCTACATACCAGAGGGACCCATAGAAAAGTAAGACACGTTTCCTACCCATAAGCTTACACACTAAATGAGAGAAGGAAATAAGTAGAGAATCATAAGAAAATATGAGACCAACCTTTATGTATGGAAATAATCAAGTACAAGATAATTGTGGCTTACCAATTAATGATTGGTGATTAGTCTGAGTAGTCATTAGTATGACAACATTTGATAAAGAAGGTAAGTTGGACATTGAAGGCATGACGGGGCTCGCCTTTCTCAACTAGGAGAAAGTGGAGTATCACAGGAAAAGCTTGGGCAAGGGAACAGAGGTAAGGGTATGGCAAGACTCATTCAGGTGTTGCCAGGACTTGCATCAAGGCTAAATGGTTGATAAAGTTGTCCAGGTTATATGGGGTCAGATGATGGAGGGCTTTGATGTTAAATAGGATATCTGGATTTGAGAGACAATAGGGAGCAAATGAAATTTATTAGTGAGTGACATACCCAATATTTAAGTACTTGGTTCCCTGATAGTTTTCATAAGTAACTCCTGAAATTAATTTCACTGGAAAGACATGCACCTTATACAATTAAATCCATCTTGGAAAAGTGGAAAAAAATGACTTAACACCACAGCAAGTGAGGCTAATATTTTCTATAGAGGCAAAAGTATTTAAACAAAGTATTCCAGACTATTGCTTTAAATCATAATTTAAATAATTAAGTCTAGAAGGAAGACTATGAAATTAAGACTTCGTAACCTGAGAAGATAAAGACTGAGTGAGGCTGTGAACTCATAAATGGGATCAATTTTACCTTTATAGTTTATAGACCTTTCTACATATTAGTTCATTTGCCCTTCATAATCATCTCATGTGGTAACAAAGAGTATTTATCACAATTTTTCTGATGAGAAATTGAGATGTCAAAAATTAAGTGGCTACCAAATCACATAGCAACCAAACTTAAATATCTGGATTCTTCTCATCCACAACAGAAAAAAATGGATTTTTTAAACAAAATTTAGAATACTAGGGGTACATGCTAGAACTTGAAAGAAATAATAACTTTAAAATAATTTATAAAGTACTATTTTTTTTAGATATGGCAATATGGTAAGAATGATCAGGCAATTATCAAAAAATCTGAATATTTGTGACATATCTACTGCTAATACGCAATAGGTGGCCAAGGATAAACTGCCTGGGTCAGTTTCTAAATCAGCAAAATCAAGAGACCAAAATGGAGGATCCTCAAAATCCTACTTCTAGAATTCTATGATCTGCTGGGGGTGCATCACTCATTATTTCAAGAGCTAAAAATGCCAGTACTGGTTGCATTAGACTACACAAAGTAAAACAGTCAAAAATACATGGTTAATAAATGAATGTCAGAGAGCTGAATGAATGGAAGGATTAGATCATGGTACCATTTCCAAGTTTCAGAGGCTTCTTTGGTGTCCATTATTTTCTGGCACATAGGGAAAAGTAGAACATAGTTTCCATCAGATTCTCAAAGGGAACTAATGGCTTGAAAAGAATTAAAAGCTCTTGTCTAGATAAATGAATGTCATCGTTATTAGAGAAATTTGGCCAATCAACTCTGGCCATCTGAAACTACCATCACATGAGTGAGGATGTTTTTTCCTAAGGTTAATTCATGACATTCCTCTCTAAGATAGAAAACTAGATTGAATAGACATCGTTTTGACCCAGCATGCTCTTTGCTATTTTTCTTTGGCCGAGAAAGGAGATAACATCCTAAAAGCTTTTTTTCCTTTAAAATGGAAAATTTTAAGATACTGTATTTCTAAATGAGAAACAATACCTTAGTGAAGCATTTCCCATGTGTTCACATTTGAATGGTGGGAAGGAGAAATATAGGAACATTTAACTTCCTAGAATATGAACCACAACATTTCACATACTGCTTCCTTCCCAACTCAGTGGCACTATTCTCTTTGGGCTGTCCAGTGAAAACAGCATATGTATGTGTCATAGGCTGAATTACAACTCTCTAAAACTCATACAGTGAAGTCCTAATTTCCAATACCTCAGAATGCAACTGTATTTAGAGATAGGATCTTTAAAGAGGTAATTAAGTAAAAATGAGGTCATTAGGGTTGACCCTAATCCAACTTGACATGTGTCCTTATAAGAACAGGAGATTAGGACAGACACCTGCAGAAGAAAGACACAGAGAGACACAGGGAGATGACAGCCATCTATAAGACAGGGAAAGGGGCCTCAGAAGAAACCAATCCTGCTGACATCTTGCTCTTAGACTTCTAGTCTCCAGAACTGCCAGGAAATGCATTTCTGTTGTTTAAGCCACTCAGTCTGTGGTACTTTGTTATAGCAGCCCGAGCAAACATACATAGCATGTTAGAGCCACAATTTGAGCGTGCAATTTGATGTCTTCCTCAGTTCTTTCTTTAAATATGGCTGAAGATGTGCAACTCTACCCTACTCCACAGAGCTTACTGAAATTCCTAAGTATCCTATGAATTTAACATTCTTCCAGGGATGTAAAATTAAGTTACAGGCTTTGAAGTTAAAACACCTAATTGACCAGCTATTTTAGTGAATTTACTATAGAATATGTCTCTTATGGAAGTTTAAAGAATTGAAAACAAACTTAATAGTGCATAATTGTTAACAGTTATATTTTACCGTAGGAGGATAGATTTGCATTAAAATGAAATGTATTAATATATGTCAGATAGGGATATAGTAAATCCCACCTTCATTATGCTAATTGAAATTCATGCTATCTGTTGTTCAGTGAATTTCTTAAGAACCCTTAAGCGCACAAAGGCTATTTGATTATTTAAAAAAGAAACAAACAAAAAAAAACCTTGATATTTGTGAGTATTGAAAAAGAAAAGATTTTTCTAATCAAAATAAACAAAATTTTAATTAAATCATCTCTAAAGCTACTGTCGTCATCGTTTATTTCTTATACAAAATAAGCTGTTAAATGTGTGGATTTGTGAACTATCTTCTCTCTTCTTTTTCTCTAAATCAAATAAAAGGCCAATAAACACAAATTCCCATACAGTTAATTAATGGAAAATAACTTTTAGACTCTGAGAGAAAAACAACAGTTCTAATTTTCTTAGTTCATCTTTGCATATTTTAACCCCCTACCGGAAGAATGAATAATTCCTAATGTTTCAGAAATGTCAGCCCACAGCAGGTCTTTCTAGAATTATTTCACAAATGCACTGTCACATTAAAAAAAACCCCAAATTAATGGCAATTGAGTTATGCTGAAAGTGGAGGGTGCTCTTTATGTAACCGTGAGTACCTAATCAAATTACAGATATTAGTGCCCTACAGCATCAATGATTTAAAATTCCATATATAAAACCACCATTTCAATAAATACAGCTAATAGCAAAAGACACATTAAATGCCCTTAATTGCCATTCAAATTGCTCTTAAGTTGTCACAAAAAAAATCGCAGAGTGGGTTATTATGAGCCAATTATTTTAATTCATAACAATAAATACAAAATAATGTCTTTAAAAAATACTATAAGAAATTCTGGAATGAGAAGGACATCGAAATTATTTATATTAAGTTTTCCCTAGCATGGTGACAAAAACAGAAAACAAAACAAAACAAAAACCTACAACTTTGATAGCTTTTATAATTGAAGCAAAAATCTTAAAATAATACAGGGACATTCTTTTTGTTCTATTGTTGGTTAATTACTCAATTTTTGGAAAGTCATTCATTTTTTGAAAATTAATACAGCCATTTCCAATGGGAAAAATACTTTGAAATTACTTTTAAAAAATGCACTTTAAAAATTTATGCATTTTGGGCCGGCTGAGTGGGCGCGTTGCTTAAGAGCTGGCTTGGGATGCCAAAGGGCCCTGGTTCGGATCCCACATATGAGGGCCAGTGACACTGCCCTCCACAGCTAAGATGCCAACTTGGGCCAGTGAAGCAACATCCTCCACAACTAGACTGAAGAACAAAAACGACAGCAACTTGTCTGTTCCCCTTCCCCCCAGTTCCCCAACACTGTTCCCATCCCCCCAATTCCCCAATAAAAAAATCTTTAAAAAAAAAATTATGCATTTTGTTTGTCTGAGAATACAAAAAACCATAGTTTGCATTGTTAACATTTTTTGTTCAATGATTGTATGTTAATAGCAAAAAACAAAACAAAAAACTTACGTGTCATATACATTGAGCAACCAGTTGAGACACATATCCACACAGAGCGGAACGTTGACCAGATCCTTATGCAGTTGTTCAAGGCCATCATAAGTTGTTGTCAGACAGTTAATGACATCTGGAACACTAAGAAGCTGATCATTTTGGTTCAGCTTGTGTTGTTTGAAAACTTCATTTGTTGTATTCAACTCTAAGAGATCCACTGATCAGGTGAAAAAAAGGAATACGTACAGTTAGTATATTATATAACAACATTGAAACAAAAACATTTCTAGTCTTAAGTGATTGGCTTGTTCTTCACTTTAAAGAATGTATCCTTTTTAGTTAATTCAATTTTTAAAGTAATAAACAGCATTTCCATCCTTGCATTTCTAACCTCTTCTTTTATCCAAATTTCCACGCTTTTGAATCTGAGCTATGCTGTCTTTCAGTCTGATCACATTTTTCGCTCTTAGCAATATCAATTTTTCCCACTTTCTTTTTTTCATTTTCCTCTCTCCAATGTCTTTCTACTTTTAAATATAGGCAGGCATTTTATCTCTAAATCTACTCCAACTGGTAGGAAGTCCCAAATATTACATTGCTTTCCTCCTCTTAGTAATTCTTGAGAACAGCCTGCTCACCACCCTCCCAATTCATCCTTATATCACTGCCAAACTAATCATTCTTAAATAATTTCTCAACATGTACATCATGAGATACAAAGTTCACTGAAGATGTTCAATTTTTAAAAAACGGGCTTTTCATTATGTAAAACAGTATGAAGATTTCCTCAAAATAAAAGAATAGAATTACCATATGATCCAGCAGTTCCTCTTTTAGTTGCTTATCCAAAGGATATAAAAACACTAATCAAAAAGATATATGTACCCCTGTGTTTTTTACAGCATTATTCACATTAGCTAAGCTACAGAAACAACCTATGTGACAATCAACAAATGGATGAATTAAGAAGGTCTTAATGAAATACTACTCAGCCATAAAAAAGATGAACAATTGCCATTTGTGGCAACATGGATGGATCTTGAGATTATTATGTTAAGTGAAACAGTCAGAAGGTAAAGGATAAAAAACGTATAATTTCAATCATACATGGAATATGAAACAAACAAACAAACAAACAAACAAACAAAACAAAAACAAAGTCATAGATACAGAAAACAGATTGGTGGTTACCAAAGGGAAAGAGGGGTGGGGGTAGGGTGAAATGGGTAAAGGGGGTCAAATACACGGTGACAGATGGAAAATAGACTTTGGTTGTAAGCATGCTATAGTGTATACAGATATCAAATTATGAAGCTGTAGACCTGAAACTTATATAATGTCATATATATGTGTATGTGTGTGTGTGTGTGTGTGTGTGTGTGTGTGTGTGTGTGTGTGTGTATATATATATATATATATATATATATATATATATATATATATAGTCTCCATAAAAAATAAGTTAAATAAATAATCAAACAAACAGACTCCATAGAAAAATAATAGTGCTCCACTTCCAACTGAACCAAGCCTGGTGCACAGGGCCCTCACAACCTGGCCCTAACTCCGTTTATTTCCCAAGATGCCTTGGTATACAGGCAACTTGCAGGTGGTTAGATTAGTAGAGGCTCGCAGGTAAGCCCCACATGCATGGATCTTCATGTACTTGCTCCCATCCTTACTCTTCATGTGTAGAACATCTACAGTGAGCATGGCCAGTGCTAGAGCATAGAGGGTGAACAAAGAAGACTAAGGCAGAGGCCCTGGTCTCAAAGATGGCCAGTCTGAGAAGAAGGATATGTACACGGATAACTTTACTAAAAGGAGGAATGCAAGCACCCCAAGAGAAGAATACATACACTTCTATGACAGCTATTGCTACTAGGGGAGTAGAAGTACAACTGGAAAATGCTCCTTATGAAGGTGGGTTTTGAAACGGGCCTTAAAAAAACAGAGAAGATACAAAAGCCCCATGTAAAACAAGAAAAGAACTCCAGGAGGATAGAGCTGCTTGAGAAACGATAAGAATTAAAAAAACTCCATGGGGACCTCTAAGGATGATGGATGGCAGTGTGGATGGATGGTGTGTGGCTGACTCGTTGGTGACATGTGGTTACCATGACGCAGACACACAGAACTCAAGGGGCCAGGCACACACTGCCCCGTGGGAGGCCCTCAAGAGTGAGGAGTAAGATTTTAGACGAAAAGAAAAAAGTCTTATATA
>NW_017731556.1:400790-406126 GCF_001890085.2 Hipposideros armiger
CTCAGAAAGCTAGTCTTATTGCTATACTCCACCAATCTGAACTATTTGCTTCTTCTGCCCTTCTACAGATCTGGTTAAATGATCCTATAGTCAATCTTCAAATCTCTGGAAATAATAGAGACTGCAATTTCTTTCTCTGTCCTTAAAAAAACAGAGTATCAGTATTAGAGAGTAGCAGAATAGAAGAATAGTCAGAAATCATCAAAATTTGCCCTCTCCTTTTGCACACTAAACCAACCAATGGCTTTTCTGTCACTAGTTCAATCTCAGAAGCCGTCTGCACCCGCCCAAATGAAAGCTCGCTCAGAAGACTGAAACATAAAGACATGAAAGGGGGTGCTCCCCACTTGTTGAAATGGGAGTGGGCATGAGAGCCTTAGGGTGCTTCTCTCTCTCTGCAGCAGCACCTTTGTCTCCCAAACAGAAAACACTTTCAAAACGACTGGTTCAACCGGGAGGGAGCAGGGTAACTCGTGAGTTCAAAGTCACATTCTATTAGAAATTCCCAAGATCGGAATTCTCATCTCATGTGTTTTCTTGCATTTTTATAATAAAATGAACTTAGCTTTTCATCACCACTTAGGCAAAATGAAATTAAGCTAATTCAATAAGATTTACTAAATAAAAAATTAAAGCAGCAGGTTTGAGGTGGCTGTATTGTAATTGTTTTTGTTTTCACGCAAAGCAGACATTTCAGATGACTCAGTATGATGGAGGCCAAACTTCCAATGACATTCCTCCTTTAAAAATCATGCTTTTTTGGCCCCTGCTATTTCACGCCTTACCTTCTCTTAAGGAGAAAGGTAAAACCTACTTACTTCATTGCCCTCAGAAATTCAACTGCTTTTATATGTCACTGACCTGACCCTTTAAACATAACATACCATGTAATAAAAGTTTGTGATTGGTTTTCATTTAAGAATATACAATTTTCAGTTGTTTATGTTAATTCATCACTACGAAATAAAACAACACTCACCAAGGGATTGAAAGAGTTCGGTCATTTTAGGATGATCCCAACAGGTTGTCTGTGTTTTATGGCTGAAAAAAATATAGCAATAAATTTAAATAAAACATATAAAATAATATATGGCACACAGAAAATACGAAAATAGAATTTTTATTCACATTTTTAAAAATACATGCAGAATTATCCCAGTGATGGATCACTGAGCAACCTGGTGCCCAATTATTACTTAATTGTTGCAGCAACAATAAAACATTTTTATTTGAGCAATTATATTGTGAAAATGTAGATGAAAATTTTAAAAAGAAGAACAACTAAATATTAAAACTGAGCTAACGTGGGCTGTCATCGACCCTAGGTTCCAAAATAATTCTACTTGTGCTAGGCAGATGTAGATTCTCATTCAGAATGAATCCTCTGAAGCTGAAATGCTGTGAAAAGTCGCTAAACTTTAGGCATCCTAATCAAATTTCCAAAGAATAGAGAAACAACAGTTTAAATCTGAATAACATCTCCATCTCCCAATCTACTGAGCCTCTCTCTTCAACCTTGAGTCTCTTTTCAGTATAAATTTTCCCTTTCACCCCCATGGGGACCCACTCAGAACCCCAGAGTTGAGATCAAGATAATTTTAAGTTGAAGACATGTGGGAGTCAACAGATGCAGAAAGAAGCCTTCTCAGGGTTTTCTTTATCTGACTAAAAACAGCAGCAANGTGTAATGTGCTCTCTCCAAATGTAAGTTCCTTGAGTGTGGGAACCAAGTCTCTTTATATTACTTTATCTCCTGCACAGTCATGGAGCCCAATAAATGCATAAGCAACCACAGAGCAACAGCTGCACCCTCTGTATTAGGACATTATGTGGGTGGAAATTTACACAAAATGAGAGACAACCCTTGACCTCAAGCCATTCTCAATGAAGCTGGGGCAATCGTCCTAACATTATCTATCACACAAAGGCACACACATGGCGCGTTTGTGAAAAACAGGTGTTAGAGGCAATCATAAAGTTCTGGAAAAACTGACGGCAGGTGGGATTAGCTTATAAATGTTTCCAAAAGAGGTAAATTTTTAACAGTATTAGGGAGGAATAAAGGGTTACAGGCCATTGCAGAGGAAGGGTCAGGGAATTTCAAGTAAACAGAAACGATGAGAGAAGAAGCAGCAGATTAATCATAAACAGGAGAGCTTGACAGGTGGCACAAAGGCCCCTGGCTAGAGTGCAGTGGGGGCAGAGCAGTGGGAAAAGTACAGGCCAGGCGGCTCCAAAACCATCACCTCAAATATTTACAATCCAACACAACCCAGCACTTCCCTAAGTGTGCGTTACTAAATGCCACTTAGTTTATAAGTGGGAGGTGGCATTGCTCTTCTGTGCCTCTCATGTCTGAAGAAATAACCTGAATGAAGGAGGAGTGTTTTCTTTAGGACTCAAAAGAACCAACCGAAGAAAACACCCAAGGCGTTAATCCGTTGACACACCCGGAAGTATTAGGGAAAACCGTGACCATGTTCCTATAATACAAAGCAGTCTTCCGTCAATGGAGACTCTGCGGCTGAGTCCCTTCTCCTCATTTTATAGCTAATCAGGCCTGAGAAGGCCTTCCAGATCTGTCAGCTGGATACTGGACAGACAACTGAGCCTCTTTCAAAACTGCTGTCCCCATGGACTCAGGGAGCTCACTAAACATCCCTTTTGCGTGTTCCTAATTCATTTCCTATTTCCTTCTGGTTCAACATACAGACCACTAGCCAGCGTGTGCTGGCTTTATTTTTTTGTCCTGGTAATTGTGCAACATTTGATGGAGTCACTACAACCTGCCAATTGTTTGGGACTCCACAGACGGTGTGCAGTAATCCCTCTTCTATCACTTCATCTGGAGGTGTTTTGCAGCCCTTCGTAGACTTTCCTCCCACATACTCATACAACTTATGTTTTTCTCATTTTAAAGCTTTGCATTGCTGTTATTTTCTCTGAATGATTCTATACTCCCTTTCCTCAACTCTGCTCATGCAACCAGCTTAAACTGTGTTTCTAATTTCTACTAACTTTAAAGGAGATTTTNAAAAAAAAATTATTTCTAGAACAACTCAATAGGGACTCCAATGAAATTATTTCTAAAAACAATTCAATTTTTTAAAAGCGAGAAAGACAAATATAAAGTACACAAGTCTGGATAACAGGGCAATCAATTTCCTTCAGATGTCAAATACATCATTGGTTTTTCAGCTAATATATAAAATAACTAAGTAAGGTTCACATGAGTTAGCGACGGTGTCAGAAAAAACTGAGAACCATCTGAAATTTTTCATTGTCACTTTTTCTTGGCATCATACACTGCTTTCAGCGATCAACTTCCAGAGGCCAGGAGCAAAATTCAAATTCACTTTTTATGGTGCCTGATAAGGGGAAGAGCTTAATAAATGACAGTAGCTACAGAACTATAATTTCACATAGACACAAAATAAAATATTCAAATACTGCCAAAATGCCCTAAGTTTCTGAATTCCAGCACTAATTATACCAGCAACACAGCACTGCTATTATATCTCCCCACATGGCACAGAGTGACAATAGACCAAATTCTAAAATGATGAGCGTTTCCTGGATGAGGCTGTGTCCTTGCATTTCTTCCAGAAAAGTCCCCTTTATAATACACACTGTAGCTGTGATAGTAATTTGCCACATCCCACAGACTATCATGTCTTCAATTTTTAGTGATTTACTCTGACACTATGCCTTAGTGCCTAAGCAAGGCATACATCTTCCAGAAATGTGTCACATTCAGGTTACCTTTAACGAATTGACTACATTTAAGTCACAGAAAATTATGATCTTTTCTTTTCAAAGGAAGACAAATGACAGCTCAGTCATGTGGCAAATGAAACAAACAGCAGAATCATTTTCTAACCAACTTTTTCTTTTATCTCACACGTGAGGCACAGGGCATCAAATGGAAATGGTTCATCATTCTCCTGTTCTGCAAAAGCACACACTGCACAGCACTTGACCTTGGGCTTCTGTGACTCTTCTGTTCTTGAACTGTTGGACCATTGCTGCTTATTAGCACCTTGCCCATCTCTTCTTCCCATTCATCACAGAAACAGATGTGGCGTCCGAGGTCTCCTATCTGCCCTTCACTCTATAAGCCCGATGCCCTCACTCACTTTCATTACATCAACTATTACTTCTCCCTGAATGACTGTAGATTCTATTTTCTCATTCTGATCTCCTGCCTGAACACCTGATCTACATTCCCACTGCTCTGTGCCCAACTAGAGCTACACTGTTCTCTTCTAGGGGCCTCTCCCTTAACATGTTCCAAATAAAGGTCTTGCCTTCTTTTCACATTGAAATCCAGTAGCAGGATTACTACCTTCTATAGACTATCAGTCTGCAAATTCTAAGATATCCTAATACTCTCCTTTCACCCTCTGCAATTTATCAACTACCAAATTCCCCCAGTCATCAGTTCTTTCTCTGCTTTAGAAATCCATACCCTCATCTCCCCTCCTACTATTGGGTTGTTGGAAAAGTCATGATGTATTTTTTCTGTTTTTCGTTGCAAAAAATGCGCCATGACTTTTCCGACAACCCAATATCACCAGCCATCTCAGCCTCCATCATCTTTCACCTGAACTATTTACTTGTCCTCTCTTCCCTTGGTCCTTCTATCTGTCTTAGATATTGTCCCAAGCATACTTCCACGACTGGCCCTATTTCCTAAATCCCACAAAACAAAAATGGTTCTATAGTACTCCATCCTATTAAAAAAATCCAAAAATTAAACACAACATTAGGAGAGCTTGAGCAACAAAAAAGCTAAAGGAATCAGAAAAGGTTTCAAGAAAAAAAAAAAAAAGACCTCCTAAATGGACCTAAACTGATGTTAAGGACATTTGTGAATTCTGGACAAACTGCTCATAAGCTACTCCATTTAGACTCCATTATTATCTGATGTCCCATCCAGGACTTTGAGTTTCATGCATACAACTCCCTTCCCTCTTACCCTTGATTACAGCTGTGTGCCTAAATCCTATGTGTTTTCCTTCTAAGGCCTGGCTAATATGCTTCCTACTCAAGAAAGCTTGCTTTGGTCTTCATGATGAAGGAGATCTCTCACTCCTCTGACAGCACTTCCCTTTGGCTTGTCTGTCACTGCCTATCACATATGAAATACAAAAGAATATGTATGATATATATGTGTGGTCTAAAGAAAAACAATAGAACAATCACCCATTAATCCATCACACAGCTAAAGAAATAGGCTGTTAATGATATCTAGGAAACCCCTTGAAAAGCCTCCTTAATTACATCCTCTCATAATCACAGGAGAACCATCGACCTCTGTATTTCACTGTCAGCTA